>NC_133325.1:353455848-353769848 GCF_042186555.1 Aquarana catesbeiana | reverse complement strand
TCTCTATTGACATGTGTTGTCTGTTTATAAATGTTTTGTGTCTGTTCTCCTAGGCTGTGAAAATCCTAATCGTCGCTTGTCTTTCTGATATCAGCAGTCGCCTGTTATATGGTTGCAGAAGCTAATTACTGGGTGACTGTTTCTGACAGCGCTAATCCAAACTGCATTTTCTTGTTAATTGTTGATCCAGGCAGAAAAGATTGTATTATTATCCTTAGCGTGTGTAATAAAAGGATGGGAGAAGCGGGGCAAATGACTTTGTGATATTTAGAATGATGATGTATAAGGTTCTTTGAGAATGCATTTGTATACGCTAGTTTTTTCATTGTACACCCTCACATTTTTTTTTTTTGTGTATTTCTACAGATTTTTTTTTACCACATCTACTTAAAGACTTTTTGCATAGATATATATTAAGCTGTCTATATAAATGGGGCGGCATGGCACTAAGTGCATGCTTGTTTTTTGTGAGCTAAGGGCATAGGGTATGTATACCCAGAAAGGAAACTACAGTAGTGGGTTAATTGGTTTCCTGTCAGAATTGTCAAATTATTGTGTTTACGAGTGTAGTAAAGACAGTAGATAGTGAGTATCTGTCGGAAAACTATAGGCTGCACTAAAGAGCAAAAAAGATTGTCTATCAGGATCCTTGTTCAAGCATTTCCTGTAATGGGATGACTACCATCTCCCAGTTGTTCTCCTGCATTGTAACCCTGTCACATGCCCCCCTTTTTGGGATTACAAGTGGACATGCTAACACATGTTGTGCAGGTATGGTCCATCGTTGTCAGTTTGGTGCTGGATTGAAGGCATGCAGACAGGAAGTGCCTGGAAAAGTTGGAGGAGATCAGCAGCTCCTATATGCAAGAAAAAATATGAAAAAAAGGTGAAAATTTTGATTTTTTTTTTTTGTTTTTTTAATGCAATTGCTTCTGATAGATGTGAGAAAAACCTGCAGCACTTTCTAAATATTAATAAATAGTAAGCAAGTTGCCCCAGGAAATGTAATTTATGATGCAACCTGCAGGATAGAGCCAACGTTCGTGACGTCATCACACACCGAAAAATCTGAAAGCAGCCCAACTCACTTACAGGACTGGCTTGTTTATTATATATCTTTTACATCAATGTGAGTATTCTGGAATTTTTAATTTAGAAATTGTTTTATAGTTTTATGCTATGAGGCTTCCTTGGTTTTTTTCTTGCATGAAAACATTGGATAACCAGAGAGCGGCCATTGAGACTAGAGTTGGATGTGCCTTGATTGCTTTGTCTACCTTAAGCCTCTTTGTATTAAGCAAGAGTCATTTTTTTCTGGTAAGCATGTGTGGTGTGGCATATAGTGTGGGTGAAGTGGATCACAACCTGATAATCAACACCTGTTTTGTGGGGTTGTGGCATTTTATGGCAACATTTTTGGCAGACTTACATCCCACACTGGATGGTGGACTCACTAAAATTTTATGTCCCGCATATAATTTTTTTGTGATCTAGTTCTCTGAGTTGTTTTTTTTTTTTTGCGTATTGGTTGTTATATGTCAATATTTAGAAAGTGCTGCACGATTTTCTCACATCTATTTTACCAATAAAAATACTTTGGTGCTAGTTGCTACACATGTGCATTTACTCTAGCATGATTTCATTCTTTGATTCTGGTAATTTTTTACCTCCTCCCCACCTCCGCTGCCACATTTGGCACCTTTCGAGGGGAAGGAGGGAGTGGGCACCACAGCAAACTCAGTCTGAAATTGCACCCCCTCCTCCTTCCCCACGCTGCCGGGCAATTCACAAAGTGCAGCAAGGCTTTATTTTAGGTTTACCTCAGCCAAGATGGCGGCGGCAGCACCACAGAGAGCCAATGGGAAAATCGGCTCGGATGAAGACACCGCTGGATTAGTGGACAGGTAAGTGTCCTAATATTAAAAGACTTTGATTTTATTCTGAAGGAGCCTAGAGCTCTGCTTTAAAGAGCTCAGTTCAAAGGGAGTGTAGTTGCCCCACCTGACACTCAATAGTTTTACTTTGTAGATCAATCTTAAAACCAGCACCATCTTACAATAAAAGTAAATTGATAAAACTGTAAAAAAAAAAATGTTTTCCTATTGCCTTTGTTTGCAATAGGAAATCTGAACCTGAATTGTCATTGAAAATTGATGAGTTGGTATCTAGTGATCTGCGGTGACTTTCAGTGTTTCTAACCATGAACCAGATGTTTATTAATCTTATTTTAAATTTGCTTGCTTTAAAGCCTCTAAGGAAGAATACAAAGTACAGTTAGCAAAGTACACTGAGCCACCTATACCTATTGATAAAAAGTGAAGTGGAATTAGTCTAAGCCAGATTACATCTTATTTTCTTTTTGGAAGTGAGAGAAAAAAACACAAACTGTGCAAGCTGATTGTTGATGACTCCTCGCTGGCTAAGTGTCAAGGAAGGTGGTACAAGGACATCATGCTAACCTCTGAGTTGTTTTAAACCTGTAGCATGCTCATGGTTTTATACAGGATGTTTTAAAGGATAAGTTCACCTTTGGAAACATGTTACTCAACCTGTTTTTAGGGTGGAACATGTAAAATCTTGCCAATTCTGCAGCCGCTGCCCAGTCTGTCCATCCCCTGCCCCTGCTGATCGCTGGTGCAATGCTTTACAGCAGGGATACGCAATTAGCGGACCAGCTGTTGCAAAACTACAAGTCCCATCATGCTCTGCCTCTGGGTGTCATGCTTGTGGCTGTCAGAGTCTTGCTATGCCTCATGGGACTTGCAGTTCTGCAACAGCTGGAGGTCCGCTAATTGCATATCCCTGCTTTACAGGCTCAAAATAAATAAATGCACATTTTTTTACCTGCAAAAAAAAATCTGCATTCATTAATTTATTTTTTTTAAGTGAACTTATCTTTTAACCACTTCAGCCCCAGAAGGATTTACCCCCTTGCTTACCAGAGCACTTTTTACAATTTGGCACTGCGTCGCTTTAACTGCTAATTGCGCGGTCATGCAATGCTGTACCCAAACGAAATTTGCGTCCTTTTCTTCCCACAAATAGAGCTTTCTTTTGATGGTATTTGATCACCTCTGCCGTTTTTATTTTTTGCGCTATAAACGGAAAAAGACCGAAAATTTGGAAAAAAAATTATATTTTCTACTTTTTGTTATAAAAAAAATCCAATAAACTCAATTTTAGTCATACATTTAGGCCAAAATGCATTCGGCCACATGTCTTTGGTAAAAAAAAATGTCAGCGTATATTTATTGGTTTGCGCAAAAGTTATAGCGTCTACAAACTAGGGTACATTTTCTGGAATTTACACAGCTTTTATATTATGACTGCCTATGTCATTTCTTGAGGTGCTAAAATGGCAGGGCAGTACAAAACCCTCCCAAATGACCCCATTTTGGAAAGTAGACACCCCAAGGAAATTGCTGAGAGGCATGTTGAGCCCATTGAATATTAATTTTTTTGTCTCAAGTGATTGAATAATGACAAAAAAAAAAAAAAAAAATTTACAAGAAGTTGTCACTAAATGATATATTGCTCACACAGGCCATGGACATATGTGGAATTGCACCCCAAAATACATTTAGCTGCTTCTCCTGAGTATGGGGATATGAGACTTTTTAGGAGCCTAGCCGCGTACGGGGCCCCGAAAACCAATCACCGCCTTCAGGATTTCTAAGGGTGTAAATTTTTGATTTCACTCTTCACTGCCTATCACAGTTTCGGAGGCCATGGAATGCCCAGGTGGCACAAAACCCCCCCAAATGACCCCATTTTGGAAAGTAGACACCCCAAGCTATTTGCTGAGAGGCATGGTGAGTATTTTGCAGCTCTCATTTGTTTTTGAAAATGAAGAAAGACAAGAAAAAAATTTTTTTTTTCTTTTTTCAATTTTCAAAACTTTGTGACAAAAAGTGAGGTCTGCAAAATACTCACTATACCTCTCAGCAAATAGCTTGGGGTGTCTACTTTCCAAAATGGGGTCATTTGGGGGGGTTTTGTGCCACCTGGGCATTCCATGGCCTCCATGGCCTCCGAAACTGTGATAGGCAGTGAAATCAAAAATTTACGCCCTTAGAAAGCCTGAAGGCGGTGCTTGGTTTTCGGGGTCCCGTGCGCGGCTAGGCTCCCAAAAAGTCCCACACATGTGGTATCCCCATACTCAGGAGAAGCAACAGAATGTATTTTGGGGTGTAATTTCACATATTCCCATGGCATGTTTGAGCAATATATCATTTAGTGACAACTTTGTGCAAAAAAAATTTGTCTCTTTCCCGCAACTTGTGTCACAATATAAAATATTCCATGGACTCGACATGCCTCTCAGCAAATAGCTTGGGGTGTCTACTTTCCAAAATGGGGTCATTTGGGGGGGTTTTGAACTGTCTTGGCATTTTATGCACAAGATTTAGAAGCTTATGTCACACATCACCCACTCTTCTAACCACTTGAAGACAAAGCCCTTTCTGACACTTTTTGATTACATGAAAAACATTTTTTTTTTTTTGCAAGAAAATTACTTTGAACCCCCAAACATTATATATTTTTTTAAAGCAAATGCCCTACAGATTAAAATGGTGGGTGTTTCATTTTTTTTCACACAGTATTTGCGCAACGATTTTTCAAATGCATTTTTTGGGGAAAAAACACACTTTTTTACATTTTAATGCACTAAAACACACTATATTGCCCAAATGTTTGATGAAATAAAAAAGATGATCTTAGGCCGAGTACATGGATACCAAACATGACATGCTTTAAAATTGCGCACAAACGTGCAGTGGCAATAAAATTAATAAATTTTTAAAAGCCTTTAAAAGCCTTTACAGGTTACCACTTTAGATTTACAGAGGAGGTCTACTGCTAAAATTACTGCCCTCGATCTGACCTTCGTGGTGATACCTCACATGCATGGTGCAATTGCTGTTTACATTTGACGCCAGACCGACGCTTGCGTTCGCCTTAGCGCGAGAGCAGGGGGGACAGGGGTGCTTTTTTTTTTTTTTCTTTATTATTTTTTTTGCTTTTTTATCTTATTTTTAAACTGTTCCTTTCATTTTTTTTTTTAAATCATTTTTATTGTTATCTCAGGGAATGTAAATATCCCCTATGATAGCAATAGGTAGTGACAGGTACTCTTTTTTGAAAAAATTGGGGTCTATTAGACCCTAGATTTCTCCTCTGCCCTCAAAGTATCTGACCACACCAAGATCGGTGTGATAAAATGCTTCCCCAATTTCCCAATGGCGCTGTTTACATCCGGCGAAATCTAAGTCATTAAATGCTCTTAGCTTCCGGTTTCTTAGGCCATAGAGATGTTTGGAGCCACTCTGGTCTCTGATCAGCTCTATGGTCAGCTGGCTGAATCACCAGCTGCATTTCTCAGGTTCCCTGTTGAGACAGGAGAGCCAGAGAAAAACACGGAAGACGGTGGGGGGGACATTCCCTCCCACTGCTTGTAAAAGCAGTCTAGAGGCTAATTAGCCGCTAGGATTGCTTTTACATGAAAGCCGACCGCTGGCTGAAAAGAATGATACCAAGATGATACCTAAACCTGCAGGCATCATTCTGGTATAACCACTCAAAGTCGTGAATGGCGTACCTGAAGACAAAAAAATGGTTAACAATAAAGCACAGTAAACGGTAAAGTATAAAAAATTGCATACCTGAAAAGCAAACATGATAAAACATAATAACAATAAAACATTGCAGAATAGAATACAGTAAAAAAGAGCAGAACAGTAGAGAGAATAGAGAGAGAGAGAACATAAAAAACGACAACTATTTTTTTTTTATTTTATATTTTTGTTTGATTCACCAATGCAAAGACCAGGATTGTCAGGACAGGAGGGACAATAATAGCGGGTGTCACGCCTATATCCGCGCTTGCTGCAGACACAGCATCTTTTTTGGGGGGGTTCGTTGGGTAGGGGTACTCGGGAGGACATTAAGAAAATGCTTCTCATGCAGCCGACTGCATTTGGTTGGGGATGTGAATGGGGGAAGTACGGGTGCTGCAGAAGCAGTGGGTTCCCAATTAGGATTGGCGAATGCAGCAGGAAGGGCATTATGGGCACGACGGGCCTGTGTTTGTCTTCTTGGTGGCAGCGGGACACTACTTGTGCTTGCCACCTCACCAGCTTGAACTGCACTTATGGGACTCGCCACGTCACCAAGTGTTACTGCAGTGCTGGTTTGACTACGACCGGGGTGTACTAGGCCGCTGGTGCTTGCCAGTTCACCAAAACGCTACCAAAAAAATTGTTAGCGATCGCAGGGATCAGGCCTGACTCTGCGAACGCTGCAGTTATGCGTTTAGTTTTTTGTAAGTGTCAGTGATCGATCGATACTCCACTTGGGTGGGCTGGGCCGGGCGGAGGGGCAAAATGCAGGTGCTAGCAGGTATCTGGGCTGATCCCGCTAACACTGCGTTTTTGGGAACCCTAAACTGCTGGGGACGCTAGTATAGATCTGATCGGATCAGATATTGATCCGTTCAGATACTATACCACTAAGGGAGGTGTACGGTGCGTGCGTGGGTGTTAGCGCTACTGGCGCTAACCTGATGCTGCTCAGGGCTGGTGCTTGCCAGTTCACCAAAATGCTACCAAAAAAACTGTTAGCGATCGCAGGGATCAGGCCTGACTCTGCGAACGCTGCAGTTATGCGTTTAGTGTTTTGTAAGTGACAGTGATCGAACGATACTGCACTTGGGTGGGCTGGGCTGGGCCGGGCAGAGGGGCAAAACGCAGGTGCTAGCAGGTATCTGGGCTGATCCCGCTAACACTGGGAACCCTATACTGCTGGGGACGCTAGTATAGATCTGATCGGATCAGATATTGATGCGTTCAGATACTATACCACTAAGGGAGGTGTATGCTGCGTGCGTGGGTGTTAGCGGTACTGGCGCTAATCTGACGCTGCCTGGGGCGATGCATATCACCGCCAGGCGATCAGGGGGCTAAACCTTTATTCGGTAATAAACGGCGGGTGCCCTGACACTATAAAAAATAAACGAACTAACCAGCGTCACCCGTAACGGTTATACGGTGATCAGTGGTGAAAGGGTTAACTAGGGGGCAATCAAGGGGTTAAAACATTTATTAGGTAGTATATGGGGTCCCTGTCGCTATAAAACGCTGATGGCGAACCTAAATATTTACGTCCCTAACTAGCGTCACCAGCGACACTAATACAGCGATCAGAAAAATGATTGCTTAGTGACACTGGTGACAGGGGGTGATCAAGGGGTTAAAACTTTATTAGGGGGGGTTAGGGGGTACCCTAGACCTAAAGGGGGCTAATACTAACTGCCCTACCACTTCTAACTGTCACAAACTGACACCATGCAGTAATCAGAGAAAAAAAAAAAAAAAAAACCTGCTTGGTGTCAGTGTGACGGGGGGGGGGGGAGGGGTGATTGGGGGGTGATCGGGGGGGGGATCGGGGTGTAATGTATGCCTGGCATGTTCTACTGTGTGTGTGTTTTACACTTACTCTGATGTCTTCTCTCCTCGGCGCCGGAACGGAAACTGCCGAGCCGAGGAGAGATGACATCACATCCTCTGCCTCTGTGTACTATATAGAGGCAGGGGATGTTTCTCATTGGCTGGGAGCGATCGCGAGGGGGGGGGCTACGATTGGATGGCCTCCCCCTCGCCTCTGAATGCTCCCAGACCAAAGCCGACCGCCGCTGGCACCGGGGGGGGGTCCGATCGGACCCCCCGCCCGCGGGAAGGCAATCACGTACCAGGTACGTGATTTTGCCTGCCCGTGCCATTTTGTTGACGTATATATGCGATAGGCGGTCGGCAAGTGGTTAAAGTAGTTGTAAACCTCCACATATACCCAGTGTAGTGACTAAACCCAGATAATACACAGAGATGAAACAAATCCTCCCACATAGGTTTTACTTGTATATCTGCAGTCTTTCCTTTTCTACACTCTTTGAAAACTGCAGATTGTGCTTGAAATCTTTCTTCCTGTTTCAGCAGTGGGTGTAGAGTGGTGGCTGGTTCACATTTATGTGCTGCAGTTTAGAGTGAAAGGGAAACTAAATGGGCCCATATACACATCATAATATGTACGTAGCCATGTGGGCTGCATGCACATGGAACAGTGTGAATCCAGCCTTAGTCTTCATTTTTATCTTCTGTGTCTTACTTTGGAAGGAGGGGATTCGTGGCTTTATTTTCTTTCCTCATTCCTGTCAAAGGATGTCTAGCAATCACAGGTTGTGAAATATGGAGGTGTTTTGAGAAATGTATCAAAGAAAATATTTAACACATCAGGATGTGTCAGTGTATGGAATAAAACGTTTTCTCGCTTTCGCTCTTCCTTTGAGCTTTTGGGTTTCTTGCTTGAACAGTGCAAAGTGAAGGGTAGGTGTGTTTGTTTTAAATCATCCCATTACAGTGAGTTAACCTCTGTTACCTAAATGAAAATTGTATAAACTTGAGGTTTCCTTTGATGTAGTTGCTTAGTAACAGGCAGCAGATATCTGTAAAACAATGACTAGACTGTCACTGATAGGGGTATTAGGAAGTGAGATGTTTAGCCACACTTTGCTACATACCATTATTTCTCTGAGCTTTTGTAATGATCACTAAGCAATATTTATGGCTTTGTTACATGTAACTGCTCTTCACAAAAACAATCCTCTTATTTAAGGCTATCAATTGAAGTACAGTAACTGCACAGACTCGATATAGAGTCCACAAACTAATTATCTGCAATAAATGTAATCTTTAAAAATAATCCACTTATACTTTATCAGGTGATGCCAATATGTAAATTACCTATACAGTTTGATAACAATTCTGTGCACATGATTATTAAAAAATATATAGAGTGTGCACATCTTTTTTACTGCATATCCAGCTTGATTATTATTATTATTTAGGATTTATATTGCGCCAAAAGTTTTCATGGCACTTTACAATATAAAAGGAGACCGTACAATTACAATACAGTTTAATAAAGAAAGAAAAGGAGGACCCTGCTAATGGACTTTATAATCTAAAGAGACTCGCCTAGAATTGTAGGCAGAGCTTATATACACAAGTATATAGTTCTTCAGTAAACATTTTTCATGCTTTACATATACGGTGGGGAAAATAATTATTAGATCCCCTGCAGATTTTGTAAGTTTGCCCACTCACAAAGAAATGAAGGGTCTATAATTTTTATCAAAACCAAAGAAAGTTCCCAGCTCAACTTGCCAGCCAGCCTGCTACCAACTGAATTAACCTGCCTAACAGTTTGCATTAAAAACAGGGGTTTAGTTAGCACACATTTGCAAATACATACGTAAGCTGCGGAGGCCGAGACAAGGCACCCCATTACTATCTGCAGTCCTAACTCTATACATTTTTGAGCAACTCCATAGTAGAAGCACATGCATTATAATAGATAGGCAGAGGACAGGTGAGCCTGGAAGGAGCCCATCCCTCCTTAAAGGCATAGGGGCGCACTGGACACCCAGCATATAGCACAATGGCAGCAAAGGTGTCCAGTGCGTCCCCTCACCAGTATTCCAACAATACAAACAAATTGCCATTGCCCTCACCTATAACTGGCCTTCACAGCAAGAAGCACATGGAAGGGCAATGCATGTAAAACAAAACCAAAGAAAATTCCCAGCTCAACTTACCAGCCAGCCTGCTACCAACCAAATTAACTTGTCTAACAGTTTGCGTTAAAAACAGGGGTTTAGTTAGTTTATCATAGGTGTATTTTAAATGATAGAGAGAGAATATCAACCAAAAATCCAGAAAAAAACACATGATACAAATGTTATAAATTGAGTTGCAGTTTAGTGGGTAAAATAAGTATTTGATCCCCAAGCAAAACATGACTTAGTACTTGGTGGAGAAACCCTTGCTGGCAAGCACATAGGTAAGACATTTCTTGAAGTTGGTGGCCAGGTTTACAGATCTTCTCTAAATCCTTAAGGTTTCTTAAGTCTGTCGCTTAGCAACTTGAACTTTCAGCTCCCTCCATGAATGTTCTATAGAATTAAAGTCTGGGGACTGGCTAGGCCACTCCATAACCTTAATGTGCTTCTTGTTGAGCCACTCTTTTGTTGCCTTGGGTCATTGTCATGCTGGAAGACCTATCCATGACCCATCTTCAGTGTTCTGGCTCATCCAAAATTTTACAACACATGACCCCACCCATTGGCCCCTCAATGCGGCAAATTCGGCCTGCATCTTTAGCAGAGAAACAGCCCCAAAGCATGTTTTCACCTCTGTGCTTGACTGTAGTAATGGTGTTCTTAGGGTCATAGTCAGCATTTTTCTTCCTCCAAGCAAGACAAGTCAAGTTAATGCCAAAGATTTTGGTCTCATCTGACCACAGAACTTTCTTTCAATCCTCCTCTGAATCCTTTTGATGTTCATTTGCAAACTTCCGATGGGCCTATACATGCGCCTTCTTGAGGAGGTGCACCTTGAGGGCACTTCAGGATTTCAATCCATGGTGGCGTATTGTGTTAGCAATGGTTTGTTTGGTGACTATGGTCCCAACTGCCTTGAAATCATTCACAAGCTCCTCCCTTGTAGTTCTGGGCTGATCCCTCACCTTTCTCATGATCATCCTTACCCCATAAGGCCTCATCAACACTGAAATGTTTGTTGCAAAGGATACAAGGATGTCCAAAATCATATATGTATCTTAATGCAGACTTCTGGGAAAATCAGTGAGCCAATCACACAAACAGGCATTTCTGGGGGGCATTCCATACACCATCTGTTTATAGAGAGCATCCAGGTTCCCATATTGAATGGCATTTACAGAAAATTACAGCACTGCAGCTTCAAAAGGAAAGGTTGTTTTTAATAAGGCTATATTACAATATGGCTCCTGTCACAATTGTATATGCTATATTATTATTTTTTGTAATTTTCAATATTTTTTTACAACGAAAGTGCAGTTACCCTTTAATTTTACAAATGGTTTATTGTAGCTTTGTGAACTATTTTGTAGTCTCAGTCTGGTTATGCAGTACCCAATAAAAGCAAGCAGGGCTTTAGATTTGAGTATGAGTTGACCTGCGTAGCGGTGCACTACTGAGCATTTCTAGTTATTTTAAATGACCCATAGCTATTTTCTTCCATGCAGAAAAGAGTAAAAAGAAAAGCTTTTGCAGCACAACCACTAGTCAGCCAAATTAGGAAAAACCTTATGATAAGTCAAGGTAGTGTGCTGATTATTCAAGGACAAGGCACAGTTACTATCTTCAAGACATGATTCTCTATGGCCTTCAACTGTATCACTGAGACTGATGAGTAGTTGGGCATCTGCTTAACTATGGTTCCCTTTGCAATATAAATATTAGTTGATTGTGTCTGGTTACCCATTTCTTACTATTTGTAAAATTCAGGTTTTAAATTATACTGTGGAACAATTGCTGCTGTTCATTTTCCTACCTGTAGATAAAAAGAATCTTCAGCGATGTAGAGCTGACTTCTCAGCACTTGTACAGGGTGTATTATTTCACAAGACACTATGAATGTGGATGACTTGCTAATGATCACTAGTCAGTAATTGCCTTGTTATAAAGTGACATTTAAACCTGAAATTATGGTGAACCAGATAAGAAAATGATTGTGGTGTCAGAATTTTTTTTTCAATCTCTTCTGAACAATAGCAGGTACAAAAAGGATGCCCTCCTATTAAACAGCGACAGTTCTGTATGGAATACAGCATAATGGTTCCTAGCAGATTGCCTTCCTCTCAGCACACCACTGGTAGAACAATGTTGTATGATCGGTTCCCTGCTGCGTGTCCAGTGTGGAAGAAATGACACATTGGCACACTGTTAACAAAAAATACAGCTACCGCTGATTGGGCGAGCAGAAAGCTAACATAAGATCACTGTGTTGCTACCACACATGCTCACATCTATGATTTCATCTTGCTTTCGTCTAGAAGTCTTTTGAATTCTGGTCTGTTAATCATGTTTTTAGACTAAAAAGTACTGTAATTTGCAGCTATAAGATGTTTACGACCTTGCTCATTACATAGCTATTAATCCTATCCTGGACTCCCAGTAATCAGTCCGCATGCAAAATCAAAAGTGACCCACTACTACTTAGTTTGTGGATCTTTAGAAGGTGCAGACACACTCCAAACCACCGTCATGAATCTGGCTTTTTTTACACGGAGCTTCTACATTGGGTTTGCATCAGTGAAATAAAGCTTCATAAATCTGCTGGCACGTCCATTTAAGTGTCCACGGGGTAGTGCAGCCTGGCAGAAATCGTGAAAGCAAAAGTAAATCAGTAATGTAACATAAATATATGATAAAACACTGCCTGCCAAGTAATGCTTCTCAGGGTGTTACAGCTATTTGACAACATAATTTAGTGGATTTAAAATTCTCAGTAATAAAAAGATGATTGTGTTTTCTCACTAAAAAATATTGGTGTATCATCTTAATGATAGGTCACCAGAACTTCCCTTTTTTTTGATAGAGTAGGGAAGTGTTAGAGACTCTTTGTGAAGCTTTTGTTACTTTCTGTGTCCTCTACACAGCCATAACATTTATATTGGTAACCTCTATTTTTTTTTTAACTGGTGATCATTGTCACTGACACAGAAAGTGATGGGAAATTCAGAATGTTAGATTTGGTAACAGAACAAGAAGACACATTTTTCAGTACCTGTTTGGGAACAACGTGATGAGGATTTTATCTCTTTCCTACTCTAGCGAAAAAAAATATTGGCTACACAGACACTTTAAGCTGTATACTTTTTATCAACATGTTTGGAACTTCTGTAACTACATATATACATGTAGGGCGTCTCTGTTTTTTTTTTCAGTAATTTGATGATTTAGCTTATATTTGGTCAATGTCAACAATTATGTATATAGTGGATGTCCGCTTTTGTCAGCCACATGAGAATGCACTTTTTACCTTCAGCTTTGTTATTTGACATTGGAAGAAATGCAGTTACATCTTATGTATATCATTTCCACTCTGTAGGTAGAATGTAAGAAAGCACAACCTAAAGAGGTTATGTTTCCCCCTGGTACAAGAGGAAGAGCGAGAGGACTACCCTATACCATGGATGCATTCATGTTGGGGATGGGAATGCTGGGTAAGTGCCCTAGTTTCATTTAACAGCTTTGCAAACCATTTTTTTATGAGCATTTAAATATCTGAAGATATTCAGACATGTTTGATGATTTTCATCCAATACCTAGGAATTTGACCATTTTGAGCATTGTTCTGTCCATGGGAACATTTATCACCTGTTGAGATCTATGTCAGCTTTTCCATTGAGGTGTCAAACTGTGTAGCTGTTTTCCATGGTTTCTCCAAGCGACACACATCATAGCATTATTCTACAGCCTACATAACCTGAAGGACACGACCATGTGCAGAAATTTGTTACATAGTCAGGTTGAATAAGGACACAAGTCCATCTAGTTTAACCAATAAAAAAAAAAATCATACAATCTCATATACACAATTGTATACCCACAGTTGAACCAAAGGAAGATAAAAAAACCCCAGCAAAGCATGATCCAATTTGCTACAGCAGGGGAAAAAAAATCTTTCCTGATCCCCTGAGAGGCTATCAGATTTTCCCATGATCAACTTTACCTATAAATGTTAGCACCCAGTTAACCACTTCAGCTCCGGAAGGATTTACCCCCTTCCTGACCAGAGCATTTTTTGCGATACGGCACTGCGTCGCTTTAGCTGACAATTGTGTGGTCGTGCGAGGTTGTACCCAAACAAAATTGACATCCTTTTTTTCGCACAAATAGAGCTTTCTTTTGGTGGTATTTGATCACTTCTGCGGGTTTTATTTTTTGCGCTATAAACAAAAAAAGACTGACAATTTTGAAAAAAAGCAATATTTTTAACTTTTTGCTATAATAACTATTCCCCAAAATATTTAAAAAAACTAATTTCTTCCACAGTTTAGGCCGATATTTATTATTCTACATAGTTTTGGTAAGAAAAATCACAATAAGTGTATATTGATTGATTTGCACAAAAGTTATAGCGTCTACAAAATAGGGGATAGATTTATGACATTTTTATTATATTTTTTTTTTACTAGTAATGGCGAAGATCTGTGATTTTTATCGGGACTGCGACATTATGGTGGACAAATCGGACACTTTTGACACTATTTTGGGACCATTGACATTTATACAGTGATCAGAGCTACAGATAGCCACTGATTACTGTATAGATGACACTGGCAGGGAAGGGGTTAAACACTAGGGGGCGATCAAGGGGTTAAGTGTGTTCCCTGGATGTGTTCTAACTGTAGGGGGGATGGGCTCACTACAACATGACAGAGATCACTGCTCCCGATGACAGGGAGCAGTAGATCCCTGTCATGTTGCTAGGCAGAACAGGGAAATGCCTTGTTTATATAGGCATCTCCCCATTCTGCCTCTCCTCGCTGCAATCGGGGGCTGGCGGTGAACATCGAGCTTACGGGACCTGCAGGCATGCTCGTGCGCGCTGCCGCCGGCAGATTTAAAGGGACATACAGGAACGCCCTTTTGCCTGCCCGTGCCATTCTGCCGACATAAATCAACCAAGTTGTGAATTAGTGGGGAGTACCTTTTTGGCAGCTGGAACCTTTAATTAACCTTAGATGCAGACAAGCAAAGAAAGTGTTTCCACCGCTCAGGCTGACACTGACCCAGGTGTAAGTAGAAGTTTCAGAGCAGAAGAGCTCCAGGTGCTGGCTGAATGCTAGGCAAAGCAGGCTTGAATGGAGGAGAAGATTTGGATGCCGCACACTGGATGTAGTCAAAGAACTTCACTTTATTGAAAAAATGGGATCATCAAAACAACAAGACTGTCATGCAGAAAGTACAGGTAAGCTTTGTACTTTCTGCATGACAGTCTTGTTGTTTTGATGATCCCATTTTTTCAATAAAGTGAAGTTTTTTGACTACATCCAGTGTGCGGCATCCAAATCTTCTTCTCCATTCAAGCCTGCTTAACCTTTAATTAACCACTTGACCTGTGGAAGATTTACCCCCCTTCATGACCAGGCAATTTTTTGTGATACAGCACTGTGTTACTTTAACTGATAATTGCGTGGTCGTACGACACTGTACCCAAATTAAATTTCCCATAAATAGAGCTTTCTTTTGGTGGTATTTGATCACCTCTGCATTTTTATTTTTTGCGCTATAAACAAAGAATCACCGACAATTTTGAAAAAAAAAACAATATTTTTTACAATTTGCTCTAAAACATATCCAATAAAAGAGTGTGAACAATCTAATTTCTTCATCAATGTAGGCCAATATGTATTCTGCTACATATTTTTGGTAAAAAAAAAATCTTAATAAATATATATTGATTGGTTTGTGCAAAAGTTATAGCGTCTACAAACTATGGGATTTTTTTTTTTACTATTAATGGCGGCCATCAGCGACTTATAGTGGGACGGCGATATTTCTGCGGGGGGTGAGTTCTTTTACTAGTAGAAGGCATGGATCTGTGTTTCTGCTTTACAGAAACACAGGATCCATGCCTTCTGTACTGACAGAATGTCAATCTGACTTGTGTACATAGGCAGACTGTCATTCTGTCAGTGTACTGAATGATCAGTGGGTGCCAGCGGACATCGGGTCAGTGGGACCTGCTGATTAGCTCCCGCTGTGTAAAATCACAGCGTGAGCGAGCCAGAGGCGGAGCGCACTCAAGCCTGGTGATCACATATAATATACGTCATCCTGTGCAACGTGGCCGCCCTATAGCAGTGCACTGCAATTCGCATAAAAGAAAGATTCATCATCCCCATTTGTGATGAGATATATAATTTGCAGAGTGGGCTTTTTGAGTGGTATAGTATGGAATAAAAGTTCAATAGTTCTCCTGTGTGCTCCTCCTTAAATGTGCAGAAAGTCTTCTCTCTTGTTTGAGGGAAACTATAATGGCTTTAAGTCCATTTTTATTTTTTTTATGTTTATTAGATTTCAACCCCATTCTGGGATTCAACCCTGAGGATTGATGGGAAAACCCAAAACTCCATGGCTGACAAATATTAGCCAAAAACCATGGAATGGAATATCTGCGCTAAATATCCCAAAAGTAATAAGCCACTGAGTGTCTTAGCCCAACATAATCGGCCTTAAACTGAAATATCACTTTTGGGTAGGCATAATTTTAAAAGTAAATGTGTCATAAAAAATAACTAATACCAGTTCTTAAAGCGGTTGTAAAACTCGGAAAAAACCCTGCAAGACAAAGGCATAATGAGCTAGTATGCATCGCATACTAGCTCATTATGAAATACTTACCTGAGAAGAATGCCCTGGAACGGCATCGGCCCTCTGAGTACAGTGTGGAAATTTTCCACCGGAGTTACAGGTTCACGGCTCCGGTGCTGTGATTGGCCGGAGCCGCAATGAAATCACTCCAGCACATGCACGCGGGAGCCACCAGCCACGGCATTACTCCTGAGGAAATGGCACCAGCGGCTCGTTTCTTCAGTGCTCATACGCCAATGATGTCGGCAGCAGCACATATACTGAATATCTCCTAAACTGTGCAAGTTTAGGAGATTTTCAAGGTACCTACAGGAAAGCCTTGTTATAGGCTTACCTGTAGGTAAAAGTGGTGTAACAGGGTTTACAGCCACTTTAAGAAAACGATTTATAGTGTGAGTATGTCTACCTGAATGTGCGTTGTTGGATCCTTGGAACTGCACTTAGACTACATGCTTTGACCTTACTACTGCCATCCCAATAAACAATGAGGCATCTCCCTTTTGACCAAAAATATGCCCCAAAGAAAGTGAGGAAAAGGGGCTTTGAAAAGAACGTAGGATTTAGGACTTGGGTGCCAGGCAATTCCTGCTTTCATGTTCCTTTCCAAATAGAAATAATAGGTCTGTTGGCCTGTATCAGAATTCCATTACCTACCACATTAAGGGCTGGCTGAGACTAGGTTGGTCTGTAATAAAAGGAGACTAATAGATTTAGAAAGTATAGAGGGGCAAAGTCTGAACTCATCCAAAATCATTTACTTATACTTGAGAATATGAATGTCTCTTTATTTGCTGGACTTTAATGTTTCTCCTCTGATGAGAAAAGAGCACATGCTACTTACCTTGATCCCACTGTAAGTGTCAGTGAAATTTATTTATATATTCCTTTGAACTTGGTAGATTTTAAAAGAAAAAATAGCCAGATTGAAGTGCAAAGCCAGATTTTAAATTAAGTAAAAATTAGACATATTTCTGTTATTAGTCATACTTCATGTATTATAACTATATTGTTCATATCTCATGATATACTGTATTTTCCCCCTAACCTATAATTATAGAAAATGTGTTCATTATGTTGTGCATCTCTAAAGCAAATCTGTAGTAGAATAGAAAATATAATTTTTTCCTCTCCTGTTAATTTTTCTGTTAATCTGATCAGAAGCAAAGAATTTTTAGATGTTTGGGTCTTTAAAAGCAGTTAGATGCTCTCTCGGGAGATACTGGAATATGGTTTTCTTTTCACATCAGCATGTGAAGAAGCAGAGGGGTTTAAGCTTGGCATGCTACAGTTTAAAATAGATCCCAGCGTTCCTTTGGCATTATTTTAAAGCAAATCTTTAGCTCTTCCCTAACTTAGTTCTCTGTTTTTATGTCAGTCTGGCAATGCTTGAGCCTGGCTCTGCTTTGTGTGCCAACCAACTGGCATTTCTGCCTTGAGAAAGGTCTTAAAGATTTTCTTCCTTGTAAATGATTAACATTTCCTCCTGGGATATCCAAATTTGCATTTAAATGGATGTCTTAAATAGACTGTTTTACTCTTATTCACCAAAATAGAATGATGAAGGATGCGGTATGTTCATTCTGACTTAAAACGATCCTTTCTCCTGGAGAGAAATTGAGTCACACATTTATTCTCAACTCCTAATGTGGCTTTGACAGCTCCATGGTCTTTTTTAAATAAAATGGCTTTTTTATATGGTTTATTTGTGGTGTTGGAATTTCTTTTAATATGAGCCTGTTAAATCCATTTTAAATAAAATATGATTTAGTTGTGAATAGCAGCATCACCAAGAACAGGTTAATACTACTCAATGTTTACAGGTTGTTTTAAAGTCATTTTATTTAAATACATAATTCTGTGTATTCATAAATCAAATTCAGCAGGGTTCCATTTTGTTTCCGAGAATGTACTTTACAAAAGCAATTTAGGCTCTTATTTTGAGTCCTCAGTAAGAGACCAGAACTATGGGGGTTATTTACTAAAGGCCAAATCCACTTTGCACTACAAGTTCACTAAAAGTGCACTTGGAAGTGCAGTCACTGTAGATCTAAGGGGGACATGCAAGGAAAATAAAAAAAATTGCATTTTAGCTTGCAAATGATTGGATGATAAAATCAGCAGAACTTCCCCTCATTTCAGAACTTCCCGGGGAATTGCAGTAAATTATGGTACCCAAAATTCTCCATAGGCAATGCTTTAAAAGCCTTTACAGGTTCTCAGTTTAGAGTTAACCATGAATTATGGCCATAGAATTATTATCCTTGCTCTTGACGCTTGCAACAGTACCTCACATGTGCGGCACAATTGATGTTTATATACACTTGTTCGCCCTGTGCTGCAGTTTTTATATGGGGTGTGTGCATAGGTGACAGAGGTGCTTTAAAACTTTTTGTTTTCATTCTATATATATATATATATATATATGCAAATCCAGGATCGGCAGGTGACAGGTACTCTTTATAGAAACAATGGGGTCTATTTGACCCCCAATGTCTCTCATGCCCTCCAATGTTCCCTGAGGTCCTCCTGCTTTCGCTGGGGAATGTTAGAGCCCAAGAATCACTGCATCTTGAAACCCCCTTAGGAGCAACAGGTGGCTCTAGGGCCACCAGCTAACTTCGGCAACCTTTAAAGCTGGTACCAAGCTGAGCTTCATTTAACCACTTGTCTATCTTGCCATTTATAAACATACCTTTGTAGACAAATGGTTAAAGAAAAATGTCTAAGAAAATGGAAAATATAGCAAACTTTGCATACACACCTGAAGAGGAAGATTTCAAAAATTCCTATTCTCACTCATAATTTTGTATTCAATGGTGTGCTGGCACACTTTTTTTTTCCTCTTACTGTATTTGTTAGAATGAATAGGAAAGTGCAGGTTCTCCATCTATCCCAGAGTGTTCTCTGTGTTATGCAGAGAGCACACCATATGACATCACAGGCTTCACACTGTAATCTACATTTTATAAATAAACTGTAAGAAGCAGGCACAATGTTGAGTATTTACCTCAAGGTCTTGCATATAGAAGTATCTGCTCTCCATAAAAATGTTTGTAGTTTAATTAATCTTAAAATCCTGATACAGAAGTCTGCCCTTCTACTCACACCTCAGGATTCTTTTCTCACAGCCATGCTCTTTTGCCACCTTCCCTCTTCTGCCTTCTAGCCTCTCTAAGCTCCAGTGTCAGCTGTTTTCAGAGTTTAGACTGGAGATGATGTCACACAATCCTCTTCCCATTTTAAAGTGTTTGGGCCTGGTAAATGGGCACTTAGGCCAAGCCACTGTCACATGAAAAGGTTATGTGCTTAGGGTTGCCACCTCATTAATATGGAACACATAATTATTACACAAGTTCTGAGTCTAATTTAACCGGTTCCTGACCGGCTCACGCAGATATACTGCGGCACAATGGCTCTCCTGGGCGAAATCCCATATGGGTACGTCCTTCCCTTTTTTGGCCACCGGTGCGCGTGGCCAGAGGGCACGATCGCCGCCAGCCATTCGCGATTGCATGCACGAGCGCCAGCACGGGGATTTGTGTGTGTAAACATGTGTGTGTATATATATATATATATACTTGAAAATATTTACAATAGTATTAGTTATTAAAGTAAATCTAAAGCTCCTGCATAATCATCTAAACCGGTCCCAAATCTAGTTTCTATGTAACAGAGGTTATAATCTTTATCTGCTTTTTCCTTAAATACGAAAAAAACAGTAGCTGGGCTTTAACATTACGGGCTCCATTTAAAACCAGAGGCAGAGACAGGTCAGTATCTCTGCTTGCATAATCTCTTCAGACTATGTAATCTGGCTTGTTTCATACTGCTGTTTACTTTTTCAGTCAAATGGAATAGTGTTTTTGTTTAACATTTATTTATACAATGGAAAAAATATAAATAAATATGTTTATTTATATTTTTTCCATTGTATAAATAAATGTCATAGTTATTTCTATCCAGTCCCATTAGGTGGTACACATCCTGGTACTCCTCTGTGAGGAGCAGTTGCACTGATTCAGCCCAGTGGTTTCCGGGCCACCTTTTAAATGATGCCATGTTTTCAAACTCAACCAAACAGTCCTCAATGTGGTCGTCCGGTAGCATCAGCGGCAAAAAGTCACAAGCACAGAATCTACCCTCATTACCACTGAGCGCAAACCTTTTCTACTATCTCAGAGGGTTCCTGTCCCTACGTGAGACATCTGCTCTCCACAGTAGGCCCAATCACCAGCACTTGATCCCCAGGTTTAGACTCTCGGACCCTGGCAGACCAGATGGCAACCCCCCTCTGGGTCCTCGCTAATGGTTTGTGCCCACATTTAAACACTTTGTGACTCTTGACTACCCTGTAGCGTAGAGTATGATGCGCAACAATTCGGGGGGAGCAAAACTATTCCCCAGGATGCTGTGGCTTACTACTCAGTGGTGTGACCTGTTCCCCGGCGGGGATCAAAGTGGAGTCCTTCCTTTGAGCACCAAGGAAATCAGGAGCCCCCAAGATATGACAAGTCAGGCTCAGAGGGAGAACTCTCCACCTCCAATCCTGCAACCACCTCCAGGGGATCTAGGTCATCTCCTGCAGGTTCACACATCTGACACATTTATTTACGGTTTACCTCATGCAACACAGTAATAAACACTTTACATGGGGGTTTCTTCTTTTTAGGGGAGGCCCCTGAACCTTTGAACTTTTGAACTTTTGTTCACACAAGTCCTAAAATAGGGGGCAGTCTCGCCCAATTAGCAAATCATGAGGTGACGACGGGATCACCCCAGCTCTCAGTGTAGCGGTTCCTGCTGTTGTGGACAGGGTTACAGGGGTCATTGGATAGTCCTTGACAACCCCATGTACAGAGACCACTCCGATCTTTTTCCTGGGTATCAGCTTTCCCCGCAACCTGTCCGATCGAAGCAGGGTAACCAAGAAGTGCTACAATCTCTTGTCCATTAACCCGCACCACACTCTCAAGTGGGCTTAGATTGTTCATGGGACCAGCAGCAAAAGCAAACATAGAGCCATGTCACATTCCATTGGCTCATCCCACCTTGGACACTGGGCCATCATTTGACCAAGTTGTTAGCGGTTCTTGTTCTCCCGGCCGACTCTCAGGAGGATTTGGCGTTGGTGTGCTCCTGGCAGTAGTGTCAGGTACCCGAGCAGACACCATGCGTTCAACAGGTGCCATCTTGGAGCTGGAACGCACCTCCTTGGAACAGGCCAGTTCTCTGGTAATAGAGGGACTCTCCTGAACACTTTCCGCACAACTGCAGAGCTCAACAGCAGCAGCCATCTCATCCATGGACTGAGGCTCGAACTGAGCTACCCATTGATGGAGCTTCCTAGGCAGCCCCTGCAGAAAACAGTCCAGTGCGACGCTTTCCACGATCAGAGTGGGTGTCTTTTCCTCAGGTTTTAGCCAGTCCTGGAACAAGTGCATCAGGTGGTACAGCTGCGCACAGGCAGGCTTAGCCTTGTCAAAGCACCAGCCACGGACTCGGTTCGCCCTTAAAGCAACAGTCACTCCCAGACTTTCTAGGATTTCTGCTTTCAGCAACTTATAGTTCTGTGCTGACTCCGGGGCCAAGTCACAGTATGTCTGTTGGGGGTCTGCAGGAAAGGAGCCAGCACACCTGCCCAGTCTTGGTCAGGCAGACCTTCCCTTGCTGCAATCCTTTCAAACGTCGCAAGGTATGATTCAACATGGTCTGTGGCCACCATCTTTTGCAGGGTCCGCTGCACTGCCTTTCGCGGGTCACTCTTGGCAGCAGGGTCATCTTTTATTTCAGCCTACTGGGTCAGCGCCTTTTATAATCCCGCTATCTGTTCACTCAGTAAGCTGTTTGTTTTCTGTTGTACAGCAACTGTCTGCACCAGGATCTGCTTGTACCAGGACCTGCTGGGCCTCCTCATGGCGGGCCTGTGCCTGTGCATTATCCAGTACCAGCTGCGTAACCACATCCTCCATGGCTTGTTCAGAAGACCTTACAGTCTGTGCAGCTTTAACCCAGGACACAGGATTGGCTTGCACCCCTCAAACTGCCCTAGGCATCCTCCACCATTTGTCAGGATCCGAGGGGTTGACAGGCAGCTGTGACACAGTTTATTCAACTTAAAAGGCTTTATTCAGCAAAAACAACAGAAAAACTATACTTAGCCATATAAGACAGTCTATTTTAAACAATGCTCATCATCCCAGCCACAGCTTATAACATAGTACAGTCCCAATTGAGGCAAGCTCACCCAGCAGGTTCAAGTCAGAGGCAACAGGGGTCCTTCCAACTTTAAGCTCCTTTCAGCATTGATAGCTAAACAGCCATTCCCCTCAGCCTCTCTGACCAGGTGCCTAATAAGCAGGCCTGAAAGGGAATTACTTGACCTGTTTCATTAACCCTTCCCAGGCTGGCTCTCCACATTTTTAATTTTTTAATGAAAAAATGTATACAATAGTTTTGAAAACTGTAAAAATAACTAGAATCAAAGTCATTATAGTTTCTTCTGGTCACTGGTCCGTTTACAGGTCAGTTTTGCTAGCTTAAAGTGTATGTATAGGCAAAATTATTATTTTTTAGATATAGAGGTGAGGGGTAGGACTCTGACATTTTTTTCTGCCATGCAGACAAAGTAAGAGGACATTTTACATAATAATGATAATTTTTGAGGGAGCAAGATGTGAGGCAAAATTGTTCAGTGGTGGCAGATTGGCGAAAACTCTCTAAGATGACATTTCCTCAGGGAGATTTCCTTTCACTTACAGTTGTATCTCCAAGACAGGAAATTAGGGCAGAACTCCTTAGCAGCACACAGACAGCAACACATAACCTAATATAGGTTTTAAGGCTCCTTTCACATTCAACAGGCTCCGTTGGAGTACGCCTGCTCAACGTGGAATCTGTCCACTGATCCCCGCTGAGCAGGCAGATGGCTGATCCTTGTCCGCCCCGCTTATGCAGAGTTGGCACAGACACAGCCCGCTCTCCTCTATGGGTGTTCGGATGTAAATGGACAGCCTGTCCCCTTACACCCAACTGCCATTAGATCCACCAGACAGAGGGGGAATGGATCTCCATCTGTCTGTTTTTAGTGAATAGGATCGGATGTCGGCGGGTGTCAATAGTCCGTTGACACCTGCGGCTCCATAGAGGATCCAATTGGGTCTGCATGAAAAACTTACAGGTGGGACTGATCAGTGCGCCCATGTGAAGGGCCATTACTTTTTTCCACTCTGTCCAAAACTAAAAAAAAAAAAGAAGTGTTGGCTATATATACACTTTAATATAAATACAATATCTATGAACAGGCTGAAGGTGGAGTCTATATACTATATACTGGAACAGGAAGCCAGGAAAAACAATGGGTTGTGTCCAGGATGGGAAATATACTTGTCCCAGGTTCATGCTGTACACTAATGTGGGGTACACACTATAAGAAAATCGGGCAACCGATTAACCCGAGTTTCCGCATTGTTTCACAGCAAATCAGAGTTGAAGCACAAGTTCTAGTTGATACTTTTCCAATTTGAAGCAAATTTGCGTGGCAAGTCTCTAGCAAGAGCAAAGTTGCAGTGGTGAGTCTACAGCAAGAGCTCCACAAGTCTACAGCAAGAGCCCCGCAAGTCTATAATCCCACAATCTGGTGATAGTGAACCCACTGCTGTTAACATAATCCCTTACTGTACACGTGTGATTGTTTAATCCAACAATCATATATAACGATAAACCCTGTGTCATTGCATAAAATAATTCATCTATCATACAAAAATAGTTTCTATGAAACAATTAAAGTGCAAATGCTGTTACATAAAAAGTGCAAAAGAAAAAATAGTGTGCTGACACAGTGAACAAAAAGTGCTTAGTGCAAGAAAATATTATTCATGCATCAAAAATTCATATGTGTTCAAAATATTTGTAGTCCATTTTGCAATTCCAGGAAAAATCGAAGATTATTATGATCACTTTCATGGGTTTTTCCTGGGATTGTAAAATGGACTTCAGATATTTTGAACACATATGAGTTTTTGATGCATGCACTTTACGAAGGAATAACATTTTCTTGCACTAAGCACTTTTTGTTCACTGTGTCAGCACACAGTTTTTTTTTTTTGCACTTTTTTTTAACAACATTTGCACTTGGTTTGTTTCATAGAAACAAATATTTTTTGAATGATAGATGAATTATTTTATGCAATGACACAAAGTTTATCATTATACATGATTGTTGGATTAAATGCATTTCGCATGTGTACAGTAAGGGATTAGGTTAATAGCAGTGGGTTCACTATCACCAGATTGTGGGATTATAGATTTGCACTGCTTGCTTCTTTTTTCTTGCCAATTAACTGGTGATCATAGGCATGCATTGGTAGTGTGCCTGGGCACACCCTAATCACCCCAACCGCATTAGCATTATTGCTCTGTGTGCAGGTAAGGAGATGGGAAATATCTCCCTCTGACCAGTTCTGCCATTCATGAAGTGCTACCGTACTTCTCTTTCACTGTACCGGCTCTACCATAAGAGTGTATGTATATGTAATATATATCACACACACGCATGTGTGTTTGATCTTTGGGGTGCACACCCTAATGCAGTAGGCTACACACACACCTATGCTGGTGATTCACCGGTACTTAGGTGACAGCAATCTTATTTAATCCCTCAATCTTCCATTAATATCTTTGGCACTAATTTTTCTTGTTGTTTGTCCAAGTCTGTTTGTCTGTTTTTATCGGGTCTATTCACTAATAAGTGAAGATAGATGAATTGTCAGAAAAACTGAAAAATCGAAGCCAAAGTGGCTGAAGTAGAAAGAAAAAAAAAAAACAGCTCTCATTGAAATATTTTTAGTTCAGCTTTTTTGGCCTATATTTTACCATTTCCCTAAAAAATGTACCTCGGTTCACTGAATAGTTCATTAAGACAAAACTGATCTTTACCAAAACATTAAAATATTTGAATAAAATCAATACATAACACTGGATTACATTTTAGTTATTTTTTTTTTTAGGGTGAACATTTAACAAAACATAAAAAAGGACATTTATAATATAAAAAAGAACATTCTCAAAAAAAAAAAAAAAAGATACAAAAAAAACTTAAAAAACACCACACAAAACAAAAATTGCAGTAATATGCGATACTATGTGAAACAGTGATAAAGTGCACTAATTCAAGAAGCTAAACAGCAAAAAACAAATATGCATAAATGACTATCCCTTATGCCCCGTACACACTATCGGACTTTCCAACAACAAAACCGTAGATTTTTGTTCGAAGAATGTTGGCTCCAACTTGTCTTGCATGCACACGGTCACACAAATGTTGGCCAACAATTATGAACGTAGTGACATACAAGACGTACGTGATATCTCCATTATGAACGCTAATTATATCTCCGGCTGGTACTTGATTCCGAGCATGCATGGTCTTTTGTCTGACAGACTTGTGTACACACGATCGGAAAGTCCGACAACAAACATTTGTTGGTGGAAAATTTGAGAACCAGCTAGCCAACATTTATTGGCAGAAAGTCCGACAACAAATGTTTGATGGAGCATATACACGGTTGGACTTTCCGCCAACAAGCTCACATCCAACATTTGTTGTCAGAAAATCCCATCGTGTGTACGGGGCATAATTTAAAAAACAAAAAAATACAATAATATGCGATAATATGTGAAACAGTGACAAAAGTGCTCGAATCAAAAGCGGGTATTCATTTGACTTTACATAAAAAAACAATAAAATAAGTCCCAAATTATAAAGTGCATGTACATCAAAACGTGATGAGAAGTGAAGATCACGTGCTCAAAAAACAGTTCTTGAAAGTTGTGAACATAGTTGTTCCCACCATCCAGGCATCCACTTGGAGTGTGCCCTAGCAGCTCACGCTAAACAAAGACCACAACAGGTCTAGTAGCACTTTGGTATACAAATCCTTAATGGCAGTTCACGGTCCACTTTCCTCTCCTTGCCTGCATAAAAATCCACAGCTGGTCTGACAGGGCTTTAATATACGGATCCATTATGGCAAATCACATTCCATTCCACTCTCCTCTCCTAATGCGCAACTCTACCTGTTGTGGTCTTTGTTTAAGGTGAGCTGCTAGCATATAAACAATGAAAAATAAAACATTCTAAATTGTACTCCACCAATGGGGTATTAGGGTTAGTCACTCCTTGATTTCTACCTCTTTGAACTCAATATCAGATCTCATGGATACCACTCCCCTCTCTGCACGCCACGCCCCAGCACCAATTAAAGAAAAACCTTACGCACAGCAGGGAGCAATGTTGAAAATTTAGCCACAGTGGCCCCTGTGGTGGGATAACTATTACACAACATAACTGAACCAGAACTTGCAGCAGACTTGCATAATGTTTGCAAAGAAAGTTGATCTGGAGTCATGCAATGCAGACTTGCTGCAATTGTGCAACAAACTTGTGAAGCTTGGAAAGTCTAGCAAGAGCTTAGCAAGTAATTTTCAAACTTGTAGCACAATTACTTGCTATCTGGGCTGAGCTAATCCCTCTCAATACATAAAGTGTTCTTCTACACCATGCCAAATAGATCCTCCATGTAGCGAAGAAACAGATGGCCACCATAGACTTTTTAGATAGGATGGAGCTGCAGACATAATTGTCTTCAAGCTTTTGTACTAGATGCTCACTCTCTAAACACTGTATTGTTTGACCATTATTAACTTGTCTATGGAGAATTGAATGCACAATGCAGATACCAACTCATTGGAAGGTAGGGGACAGGGCAAAAGCAATAAGGCAAGGCTTTCAAACATCCAGTTGCTTCATCCCTTATTAAGCCTTGCCCAGCAGTCTGCTGGTTCTCTACAGACATTAGATTATATCCAAGTTGGCAGAAAATGGCCATTTTAGCAGACTGTGTTTTGATGTCTAGTATCTTGTTTAACTACTTCCAGCCCACGGACGTCATATGACGTCCTGGGCTTTGGGCGGGTATATCTGAATGATGCCTGTAGTTACAGACATCATTCAGATATTGCCGGTTTCAGCCTGCGAATCTCTACACCATATGAATGATCATAGTGGCCGTTCCACTGCTTGATCGTTCCTATGGGAGGCGAGAGGGGATGTCCCCCCCTCCCGCCGCCCTCTGGTGCTTGCTCCGACTCACCGTTACGATCGGTGAGGCGGAGAGTGGATCCGCCGGCGCCGGATGTAGATCATAGAGATTTCCGGCGGACCAGATGGTCCCCGGAGTCTCTATGATTGTCGGAGGCCGGGCGCGATGTTATGACGTCACGCCTGGCCTCTCCATTCAAAAAAACGGCGCCGCTTCAGCTGGGAAGCGGCGATCATTTTATTTTTTTTTTTATTTCAGGCTTCCCAGCCTAGTGGTGAGATATGGGGTCTTATTGACCCCATATCTCACTATTAAGAGCACCTGACATGTCATATTGCTATTACAAGGGATGTTTACATTCCTTGTAATAGGAATAAAAGTGATAATTTTTTTTTTTTTTTCAAAAAAGTGTCAAAATAAAAAAAATAAAATATAATTAACAATAAAAAAAAAAAAAAAAATGTTTTAAAGCGCCTCTGTCCCCGTGTGCTCGCACGATGAAGCGAACGCATATGTAAGTCCCGCCCACATATGAAAACGGTGTTCAAACCATACATGTGAGGTATCGCCGCGAACGTTGGAGCGAGAGCAATAATTTTGGCCCTAAACCTCCTCTGTAACTCAAAACATGTAATCAGTAAAAAAATTTCAAGCGTCGCCTATGGGGATTTTTAAAGAGGAGTTCCACCCAGGAGCTCCATTAAAAAAATAAAATAAAAGTCAGCAGCTACAAATACTGCAGCTGCTGACTTTTAATTGGACACTTACCTGTCCCTGGGTCCAGCGGTGCGGGGGATCGAAGCCCCGCTCGTCCCCCCCTCCGCTCTTCGGCGCCGACATTTCAACTGTGGGCGCCGGGCTGTGGCTTCACAGCCTGGCACCCACTGCGCGAGCGGCGCCGCGCGCCGTGATTGGCCGCTCAGTTACCTGGGACCTGTAATGGGTCCCAGATGATTGACAGGAGGGAGGGAGCAAAGCGGAGCCCTTCCTGTGCCGAGGGGGAAATGATGTCACCAGCCCAGGCAAAGGAAGAGGCAGACTACGAGGGACCACCTAGCAACAGGCATTTAGAGGAAAGTTAAAAAAAAAAAAAATCCAAATTTTTTTTGTCCTTTTTTTAGAATTTTTCAGGTATTTTTGTTTTTTTGTGTGGAACCCCACTTTAAGTACCGAACATTGGCGCCATTCCACGAGCGTGTGCAATTTTGAAGCGTGACATGTTAGGTATCTGTTTACTCGGCGTAACTTCATCTTTCACAAAATGCAAAAACATTGGGCTAACTTTACTGTTTTGTTTTGTTTTTAAACACAAAACAGTTTTTTTCCCCAAAAAAACGCGTTCGAAAAAATTCCTGCGCAAATACTGTGTGAGATAAAAATTTGCAACAACCGCCATTGTATTCTCTAGGGTCTTTGCTAAAAAAACATATATAATGTTTGGGGGTTCTATGTAATTTTCTAGCAAAAAAATGATGATTTTTACATGTAGGAGAGAAATGTCAGAATTGGCCCGGTATTGAAGTGGTTAAAGTGGATTTAAACCCAATGTCATCCTTTCTAAACTACTGCCATAGGGGTTATCTATAAGGATATACATGCCTCCTGCATGTATCTTTACCTGTCTAATGTCTCCCCTCTGTCTGTTATGAGACCCGAAAAACTGCAGATTCTGTGGGTGGGTCTGTTGTCTTGAGCTCGGTGGGTGGAGTCGTGATGTCAGTAGACTCCCCGCCCACCTCTACACTCCCCTTGTCGATATGCATTTTCTCCTGTGTATTTCTTACACTGAACTTCTGCTATGATCTCTAACATCCAGTGAAAAGACAGGAAAGTAACCACATTACTTCAGCATGACAAATCATGTTGAGGTGTGGAACAGCCAATCCTTGCAGAGCTGCTGAATAAAGGAGTAGGGGAGGGAATTAAAAAATAATGCATGTCTTAGGCTAGTGCACGAGATGTAAATCACCTGTCACTCACAGCAAGGGGGAGGATTTGACAAAGTTTTTCACTGTTTGTCAAGTTTTATCTCACTGAACAATAAAAGAGGATTGCTCAGAGCTGGATGAACTCTTTGTGGCAAGACTGGGCTCAAATGATAGGAAATCTTATACTTTACATTATGACATCAAAACTGTAACTGTACTGTATCTTTCTGAAAATGGCATAGCTTAAATGTGCATAGTTGCCTATAGCAGCCAGTAAGCCATGCACTTTATTCTGGTCACATACAGGCAGATGTTCTTGTGTTGCATAGAGAGCTCCTGTTATCTAGCATCCAATTCAAATAGTTACTCTGTCTTGATATAATCAGAAAGGTTGTTTTAATTAACTGGATATACTAAAAAAGCAAGGGAAACAAAACAGAAACACACTGGGATAAAAGTGTGAGGGCAGTAGCAAATCAGAGAGAGAGAGTGATTAAAACTGATTTTGAAGACACAGCTTTTATTTTTAATTTTTTTTACATTTGTTTTCAAAGTCATCTCTCAGCATACTATCAGACAAGTCTCCTCGTGAATGATCCACAAAAAGTGATGCTGCAAGCAGTACCCCAGAATGGCATTAGTCAGTCTAGTGCGTTGTGCTAGCAAATGAAAAGCACAATGGTCCATTCACCTTGGGCAAGCATTCCCTTGTGATAAGATCTCTACTTTAAAATGTTCAATATCATTTTTAATGTGATCAAACATAACAGAAGAAGACAGCAACTGACCTTACCCTATCTCTCATTCCTCAACATCAACTACGTGATTATCTCAAACAACACTCAAATCTGTCTGATTGCTTGTTGAGCATTGCTTACTGAGTGCTTTTATTGACAGAATATAGACTCAGCCAGACAAGTGCCTTTGATTGCCATCAAAGTAAATGTTTCTTTTAATAATGATTAGGAATTTGGAATTGTAATGGAACAGCTTATCAGGAAATTAAAATGGGAACTATCCTCTGTGCCAGTGATGCTCAACTCCAGTCTTTGAGGACCCTAACAGTGCATTTTTTTTTATTTCTCTTTAATAACTTACAGGTCAGATAATTGGTGGTGTTCTCTTACACAAGTTATTCATTTATGTAACTATGCCCCTACATGGTCATTGGGAAAACACACACTGTTACACTGTTTGCTTTAATTCCACCCACAGGATACATGTTCATGTAAAGAAAAGTTCAGAGGCACATTGGTACTGTGCAGAAAATTATCACATACAGACATTTATATTTAGCATGCAGAACATCTCACACTAGCAAGTCTTTTTATAAGGTGATACAGTAGATAATTTACTAGTGCTGAAGTCAAAGATTTAATGAGCATGCCCATAATTGCTGTTATTATTAATATCTAGCCATGTCATAGCTCCTAACAGGTCCTGTAAGGAAGTCTAGGGCAGAGATGGGTTAACACCTGTCTTTTAGCCCCTATATTGTAGCAGAAATTGCAGATTTGAAGAAGGGCATCCAAGCAGAGCTGTGATTTCTACTTATTTTTAGTTTAGTGACAAGACATAATTATTGTGAGATTGATCATTCCCTGGAAGTATTGAAGCAAACAAATTGTTCAGCGGCCGGCGCAGGATGAGCACAGCTCCTAATGGGAGCAGTGGATAGGTCATCCTGACCATAATTTGGCTTGATGAAGCATCCACATGGGCATGGTGTTAATGTGCTATTGATATTCAGCCAGCCAATTTCCCTGCGTAGACTGGGGCTGTGACTCGTTAGAGCAGAGCCAGGCATCACAGAAGCAAATGATGAGGAAAATTGAAGTAATGTTGTATTATAAATTTATGATTTCATCTGCCATGACCTGAAAGATGTTCAGTGATGGGGCTTATGATTAGGCCCGTCAGACACAGAAGCAACACATTTTATCTTGGTTAGGCCTGTGAGATCGTTCCTGGATGCAGAAGAGATCTCTGGCCTGGGTAGCATGCAGAACTCACTGTTGGATTTTGGAAAAGGTGGAATAAAAATATGTGCATGAATAGTAGGACTACACAATAGAGGACTTATACTAGTTTTCTAATTTAAATTAAAATGTAATGTGATTTAAATATGCACAAATAAATATGAAGGCCTGCAACTGAAACAAAACGTTTGAATCATTTTATTCTTTATCCAATCAATAAAATGACCAGTCCTCTCCCCATTTTCCAAATACAAAATATACAAAGCAGTCACTGCCTTAGGTGACTCCTTTCTTTTCTTCTTAATATTACTCATCAAAGAGAAAAATGTGTTTACTAACACAGAGGGTGCCCCATAAGTTCCAGTAGCCTGGGATCCCCGGTGGCTCCCCTCATCCAATAATTTGGATATAACTTTAGAATCCATTTTATCTCTACAGACTTTGTATACCAAAACTTTTATGGGTTAGATACAAGTTAATATTGCACTATTATGCCAAAGATTCTGTACCTGTTTACATGTTAACACTTATTGTTGGACAATTGTTGTTTTGGTAATTGTTTGCTCTGTTTACAATGTATTATATTAGTAAAAATGTAATTACTCATATTTGTAATTCAGGGTTCATGTGGTACCATTCATATCTTTTCTCTTTCTTGTTTGAAAGACATTTGTGTTTGTACACCAGGGGGCAAAAATGTGCTGGAAGGAAAGGTGGAAAGTGTTTACACATTGTAAAACTTGTAAAATCAATAAAAACTACCTGATTTGAAAACAAAATGGAAACTTGCAAGGCCGTTGATTCATTACCAGAAGGTGGGGAGCAAGGAGAGCTAAGCTGCTTGAGAGGATGAAGACTGGAACAGCTTTAGTGATGCCTATTTTAACTCTCTTACTGCTAGTTATGAATTACTTCAGTGTTTGTGGTCTGGCCTTAAGAGTGGCCAGACCACAAACATCGAAATTTTGAAGTACTTTCAAACAGCATTTGTCCAGTTGTCGAATGTGCACTTTCACATTCGTGTGAACATTTTTATTTGAAAATCTACTAGCGTATAGCCAGTTTAAGTTTAACAGCAACCTAAAATATCTTAACCTCTAAACTTAACCTGAACACTATTAAACCCATATTCTGATTACTTACCTATTTGTGTTACTAGAGTTTTTTTGTGCTAAAAACATGCATATTGTTCATCAGACTCATACAGGACTGAGATCTCAATTCTAAAAGAAAAGAAAAAATGTATGCATGTGGTCATAATACTAACACCTAGACCTGTCTGTGCATGTACAGTATAAGCACCTTCAGTTTTATACGGTGGTGTGATCTAAGGGTGCATGTCCAGCTGTAATCTAACCAGTCTTTGTAATGGGTAATGATCTTGGTGAAAATTTGTCAACTAATTCCTATACATTATTATAAGCAGCCAGCCGGTGTCACACCAAGAAAGTAGCCTAGTAAGTGGCTTTCAAGTATTAATGCTGTTGTTTGCAGTACTTCAGTGTTATCATTTTGTTTTGTTACTTGATAATGTGCATCAGTTTTCACAATCTAGAACTGATATGTTAACTATGATACTTTGGGCTCCAGGGATAAAGCATTACTAGTTTCTTTATCTTAAACTGTCAATAGCTGTAATGCAAAGTACATTCATTCTAAGCTCTCCAAATGTCACAGCGAACCTGTGTTGTGTTTAGCTTGAACACTTGGCATTTACTCTTCCAACTTAAAGGTGTGGACATTTATCTGACTTGGGGTGCCAAAGTGCATTTAATTAATGTAAGCAAAAAGTCAACCACTTCTTGGTTTCAAGGCTAGGAAGTTAACCCTTACAAGTATGTTAATAGCGGATGACAGAGGAGCAAACTTGCAGTGTATTGTTTGAGATTTTGAAGAATTGTTCAATACTACACATAAATTGTAGGATGGTAGGCTGTAGACAGACAGATGTTTCAGTGGGAGTGGTGGGAGGTGAGACATTAGCTCATCCTCAGATGTGTGGCTGTGCCTTTGAAACGCTAAATTATCTCCTCTCCAGATTCACTGATGGGTGTTAAGCTAATCTATACACTTGAAATAATTGCCACCCAATCTAACCATTTTTGGCAATCTAATATCAGTAGCATAGCACAGTCCACCCACCCCACCTCTCTGAGGAAAAAAAGACTGATTTAACATTATTTCTGGTCGCTAGTCTCTACTCTTAAATGTGTTGGGATTGGGAGGTATCTGCCTGCTTTTCCTCATTTTTTCCTCATCTATGCTGGACTCTAACATGCATTCTCAGGTGAGTCTATAGATATGCCTGACATTTATACTGGACCTGCACAACTAGGTATATATACATAGCTTGTTTCTTGGAGGATACATGTAGTTGTTACTCAACTTCATTTACTGAACTTGGTATTTTGAGCTAGATAGTGACACAGCTCCAGTGTTTTTCTCAGTACTGACCACTATACGGCTTTCAAGACCCTAAAGTGAAAGCTTTAGTGATGGCAATGACTATAGCTTTCTAGTTATAGTTTTTTTTTTTTTTTTTAAAGCAGTGATGGGCCAAACACCAGCAACCAATTAAAATGTTTTTTTGCAACTCTCTCAGACAAGCTACAACAAGCAATGACTATTTTCTTTGGGGAAAACAGGAACAGTATGTATATAAGTATTCAATTTGTGTGTAAAAGTAATAGAGTATTAAAGTGTCTTTTTTTTTTGTTTAATGAAATTATGTCTCTTTGATCTGTGATCTGCTTCTGAAGAGATTATTCTTCACTGAAAACTTTTTACCAGTTCGGCAAAAAAAGCCCATGAGCAGGTATAACTGGAAATGACAGGCTTATAGTTTTGTGCAAAAGGGAGCCACTGTACACCCTTTGTCTGTACAACCTATACTTTTCCCATTGCTTCCGATAGTGCCTATATATATAGCGGGTAAAATAAGTATTAAACATGTCACCATTTTTCTAGAAAAATATATTTCTAAAGGTGCTATTGACATGAAATTTTCACCACATGTCGGTAACAACCCATGCAATCTTTACATACAGATTAACCAAACAAATAAGTTCAGAAATTGTTATGTGTAATGAAATGGAATGACACAGGGAAAAAGTATTGAACACAAGAAGAAAGGGAGGTGCAAAAAGGCATGGGAAGCCAAGACACCAGCTGAAATCTATCAGTAATTAGAAAGCAATCCTGCCCCTTGTCAGTCCAAATTAATATCAGCTGGTTTAGTCTCAACTGATGGCCTATAAAAAGGTTTCTCATTACCAAGGTGTCACACAAGAAACATCTCATGATGGGTAAAAGCAAAGAGCTCTCAATAGCTTTGCAACCTTTATTGATGCAGAACATACCGATGACATTTGCTATAGAAGGATTTCTAAACTTCTGAATGTTCCAGTGAGCACTGTTGGGGACATAATCCGGAAGTGGAAAGCATATCAGTTGTCCAAAATCCAAGGAAAACTTGTGAAGAACTTCAGAAAGACCTAAAATTAGCAGGTACAATTGTTTCAAAGAAAACAATAAGTAATGCACTCAACCGCCATAGCTTGTGCGCTCACCACGCAAGACTCCAATGCTAAAGAAAAAGCATGTTGAAGCTTGTTTAAAGTTTACTGCACAACATTTAGACAAGCCTGTGAAATACTGGGATAATATAGTCTGGTCAAATGAGACCAAAAATTAACTCTTTGGATGCCATAATACACATCATGTTTGAAGGTCAATTGGCACTGCACATCACCCCAAAAACACCATACCAACAGTGAAGTTTGGAGGTGCGAACATCATGAGGCTATTTTTCAGCATACGGTACTGGCAAACTTAATTTCGTTGAAGGAAGCATGGATAGAAAAATGTACCAAGACATTCTTGATAAAAATATGCTGCCATCTACCAGGATGATGAAGATGAAATGAGGGTGGGCATTTCAGCAAGACAATGATCCCAAACACAAAGCTAAGGGTACTCTCAATTGGCTTCATAGAAAGAAAATAAAGCTGCTGGAATGGCCCAGCCAATCACCTGACTTGAATTCAATAGAAAATCTATGGAAAGAACTAAAGATCAGAGTTTGTAGAAGAGGTCCACTGAACCATCAAGATTTGAGGATTGTTTGCGTGGAAGAATGGGTCAAAATCACACCCAAGCAATGCATGCGACTAGTTTCTCCATACAGAAGGCGTCTTGAAGCTGTCATTACCAACAATGGATTTTGTACGAAGTAATACATTTCAGTTAGCGTGTTCAATACTTTTAGCCCTGTGTCATTCCATTTTATTACACATAACTTCATTTCTGAACTTATTTGTTTTGGTTTCTTTGTATGTATGGATTGCATGGTTTGTTACCGACATGGTGAAAATGATGTCCATAGCACCTTTAGAAGTATGTTTACCTAGAAAAATGGTGATGTGTTCAAAAATTGTATCCGCTGTGTATGTGTGTGTGTGTGTGTGTGTGTGTGTGTGTGTGTGTGTGTGTGTGTGTGTGTGTGTGTGTATATATATATATATATATATATATATATATATATATATATATATATATATATATATACACATCACATTGGCTAACTGGCTAACACTCATGCTTAGCAGTGCTAGGGTCATTGATTCAAATCCCAACCACGGCACTATCAGCAAGGAATTAGCATTTTCTTCCTGTGCCTGTGTGGGTTTCCTCCGGGTGCACTGGTTTCCTCCCACAATCCAAAGACCTACCTGGTAGGCTAATTGGCTACTGTTCATATTGGCCCTAGTATGTGCATGTATGAATGTGAGTTAAGAAGGACCTTAGATTGGAAGCTCCTTGAGGGCAGGGGCTGGTGTAGATGTATGATAAATATGTAAAGTGCTCCATAAATTGACTGTGCAATACCTGTAATAAATAAACCATGTATAGTGTGTGTATATATATATATATATATATGTATTTGTTTATTGCAATTTGACTGTTTTTGTTCATGTATTTAATTTGTCACTTTTTGTGCTCTAGGTTACCCAAATTTTGTTGCAACATATGGTCGAGGATACCCTGGCTTTGCCCCAAGCTACAGCTATCAGTTCCCAGGTACTGTGTTTAACCACTGCATTGATTGTTATTGTTGAGTTAGTAAGTATGTATATATAGAGTGGTGCTATTTATTCCATCTAACTAAGAATGTTTTACTTTTATTGTCACTTTTTTGAAATTATGGTTCTTCACAGATACTGTATAATGCTTGCTGAACACCACAATATTCACTTGGGGAAACACTGAGATGCATCTTCATAGTGCTGATGTTCTTTGCCTATGTACTGCTGCCTTGCTTATTTCAGAATTGGATGGTGGTTATGTATTTTATCAATGTACATCATCCCTTACACTATCAACCCACACACTTGTATATTTTATATATATATTCCAAAAGATAAGGCAGCACTCATGGGGCTTGAAAGATGAGTATTCAGTGAAAAGGTTTATTTTGACGAGATAGTCGTAAGCTCATCTTCCTCCCGAGGAAGGCAAGTGTGTGCCTCTTTGAAATGTTAACATAAACCCTATCACTGAGTATTGTTCACCCTGCAAGTCCTGCCATATCTTTTGGATTATATGTAACTCATGCTTTGCTGGACCTGGGCCCATTTTCTCTTGGATGTGTGCAGTGGCAACAACTGGATTATTTATATATACAGTATGTTTGTGTGTGATATGTACACACACCTAAAGCAAAGCATTTAGTTTACAAGATTCATGCTCGAGCACTTGTACTGAAAAGTAATCAAAGCCCCTGAATACTTGCTGCAATCTTTGACTTTGCTGTTACACTGATCTCTGGTATCTCTAACCTACAATTCATTGAGGCACCTCAGTGACTAAAAGAAGACAATGCTGAATGGAGTGTTCAATAACTTAAAGTCAGGCATTCATAGACGTGTTCCTGGGATTTGTAGATGTTCACAGATGTTCATTTCTCCTGCATTATAGGTTCCTTTTTTGCACCTGTTTAGTGCCAGAATTAGGGAACACTATTAGTTTGACATTATACCGTATGCTTATGTTGACCTTTGTGAGAGTTTGGCAACTAATGATAGGTACACAATGGTCAGTCCACTTACCAGCATTGGTTGCAGAGCTTTTCAGTTCTCATTTATTGATCAAGACAGGTGTAACAAAATGTTTCTCTCTTTGGATAAACCCAGAAGAAGCTGTGTCATGTTATTTTTTGACAGATAATCATAGGCGCACATTGGTGTAATAATTGCAGCTGTTAGGTATGTCTTTAAATTTTGCAGTTTGTGAATGAAATGTGTTTTCATTTTGTACATATTCGATTTAGCATATGGATAGCTCTGATGTCTGAAAAAAAAAACTCTTACAAACATATAAGTATAAAATTACAGCTGCAAAAATAATCAGTATAAGATCATTTAAACATTTTTGGGTTGATTTTTTTGGAATTATCTAGATATATACTCCCCATCCATTTCTCTGCACACCAAATATTGTTGTTATGGAGCTGATAATTTTGTCAAAATTTTCTGGTTTTGACAGTTATGCTATGAAAGGTTACATCATGGTTAACATGTAGCATTCTTCACCTCCCCTGTTACCAGTGTGGGGGAGGTAAAAACTGATAGCACCCGCTATCAAATTTCAAAAACGGTACAGCCCGCCCAGCCACGTCATTCATCCACCATATTCTGTGAATGCATGAACTACAAATACAGTCTTCCACTGCAGCAGATGGCTGGCAGTTCTCAATGAGCTGTAAAGGTGCTGGTGAGAGCTTTTGTAGTTCATTAACGCTTCCTACAGCTTTCAAACGGAAAGCCTGTACACCAGTATGGGCAGTAAGCTGTAGCAAGTATCTGCAGGAGCCTATCATTGCACCCATAATCCACTGCTTGTGAGTGCAATGCTCTGCAGGCTCATAAGAAAAAAAAAGATGCAAATGTTTTTACCTGCATTTCATGTCAAAAGATGAACTTATTCTGATAACCAAAACAACATAGCTGTAGGACAGTCCCAGAGTAACATTTCCAAACTCTACCCTTCTTACAGTTGTTCTGTAGTGGGCTGCTATCTAGAGCATTAGAGAGGTTGAGTTTTTAAGTTCAGTATGCTGATTCAATGGTGAAATGTTCATTTAAAAATACTTGCCTGACCCCTTCCTTTCATAATACTTACTAATGTGAGGCCCCATGCACACAGGTGTTTGCCCACTCTCCTAAATGCCTTTTCTCCTGGCAGCAGAGTCTTAGCAAAAATAATGTTTGGCGCGTGCCAATGCAGCTGGACACATATATGCGCATCAAGCGCTTGTTGGGTTTCATTTATTTAATTGGCCAGAATAATAATTTATTATTACAAATGTCAAGTGTTTAAAAAGCTGCTGCTCCTGTATGCACTGGTAGTGTTTTTTTTCCTGCCTCTAAACACTTGTGTGTGCATGTACACATACGCTAACATGGATGGGTGTTTAGATTCAGAAAAAAAAATGCCAGATGCCCCTCAAAGCAGCGTTGTTAACATTCAGTCTGTGTTAAGTAATTGTAGTCTTTGTTGTATTGATTACAGAGAGCTGTATTGTGTACAAACCATTCCATATGTTGTATTGTTCAGTTTATGTGCTTTGCTTTGTTTGGCTTTTGTGTGCATGTACACTTTTTAGTATCAGGGTGTCTAGCTGTTGAATACCATCTAGTTGTCGATCTCCAGTAAATTTATGTTTAGTCTTTTAAATCAAACCTGTATATAGTAGCTGAAAGTCCTTGAAGGATGCCTTTTCTACACAAGGAGCTTACGATATTTACTGTGCAGTAAAGTTTCCATGTTTTGTCAGTATATAAAATCTTGGAAGGTTGGCAACCCTAATTAGGCTATATATTTGGAAATTTCTTTACAGAACTATACAACGGTGTGCTTGACTTGAAACAGGAGTAGATGGCTTTGTCAAAGAGTGTGATGTGCCAGTTGGCTATGGACTGTTCCTATTAAAACAGCCATCACCTTCACACTCCTGTGCTTTTTCCTCTTTTGTCCCTGCTAAGAGTGATGCTGCTGCCTTTCTTGATCCATCTGCTTCAATGGTTACCAATTTGACATAATTTTTTGCTTCTACAAAAACCCACATTTGACACTTTATGTAGAAAGATTGATCAATTTTCTTTAAACTTGAAATATCTCATAGTTATTTAGCTATATAAGTAGTTTTATTCATGCTTTTCATGAACATATTTTTCTAAAGTGTGTACAAATTTTACATATTAGTGACTCACATAATCAAGGTAGTTGTAAATGTAATCAAAAGTCAAGGAATTAATGTTTTCTTTGGAAGAGGATGATAGTACCTTGCAAAATCCTTCCTTATGAATTAGGGTTCTGTTTTTTCCCATTATTACAAATAAGTGGAAGTTTCTTCAAGTTAAAATAGAATTGAACTCCCAAAGTGTTTTGCTGCAAAGAAATCAGAGCAACGAAGGTGCTCATGAAAATAATCTAAGTGTTTGTGTCTGCATTAATTCTTACAGCAGTTAGGGGCAAGTGTACTTTAAGATGGGACAGATTAGGTGATTTGGACATCAAACCAAAGTATTTTAATGAAGAACAGCTCTTGTTGCTCATAGCATACAGTAAAATGTATCCATTCCACTGCATTATTTGGGAAAGGCTTTGGTCTTTTCGTATAACCGCTAGCTTGAGACACATTGATAAATAGGGCTTTGCTCACCTCTGCTTGACTAGGGGATATTTTGGTTCATTTAGGAAGAGGTTTGAGTCCATGACCAAGGAGACAGATATCTATCCTGTCTTGTTTAGGCTGCAACCACACAAGTAGCTATAACTTTAAATATCTCTATTATCTCTATTATGTCTTTATTATCTCAGTCAGGCATCCTATTCAAAATGTGCAATATTCTGTAAGGAAAGTGTTTACATCTTAGTTGGCATTTTTTGTATTTTTTTCCTTTTAGAATGTTGTAGAGGTGACAGAAATTGAACTTGTTTGAACTTGTTTCTTTGTCCGTTGATTACTTTTTTGTCTGGTGTAATGAGAGAGCAGATGGGAGATGAAATATATTCTTACTTAAGCCTTTTTTTTAAATTCCTGCCTTGGGGTCACCTAGCATTATATTTGTATGACTGCATAAGCACATCAGTCTCTTGTGAAAACATTTCCAGTTTGATCCACAGCTTTGTAGGCTCTCACATAGGCACTCAAGAATTTAACAGGTTTACTTTGTCAGACTGAAAGGAAGAAATGGGTTAATCCTTGCTGATCCCTAATTAGTAACTGGATAATAATTGTGTTAATTATTTTCACTTTTTTGGTGTGGTGATAGTAAAGACAGTTTTTCATGTTATTGCATAAACTGAAGTGTGTTATGCCTAGATAAAATGGTTTGGAATTCTATTATTGTTATAGTCTGAAGTTTTTATTTTAGTTCTGAGACAAATAGCTATCTATAGAGGCATTTATATTAAATGTAACCCTGCTGGCCAGAGGCAGGTATCTACTAGAGAATGTTGTGCTAGAAGATATTTGCCCATCCTCTGACAAATGCAGGGTCCAGCTGCAGTCTTCACGCAATTCTGACAGTAGTATACATTTAGTGATCTTTTACCTGCTTGTAGATACATTTTTCAAAAAGTTGGAAGCCCTCACGGTGCCATAATGAGCTCCTGTTGCCTAGGTTGCTTCATATTATACACGCTTTGTGATCTTAAATGGTCAACATCAGAAGGTATACTTGCTTTTATTGAGATGTCAGTGGCCAGCTGATCAGCTAATAAGCCTACAAATGTTAAAGTTTATCTAAACCAAAAACTAAAGTTATTTTCACTTGATGATCCAGCCAGTACCACATTTCCTATCTTAGTATGACCATGCTTATTTCATTTTACTGTATCAGAACAATAGAAACAGGACAGGACTACTTAAACCTCCCTCTGTTCTCTTGCCCATAACATAGATGCGCAGGGTTCTGCAGTTTTCAGAACTACAAAACCCAGTAATATAACTGATAACAGTGCAGCATAGGAAGTTATCAGCTGACAAGATTTATGGCAGTATTACTTATCAAAAAGATATTGCAAGGATATACGATGTATATTATTACAATATTAAAGTGGTTCCAACGCTAAAACTTTGTTTTAACAGAACGCATTTTATGCAAACGTTTTGCCATTGGCTCCTGCTGATGTCAGTCAAATCCTGTGAGCAGAGAGTGGGGGCTGGTCTGAGCCAAGCAGTGTGTGTTTATGGACACAAGCAGCCCGGCTCGGGAGCAAGTCCACACATCTGCCCCCATAGCAAGTGGCCTGCTATGAGGGCAGTCACAGAAGAGGAGAAGCCGAAAATCCTGGTGGGGGACCTCAGAAGAGGTTTGAGGCTGCTATTTGCAAGACACAGAACAGATAACTATAAGCTGTTTACTGTTTTAGGCTCCTTTCACACTTGTGTGACTTACAAGCTGACTTGTGAGACCCAAAGTTGCAGGATATGGAAAATGCCATGTATCTTTATGAGAACTGTTCCAGTTGACACTACCAAAGTCGCTGTGACTTCAGAAAAGGTTTCTGCACTACCTTGATCCAACTTTGACACACCTTCATTGCCAGAGAGTGTAAAAGTCTTATCAAAGTCACTTCAAAGTTGTATGAAAATTGGACTCCAAAGTTGCACTGAAAATCACGCAACTTTGAAGTCAGCGTGAACCGAGCCTTAATTTAAAAAATGCCTTTTAAAACACTTTAAAATGAACTATGAATGAAATTTTCAGATATATTCAAATAATTGTGCGGGGCTTATGAAAATATGAAGACATGAGTATAAAATATTTTTGCACAGAAAGGTATTTTTCCTCACAGCTAAATTCGAGTGCAGCCTTACTGTTTTGGAACTCTACAGACACCCTTACTCCACCCCCCACCCTCTCTCAAAGATTATGTAGTACTTGGTCCTACACAAACCACATCTAGTTTGTAACCACTTCCCATCTGGGCCAATTCTAGCACTTCGCTCCTACATGTAAAAATCATAATTTTTTTTGGTAGAAAATTACTCAGAACCCCCAAACATTATATATTTTTTTTAGCAGTGACCCTAGGGAATAAAATGGAGGTTGTTGCAACTTTTTATGTCACATGGTATTTGCACAGCAATTTGGAAAAAAACAGTTTTGTGAATTAAAAAAACTCACTAAAGTTAGCCCAATTTTTTGTATAATGTGGAAAATGATGTTACACCAAGTAAATAGATACCTAAAATGTCATGCTTTAAAATTGTGCACACTCGTGGAATGGCACCAAACTTCGGTATTCAAAAATCTCCATAGACAACGCTTTAATTTTTTTTACAGGTTACCTGTTTAGAGTTACAGAGGAGGTCTTGGAGGTCTTAGAACTGTTGCTCTCGCTCTAACGTTTGTGGCAATACCTCATGTGTGGTTTAAATGCCGTTTACATATGTGGGCACGACGTATGTATGCATTCGCTTCTGCGTGCAAGCTTGCGGTTACTTTAAATTTTTTTTTTATGGTTTATTTTATAATTTTTTTTTACATTTTTACGCTTTCCCTTTAAAAAAACATTTTTGATCACTTTTATTCCTATTACAAGGAATGTAAACATCCCTTGTAATAGGAATAGTGCATGACAGGTCCTCTTTATGGAGAGATCTGGGGTCTTATTGAGCAAAAGCTGGAAAGCCTGAGATAAAAAAACAGGACAAGCTCGGCTTTCCAGCTGAATATATGGCAGTATTTACAACTTATGAGGTTATAACATCACGCCCGGGCCTCCAAGAGTCATGGAGTTGACCGGAGGCCATCTGTTCCCCGGAAATCTCTATGATCACCTTCTGGCACCGGTGGATTCCTTCTTCGGCTTCTAAGCACCGGAGGGCGGCGACGTCCACTCCGGCCGCCTGTAAGAACAATCAGGTGGCTGAACTACCGCTATGATTGTTCTAACAGTGCCGAGAATCGCCGGCGGAAGAGAATGATACTGGGTTGATGCCAGTGGGTGCAGGCATCATCCCGGTATAACCACTGAAATGGGAGGACGTCCATGTACGCCCTCCTGGCGGGAAATGATTACTGAAACTAAAGAAAATAGTAAAATATAAGATAAATAGTAGGTAATGATTTTCAGTTGAGGCCAGCCTGTTATAAAACTCTCATGTTTAGCTAGATTTAGTTTGAGACTAGGTATCGTGAAAATTCTCGAATGCAAAAAATGTATATATTTCTTACCTCTATATGCTGTTCTATGTTCTACTGTTAGAAATAATAAAGCAGAAACCAGTCATTCTCAAAACTTGTTACTGCATGCCAGTTTAATACACCTTGTAGATTGTCTTAATGGACACGTCTGAGATCTTTTCAAAATTCTGATGCAAAGAAAATAAGCTGCAGGAGCCTGCAAGAAAGGTGTCCTGTCGTTAGGCAATTAGGTGATACATGCAGAATCAATGTGATTATCCAGACGCAGGAAGAGGTTGAATATGAAACATTGAAGCTGGCAACTGCATAATTAGCAGACACCTTGGTTTTGTTTTGACATGTCCTTTAGGAGCTGCCATCATTAATAGCAGCTGAGATGTGTGAAAAATGAAAGTCCTAATACAGTTTTGTCATGGAGAGAAGGGGCTGCCGGCCAGTGCTTCCGCTTGACACCTGCTTGTACCAGCATGGCTCTTTCTGTAACAAACGTCTTCAGTCACAGTCATAGTCAGTTGAATGATGGCACTTCAGAAGATAAGGTGTTTAACTACTGGTGTGATAGCACTATTCATTTCACCATTATCAGATTGCAAACACCTTATATTCCTTCTTGTATTGTCTGGAAGTGGTTCTATATAAAGGAGCAGAAAATTTGTTTTTCAGTGAGATGGATTAGACACCTGAAATGTTTCTCCTTCAGTGCCTGTCCATAATGTCTCAGAAACCTGGAGTAATAGCTACTGACACACTTCCACTGAATCCATGGGTCCCAGGTGGCTAAATCTTTATTTAGAAATTAAGCTTGCCTTTGTGTAACCTTAATTATATGGATTATAGGCTTATACTTCTGACCCCTGTATATTGCAGCGTTAGTTTCAGGCTCATTTTAGGTTTTACTATTATGAATATAATGCATAAACTACAGTGAGACACCCTTTGTTATAGTTTGTTTCCTGCAGTTTTCTGTTAGTTTGGAGAATGAGCTTCGGACAAGCTGGATTTATTTGGTGGGTATGTTCTCTCAAGATATTTAGGAAGCCAAAGGATATCAAAATGTATCAAAGTGATCTAAGTGTATGTTATCTGTTTCTGGTGGTCTTTTACTTTTTATTTCATCCATAGTTCCAGTACTTTAGTCATGGGTAAGCATTTATTACAAAATTGAAATAAATTTAAGTATTTATATTCCAGCTCTATTCAAAGTGGATGCTTTATCTGCTTCACGTGTTGCTATCATTTCTCTTGAAGAGTCTTGTGGCAAGATATTACCCCAGAATTATGAATTCAAAAAAATCTGTAGTCATTTCAAAGCTACATTATGGTGTCAGCTTTCCCAGATGAATTGTCTTTAATGTATAATAGGTTAATAACTGTGGAGTTCATCTCTGAGAAAGTGATGATTTTATTATGACCTTGTGGGGCTAGGAAGATACAAAATTTACTGCTATGAAATTGGTGTTTTCAAGAGATATGTGAAACTGAAGGACATTTTAACCTGGTAGTGACTACCCAAAACTGAAATATTGATTTTGTATGGGGTGACCTTTAATACATTTTCCCAACATATTATATTTAAATTATGTATGTAGTTCATTGCCTTTTTATGCCATTTAAAGGATTTATAAAAACCCTTTTTATATTATCAAATTATTAAGTAGTTAATTTAATCCAATGCTTTTCTCTAATATGTGCCCATTTCACAAAAAAAGAATACGTGGTTCATTGAGTTAAGCAGTTATTAATTTTCTTCAGTATCAAAATGCAAATTATTTATTTGAGGAACGATAAAATAAAGAAAATAAAACTAACTGGCTTCTTTAATAAATACCCCTAAAGGAAACAACCCATAACGACCCATAGAAACCACAAGATTTAAAGCCAAGTTGTATAACATGGATTCTGATTGTCTGTTATCAGCACTATATTATGCAGCTTTTTCTCTCGTTCTGTGCTGTTAAGAAACAACACATAAAAATAAAATATGTGCGTTTGCGCTAGAGAAATTATAATAATAAAAGTAAAAATCAGCGTGTGAAAAATTAAAAATAAATACCAATATAACTAAAACAATATTCCGTAAATATCAATCTGTGATAAATTAATTAGTGATAAAATAAACAAAGTGCATATATATTGTTAGAGATCCAAGTGCAAACTCAAGTTTAAAAGAGTGCTCACTCTTTCCATAGAGTGATTAATAAAGTTCATAAATGAATGCAAAGTGTACAGATTGATATTTACGAAATATTGTTTTAGTTATATTGGTATTTATTTTTCATTATTCACACGCTGATTTTTACTTTTATTATTATAATTTCTCTAGCGCAAACGCACTTATTTTATTTTTATTGCTATTTACACGGGTATGAAACGTGACTAGTGTTTGCAGCTGGCTATTACCAGGGATTTATTTTGTAGGCATTAATCCATCTGTGGCTTGCAAGATCTCTCTATATTTCTGAAGAAACAACACATGCCAATATCATAAATGTTTCACATTGGAACCTGATAAAAAGTTGCTTTCGTTATGACATGCTGTACTGTGGGAACAAGACGAGAGAAAGTTGGTTGCCATTGGCCAAATAGTTTTTGTGCTTAAAACATACTGACGGTTGAGTCCTATTATCTATATAGCCACAAATGTTTCCCGGGACCACACACCAATATAGTGAATCACAAAACACATGATCACAAAATGGTTTCAGCTGGCTCTCCACCCATCAGGAAAACCCCTCTAACCTGTTTTACCCTTGTAGGAAATTATTTAGGTGGCGCCTACCCCTCCTTTTACTCCACTTGTGTAATAATAATAAATCAAACTACAAAAATCCCAAATCACATGAACTAAAAATTTGTGAAGCTGCCTCTTTAATTCACTTATAAACCACTATTAAATAAACAAAGTGACTCCAATATTAAAACCAAACGTCCATTTATCATTATAAAGTCCCACATCCAAATGTGATGAACCAACACCAAATGGAACAGAAACTAAAAATAGTTTGTGTTAAAACTTTAATTTGTGTCCTTTATTTGTCTCCTTCACCTTATGAAATCACCACATGCTGGTAAAAAGCGCGCATTAACCACAGGGTTTTGACCTCTAATGAAAGAAAGTGCTTTATTTTCTTAAATCCGGATGCCTTGGTTCTCTCCCCCTCTCCGTGTGGATCCTGTTAGGCCCCAGACCAAAGACCGGGATGAAGCCAAAGTATATTCAATCATAATGCAGTATTTATTAAGAAAGGGTTCCATAAAATACATAATCGCTATCTACTCACATGTACAAGTTCCTTGTATCGGTACAAGTGTAAACAGCTGTTAGCTTAATGGTCTGCTTCGCTCACTAGAGCCGGCTTGCGTTCCAACTACCGGAAGTCCTCAGCCGAATGTGACGTCACTTATGAAGCAAAAATGACAGCACCGTGTACTTTAACGCGTTTCACCAAATATGGCGTCTTCAAGAAATGCCATGCTACCATCTTACCAAAGCCTAAATAGTGCCAACTGTTTCCCATTGGTAGGCTACTAAAAATGGCCACAATATCAATTGTATACTTGAACCAACAGGCTACTGTAGTATGGCCATAATATGAGCTGTGTATTCTGTTGCAGTGCTAATTAACAAAACTATTCCATACAATATTCAAATAACAATTAGAAACGTAATATATATATCTATATCTATAGATATATATATATTGATTTATCCTGATGTACTGACTGCCTATCTTATTTCTTGAGGCCCTAAGATGCTAGGACAGTACAAATACCCCCAAAATAACCCCTTTTTGGAAAGTAAACACCCCAAGGTTTTAAGTAATGGTGAGTTTTTTAAGTTGTAATTTTTTGGCTCAATTTTTGGGAAAATGAAGATTACATAATATTTAACTTTTTTCACTTTTATTTTTTTTTTAAATACTGTGACCAGAGCAGACACTGGGACACATAGTGACTCTCTACTGCTCTCGGGGGGTGATCAGGATTTTACACTATGATTGCTTATTACAGTGATGATCTCTGTTATAAGCAATCATTTTTACAAATGGCATGCATTCATGTGCAATGGCCACAGCTATTACATTGTAAAGGGGTGCTACGATTGGGCCTGTCTCTACCATGTGATCACTGTGACCAATCCCAGAGATCACAATAGTACACAATGGCTATGAATGAAAGCTATTGTGTACTATGACATGAGATTGCTGTGATTGCTCACAGTGATCACATGGTATCAGGGCTGGCCTGATATAATAATCTGTCTTCCGCTGTGTTTAGTGGACACAGCAAGTGACAGATCACACCACTGTGTTGCCCATAGGGTGCATATGAGGCACACACCTGGAGGATGTCATCTGAGGGTTAACATTGCTCCCACTTGGTCGCCATTTTACAATAGGCCAGACAGTAAGTAGTTAAAAAAATTCCTGTGTGTCGTGCATTTTAATTTCTGTAAATTATTAGCCAGGATTACAGACTCCTTCCTTTAAAAGGAGGCTTTTTAAATGTCACTAAATATAGCCTAGGGCTTACCTTAAAGACAAATTAGGGTTGTTTATCATCAAGGCATTAGGTTAGGATCATTGCTGTGGGCTTTTATGGCTTTTTATCTGTACCAAAGAACATTTTACAAACGTTTGTGGATTCTGGTGAATATAGGTTTGATGTGATTTTGATCCTAAGATCACAGTTTTTACATTTAAAAAAGAACTGTGATCACTGCATACTTCTTTTATCACCTTAAAGCTAAAATAAAGTTAAAACTAAAGTTCCGCTTTCAGAAATTGTGAGCAGGAATGTAAGCGCAGCTCAAGTTACATGCCGTCATGTACAAGAGTGACGTCATCCTGTGCTGGCCAATGAAGACGGCCACAACCCAGCACCCAGAAGATGCCAGTGCTTGTGAGGGACACTGGAATGTTGAAGTGGAGGTAGGTTTTGCTCCCGATAGTTCCCATCTAAAGATTTTTGACAAAGCTGAAATACTTAGTGCCTGCCTTAAATAACTTTAGGTTAATTTTGGGGACACCCAAAACACACACCAGGTGCAGTTACATACAGTAACTAGACAGTAGTTATATACCCCCTGTAATATTGGTATGGCTATCTGAGATGATAATTATAATAAGTGAATACCACCATTTGTCTTTGCCTGAATCAGGCCAATCCTGCTGCAGCTCTTATGATGAGGTCAATAACAACAAATGTGATAAAAAATACAGATCTAATTAATTCACACAGAAATTATGTTTACAATTACCCTAATATGATAAAATATAAAGAAGATGGTACAAATTTAATGTAATGATGTTTACAAATGAAAATACAGAAGGTTACCAATAAACAGAAAAGGCTACAGATAAAGTAATGATGTTAAAAATAATGGTGTTATGTTTCACAGTCATGCTAATGTTCTGATGTTTGAGCTCCGAGAGAGCGCTGGGTCCTGATTTTATACACTTATTCTGACACCACCCCTTCACCCCCCCATCCAAGTAGAGGTACACCCTTTATGGATCGTAAATACCCTATCATTGTCGTCCAGTGGGTGGCATTGTTGGACTGTAATCAAATCTTATGATGCTGGTCATCATCTCTCGGTTGCCGGCCGGTATTTGATAGACAGATCGAGTTCACGTCAATTCCCACAGAAAGGTCAGCCACAAAATCCCTCAGAGATACAGTAAGAAGAATGAACTACTTCTTCATTCAACTACTTTCTCATTAGGCCATAAGACGATCATTTATTGTCTGTGTACCATTAGTTGTAATTCTGAAGCTCCTATGAATTTTTAACTTTTTAAAAACCCTCCAAACAAGCAGTTACAAGTAAATATCTCTGCTGTGCCCCTTCCTGATTTAGCCCTGGTTCACATTGATGCTACTTTGAAATCGCAGTACTTCACTTGAAGTAGCGCAATTTCAAAGTAACAAGGTCAGCGTGATTTCAGGTGTTACTTGATAGACATCTGTGTGGCTTTATGCACAGATGTCTGTTGAAGTCGCACCTGAAATCAGCAAAAGTAGTGCAGGAACTACTTTTGCAAATCAGTGCGGTGCCGCAAAAACGGCGTCGCACCGATTGGAACAGTGCCATTGCCTCTAATAGGCTGCGACGTGTCATGCAATTTGATCTCTCAAATCGCATGTCAAATCGCTCCAATGTGAACCTGGGCTTAGTTTCACTTTGTTACTATGGCCTTACATTTCCTGACCTAATGACTAGACTTATCATTACCTTTCCATTGTCAATGACAGCACCATTAGTAAGGCTTTCTCACTGGGCAGTGGTATCTAAACTCGAAAGTCAAACATGTTTTTCTTAGATATCACATGTGTGTAATCCCAGGTGTAAGCATCCAGTCTTGCAAGCCTTACTTTAAAGTGATACTAAAGTCACAGTTCTTTTTTTAGTTAAAAATGACAAACGTGTCATACTTACCTGCTCTGTCCAGTGGATATGCACAGAGCAGCCTGGATCCTCCTCTTCTTGGGTCCCTCTTCAGTGCTCCTGGCCCCTCCCTCGTGTTGAGTACCCCTACAGCAAGCAGCTTGCTATGGGGGCACTCGAGCCACACCACAGCGCTCTGTGTCAGTTCAGACACGGAGGGATGGCCCGACCCCGCCCTCTTTCTCTCCTCATTGGCTGACTGGCTTTGATTGACTGTAGCGGGAGCCAATGGCGCTGCACTGCTGTCTCAGCCAATGAGAAGGGGAGTCCCGGGCAACTAGGACACTCCTACAACATCGCTGGATCTAGATGGGGCCTCAGGTAAGTATTAGAGTGGACTCCTGCACACAGAAAGCTTTTTATTTTAATGCACAGAATACATTAAGATAAAAAATCTTTGGCCTTTACAATCACTTTAAATCATGGCTATGCTACACAGTTGTACAGCATGGTACATGAATACATATACACTACATAGTGACAGTTTGCCTTCCAGTGAAATGCCACCAGTGCCACCAACATATCAAGTTAATCAAAAATATAAATCATTTTTGACATGTTGATAGCTGTCCAATATTTGTTTTTACCAGATATTGCAAGCAAGACACAAGATTTAGTAAAAAATACTGTATAAGAAACGTGACAAACAGGTGTCTGTTCTTTATTTTGTATATCCCATCTGAAAGAATGAATATAACGTTCCATGGTTTGAATCTTGTAGCATATCTGTGGTATGATGCTCCTGCATGCTTATGTTCCAGGATAGGGATGAGATTAGGCACGTTCGCCTCCTAGCCTAAACCCACCTAAGCAATCCCACCAGGAAACTGTCATCTGTAATTTGCTAATAAAAAGCCTCTGAGGTATTACCCACCCCACAGCTTCTTGTATACAAGGGATGTGTATTTGTGCAGCTGCAGGGCAAGGAATGCCTTGCCCACTTATGATTGGCCCAGTACATTGACAGCTTCTTGGCGGGATTGTTCAGGTGAGTTTGGACTGGAATCCGAATACACCTGAGCTCATCCCTATTCCAGAGTATTATTTTAACAGAATGAAACTTGGGTTATCAGAAACCTCTCCCTACTATTAGGGTGAGAGTTTCTGCTCTCGTGCACATTACTGGATCAAGATCAGGGTCAGGTAAATATGAGGGGAGGCTTGGGGGGGGGGGGATAGAATGCATTACCTTCAGCCTTTTGTAACTGCTTTGATTTTGTTCTCCAGTGTAATAATTTCCTGGGCAAAATACTTTTGGTCAACATGTCCCTTATTTCTAAGCCCAATAAGGACACTTTACTTCAAAGCTATAATTTTAGTCAAAAATTTAGACCTAAAGATTTTTGGAAGGATGCTGGCTAAACAGATTGGAGTCGATCATAACTTCCTAATTTCCACGGACCAAAGGGGGTTTATCCCGTCCAGACAGATCACCGACTAGATCAGGCTGGTCACGAACATCATTCAAGATGCAAATTTATTTTTTCAGACTGTACTTTGTCCCAGCATCGACAAGGCATTTGATAGTGTTACTTGACCCTACATGCATCTTCTCTTTTCTAAATTTGGCTTTAGGGATGAATTTGTGCATAGGTTTCAGACTCTGTATCATATTCCACAAACAAGAATAAAGCCCCCAGGTTTATATCCATTTTTTTCTCTGGGCATGGGTGCCCCCTTTCCCCCTTCTTTTTTTTTCTCTGGCCATATAGCCTCTAGCTTGTGTGATCAGGAGCAATTTGACTATTAAAGATTATGCTAAGGGGGATTGAGAATATAAAATCAGTATGTATGCTAATAATATTTTATTGTTTCTAGTGGAACCAGTAATCTCTCTTCCCAATCTTATTTCTAGTTTAAAGACTTTTCAGGACCTTTCAGGCCTAGAAGTCAATTTATTTAAGTGTGCAGTTACGCTGATCACTTTCCTATCCAAGCGAACACTTTCCTACCTAGGTATTCAACTCACTCCATCATAACAATTACTACTCTTCAAATTACCATATGGTGTTTGCTTAAATCAAGAATTTACTATGAATATAGTGGTCTACATACAATATCCCAAATATTGGAAGAGTAATGGTAGCTAAAATGTGTATATAACCTAAACTTTTTTTTTTTTTGTTTGTTTTTTTTTAGAGCCTTACAGATCTACATTTCTAAAACCACCATTGATGGTGTGCAGAAAATACTCAACAATGTTATCTGGTTAGGTAGGAAGTCTAGATTTGAGAGTCAGCTGTTATGTAGACCCCAAGCGCAAGGCAGCTTCGATTTACCCAAATTGTGGCACTACTTTCTGGCTGTCACAATTTGGCAGCCAGAAACTTAGAAACAACTTCACCCCTACCATATTACTACCCTGAGATATGTTGGTCCAGTTCCATTCACCCTAGGGATCTTTCACAATTGAATGGTATAGTTGATCAATCCCTACATCTGTGGTCATTTTATCAAGCTAAATATAAACAAACATCTTTGTCATCTTGGTTGGCCTCATTTTTGGGTGATCCTAGCTTCCCTCTAGCATATCCCTCTAGAAGGTGTTTCTTTTCCCACTGAGTAGAATGTAACCTGATCTTTCCCGGTTTGCTTTCTGACAACTCCCGCTTCTAGTCTTTTGTCCAACTTCAAGAACTACATAATCTTCCTTCAGAAGAGTTTAAATACAGGTAAATTAGACACTTGTATGGTTCCCTTTATGCGTTATCCCTAACTCAGCCCTCACATTTCGAATGAATTTGCCTTTCAAACCCAAGAGGAAAAGGCATTATCTCTTCCTTCTACCAGTACCCTAATGGTGTTCACTTTCCTTAGAAATCCTCTCAGATGGTGCTTTGGGAAACAGACCTAGGTAAGAGTTTTCCTCTCAGGACTGGATGGATATGCTGTCCAGCCTTCGTAAATGTACCAGTTTAATTACAATATGAGAAATGGCCATTAAACTGCACATCATATGGTACGTGACACCTTGTAATATTAATGCTATATACCCTACAATCCATGCAAATTGCTTTTTAAGGTTGCCTGAATTATGGCACTTTCACTTGTATTTTTTGGAGCTGCAAAGTGCTGTGTCCTTTTTGGGAACAAGCCTCTCTCAAAACAGCCCAATTTGAAGATTCCCATATCTCTTTAACCACCCTAATGTGACTCTTGTTGGCTGCTATTCCCGATGCGCCCACACCTTGTGAAAAGTTGTAAGACACAAAGTTTATTAATATTTTATGGGTTATAGCCCTTAATTTGATATGTATTAAATAACTAAACAGCTGCTTCCCAAATAGTGTAGAAAATCTACTAGATTAAAAAGAGAAGGTAATAGGTGATTTTATTGCATGTCATTGGCTAATTGATGATATTTCACTGAAGATTTTATGGACTGTTTTAAAGACACCTGTACTTTCATTGTTATTTAATATAATTTAGCACTTGTTCCATGTATTATACAGTGGGGACGGAAAGTATTCAGACCCCCTTAAATTTTTCACTCTTTGTTATATTGCAGCCATTTGCTAAAATAATTTAAGTTCATTTTTTTCCTGACTAATGTACACACAGCACCCCGTATTGACAGAAAAACACAGAATTGTTGACATTTTTGCAGATTTATTAAAAAAGAAAAATTATAATATCACATGGTCCTAAGTATTCAGACCCTTTGCTGTGACACTCATATATTTAACTCAAGTGCTATCCATTTCATCTGATCATCTGATGGTTCTACATCTTCATTTGAGTCCAGCTGTGTTTGATTATACTGATTGGACTTGATTAGGAAAGGCACACACCTGTCTATATAAGACCTTACAGCTCACAGTGCATGTCAGAGCAAATGAGAATCATGAGGTCAAAGGAACTGCCTGAAGAGCTCAGAGACAGGATTGTGGCAAGGCACAGATCTGGCCAAGGTTACAAAAAATTTCTGCTGCACTTAAGGTTCCTAAGAGAACAGTGGCCAAAAAATCCTTAAATGGAAGACGTTTGGGACGACCAGAACCCTTCCTAAAGCTGGCCATCCAGCCAAACTGAGCTATCGGGGGAGAAGAGCCTTGGTGAGAGAGGTAAAGAAGAACCCAAAGATCACTGTGGCTGAGCTCCAGAAATGCAGTTGGGAAATGGGAGAAAGTTGTAGAAAGTCAACCATCACTGCAGCCCTCCACCAGTCGGGGCTCTATGGCAGAGTGGCCCGACGGAAGCCTCTCCTCAGTGCAAGACACATGAAAGCCCGCATGGAGTTTGTTAAAAAAAACACCTGAAGGACTCCAAGATGGTGAGAAATAAGATTCTTTGGTCTGATGAGACCAAGATATAACTTTTTGGCCTTAATTCTAAGCGGTATGTGTGGAGAAAACCAAGCACTGCTCATCACCTGTCAAATACAGTCCCAACAGTGAAGCATGGTGGTGGCAGCATCATGCTGTGGGGGTGTTTTTCAGCTACAGGGACAAGATGACTAGTTGCAATTGAGGAAAAGATGAATGCATCCAAATATAAGGATTATCTTGGATGAAAACCTTCTCCAGAGTGCTCAGGACCTCAGACTGGGCCGAAGGTTTACCTTCCAACAAGACAATGACCCTAAGCACACAGCTAAAATAACGAAGGAGTGGCTTCACAACTCCGTGACTGTTCTTGAATGGCCCAGCCAGAGCTCTGACTTAAACCCAATTGAGCATCTCTGGAGAGACCTAAAAATGGCTGTCCACCAAAGTTTACCATCCAACCTGACAGAACTGGAGAGGATCTGCAAGGAGGAATGGCAGAGAATCCCCAAATCCAGGTGTGAAAAACTTGTTGCATCTTTCCCAAAAAGACTCATGGTTGTATTAGATCAAAAGGGTGCTTCTACTAAATACTGAGCAAAGGGTCTGAATACTTAGGACCATGTGATATTTCAGTTTTTCTTTTTTAATAAATCTGCAAAAATGTCAACAATTCTGTGTTGTTCTGTCAATATGGGGTGCTGTGTGTACATTAATGAGGGAAAAAAAAGAACTTAAATGATTTTAGCAAATGGCTGCAATATAACAAAGAGTGAAAAATTTAAGGGGGTCTGAATACTTTCCTTCCCCACTGTATGTGGTTCTAATTGGTATATTTAACACAATCACCGGCCCATTCACACAGTGTGTTTAATTTTTAGTGCCCCTTATAGCCCTTAATTGGCATACTAATTCTGCACCTTGATCACAGGTTTTAGACTATGTGAAGTCTGTTATGGAGAGGATACACCATACTATTTTTGATATGATGCCAGCCTATAATAGGAAGTGGGATTACTGGTCCTGTTGTTAGAGTTTGCCTTAACCATGACTGCATGTTTTTGGCAGAATTATCTCTGTTTGTACCATTTGGAAGAATTCAATATATATCCAGTTTCTCTCTCCTCTTGCATGCTTTATTTATAATGCTGGTACTGTTATACCCTTATTGGTCTATCACTTTGATTTTGATGGTTTGCTATAGCATGGTTTTTGATGTCATTTCTAATAGCTGTAACATGGAATTGATATGATGTCCTGATCCTATTGTACTCTGTATTTTATATTAAAGATGTTCAGTTGTATTCTTGTACACTGTACCATTGTACACTGGATAATTTGTGCATTTGTATCCTAATTACAATAAAAATCATTTGTAAACAAACAAAAACTGGGGTGGTCATGCCTATATTGGAAATTACATTTGGGGGTATGGTTTGTATTGTTAGGATGCCAACAAAAGCAATATGGTCTTGAAAAAAATGTATACTTACTAAGAAAAGCAGATACAGGTATGTTTGTGGATGCAAAGTTTACATTATGTTATGGGTTGCAGGTTCTATTTTTAGGCCTGGTTCACACCAGTACAATTTCAGATGCGATTTGAATCGCATGACAAGGTAAATCACATAGTTTTCAATGGTGTCCGGTCACATCAAGGCAACTCAGCATGGAGCAATTTTTGGAAAAGTTTCCAGTACTACTTTGGTGTGATTTTAGTGCAATTTTGTCCCCATAGAATATACAAATCTTATCAAAGTTGCATCCAAGTAACACTAAATAAACGTACAAAAGTCTAAATCGTATCACAGCAGTGTTAAATAGCCTTAGAGTACACTGTGTATAGGGTTGCATTTAAAGCACTTTTACAAAAATAGACCAATACAAGTCTTTCCTACCTCTTTTAGTTTTCATGACAGATTGACCTATCTCTTCAAAATTAAGCTGCAAATCAAAGAATATATTTGTATATGAACTGCTCTGGAGGCCCTCCACCCACAACAATATGGAATCCTTGATTTACCATTGTTTATTCATCATTTAACAGGGGTGGGCAAACTGCAGCCCTCCAGCTATTGTGGAACTATATGTCCCAGGAGACATTGCAAGGCTTATGCCCTGTACACACAGTCGGACATTGATCGGACATTCCGACAACAAAATCCATGGATTTTTTCCGAAGTGGGATAGGAAGTGGGATTACTGGTCCTGTTGTTAGATGGATGTTGGCTCAAACTTGTCTTGCATGCACACGGTCGCACAAAGTTGTCGAAAAATCCGATCGTTCTGAATGCAGTGACGTAAAACACGTACGTTGGGACTATAAATGGGGCAGTAGCCAATAGCTTTCGTCTGTTAATTTATTCTGAGCATGCTTGGCACTTTGTGCTTTGGATTTGTGTACACACAATCGGAATTTCTGACAACGGATTTTGTTGTCGGAAAATTTTATAGCAAGCTCTCAAACTTTGTGTGTTTGAAATTCCTATGGAAAATGTGTGATGGAGCCTACACAAGGTCGGAATTTTTGACAAGGTCCTATCACACATTTTCCATCGGAAAATCCTATCGTGTGTACAGGGCATAACAGTTACAAGCATGATTCTCAGAGGCATGATGAGACTTGAAGTTCCGCAATAGCTGGAGGGCTGCAGTTTGCCCACCCCTGCCTTAGCCTATTAATGTTCTGCATTTCAGAAGTGGGGACACCAAGTGCACTAATACCATTTCTCTTGGACCTAGTGTGTGTGCACTTTGATCTAGAATGTATAAGAGTTAGTACAACATATGAAAGATCTGTCAGTCAATGGACCCTGAAAACAGATTTGGGGATATAGGTTTGCTCAATGCTTACATCTGGGTTATATTGTAAAGTTAGCATGAGTGACCAACTTTAAAAATAGTACAAAATCGGTATTTTTGGTGACTGTGTTTTCTGCACTTTTTAGATATAACTAGCTATAGTGTTTGCCTTTGTTTGTCAATTTCTTTTTCAAGGATTTTACTAGATTGCCTGAAAATGCGAAACATGACTATCCAGTGGTTCAGTAATTCTGTATCTTGTCTAGATTGCCAGTTACAATTACAACAAAACAATTTGAAGCAATGTGAATTCACAGTGTAGAATTAAGGGCCCGTGAAGCAACAACATCAGCTTTGTCAGTTGACTCTGGAGTATAGGACATCTGATGCAGCGAGTGTAGTGCTGTGCACAGCCTGATCCCTGGCAATATGAAGCTAAGAGGCTTTTAAAAATGTTACAAGAGTTGTCTCACTATCAACACAGCTGGTGCTATGTAAAACCATTGCAATATTTCCATAAAATCATTCTGTAGATCACTCCCTGATGGTCTGTAATGAAAACAATAACCATTAAAAGCAGCTTTTCATGTTCGGGGAGAAAAATCCACCTCTGAACTGTGGAATATGAACATATAATTCCAAATAAAGGAAGGCGACTTTCCTGTGTAGAACCTGCTTAGGTATCCATGTACAGCGGCCTCTAGCATTGTGTTTTTTTAACTTTGTCATATTCATTTGATAGATTTTTACTCTATGTGCATTAAGCGGTAGCCTGAAACATGTTAACAAAGTATCCAGATACATTTCTTTCTAACTATTGGTTCACTTATTTCAAATGCTTGCCATAATTAAACAAGCCCTAAATACAAATTGTAATATTACACAATGAATGGGCTAAGGGAAATAGTCAAATCAATCATATTTCAGTATGACTAGCAAAAGTGTGCCCATTTCACAACACACAAGACTAAGAATATTACAAACTGAAATCTAATTTAGTTTATACTTTGAAAACTTGAAACTAACTAAGATACTTTGTTATATAAGTTTAATCATTTTACTAATTCAAACATAAAAGGCTTCTGAATCTTGAGAAAAAACATTTGTCTTAAACATTTTCCTCCTTGTGTTTTTGCATGTTTTTTTTTTTTAATGTATGTTCTTACTGTTTGAGGTATTTTACACAGTATGGAAAAAAGTTAGCAAACTTAGCAATTTTGCACTTTTAAAGCGTTTTTTTTTTCTTTTTTCAAGTCCTGCAAGGCAATGCCATAATGTGCTAGTATGCAGCGCATACTAGCACATTATGTGAAACTTATCTAAAAAAACAGCCCTCTAGCAACGCGCTGTCACCACTGGAGACCACTTCCATTTTCACCCAGTCTTCCTTCCGGGGCTCATAGACTCCAGCTGTGTGAGTGGCCAGAGCCGCGATTATGTCACTCCCACACATTCGCACGGGAGCCGCCGTTCACAGCACTGGACTCTGATGAATGGCACGGTATGCCGTTTCTTTAGTACGCATGCCCCGGGGACATCATGGGCTGCATAAAAAGTAAATATCTCCTAAACGGTGCACATTCAGGAGATTTACTGTACCTATAGGTAAGCCTTACCATAGACACACCTATAGGTAAAAGTTATGCTTGGGAGTTTATTCTCACTTTATCACATGCTTAAATTACTGTGTTCTTACATTTTTCAAGTTGCTATTTGGGCACCATGCTGTTGTGTAAAATGCCTAAGACCCCTTTCACACTGGGGCGCTTTGCAGGCGCTACAGCGCTAAAAATAGCGCCTGCAAAGCGCCCTGAAAGAGCCGCTACTGTCTCTTCAGTATGAAAGCCCAAGGGCTTTCACACTGGAGTGGTGCGCTGGCAGGACGGTAAAAAAAAGTCCTGCTAGCAGCATCTTTGGAGCGGTGAAGGAGCGGTGTGTATGCTGCTCCTCCACCGCTTCTGCCCATTGGGAAAAGGATTCTGGGAAAAATAAGTACAACTGCACTTGCAAAGTGCACAGTCTACTTGTCGTTAGTTAATCAACCCCCTTATGTACCAGAATTTTTTTTTTTTATTTCCACTATGGGCCTGTTTATATGGCAATAACTTTATTACTTACTATGTCATTACTTGAAGAGGAACTATACAAATTTCTGACAAGATTACCTTTTAGAAATGTTAAATATTGGCAATCTACAAACAGATGCTTATAGATATTTATAGACTTTTTATTCCTTGCATACCTTATTTTTCTTTTTCACCCTGTTCTCACGGTGGTCTTTTTCACTAACAGAGAATAAGAGCAGAATAATCTCCCTTTACTGCCTGAAACTCTCCATCTACCTTCTGAAACATGTGACAGTGCATGTCATCTGAGGGGGAATGCTTTTCTCCCTGAGGTCTCGCGAGATTTCAAATTTTTACAGGCAAGATTTCCCAGGAAGGCTGTTGTTACGCATTAGTGCTTTAAGAAGTCAGAAAGTGGAAAAACAGTAATTGTAAATAAAAGCACAAAAAGTTTGTTTAGTGAATGTAAGCTGTGATTTTTAGCGAAACTGGAAAAATGTCTGCTTTAAGATAGCAAAGTACCATTAGTAAAAAACTAGAATCTCTTTTGGCAATCATATTTTGTGAAAGTTATTTTTTATTTTTATCAAGTTTGTTTCTTTTTATGGAATCTATTTTAGAATATTGAAAAAACAGGAAAAAAAAACCCTAATAGGACTTTTCAGGCACCATAAACATAAGTATACAACAAAGCTGAATTAAGGAGTTTCTTTATATAAAAGTATACAAAATGTATTGAACAAACATATTTATAAAGACATTAGGGTTTATCCCTACAATTTAAAAATCATAGTTCCGTGCTTCATTGACATGACCCAAAACAATCTGTACAGTTTCCAATTTGTAGACATTTACTAGATTTTTATATCATTGTATGACCTCATATGCCGGATGCGTTTCACAACTGTTAGCTCTGCTTCCTCAGGGTCACAATAAAGGAAAATCTTAAAATACAGTATGATAGTAATAATATCAGTCCTAATAACATAAAACTATACATATACGCAAGAAATCATGCCAAATTCCACATTTTTTTTGTTCTTACAACACTATCGATTAAATCAGGTGTGCCCAACATCCCTAGTCACCACCTTACAATACCAGGCATGGGTAACTACCCCCATTCCCAACCAAACTGGGAGAACTGGCATCAAAGCACTGGGGTACACAGGAGGGAGGCCAACTCTAAAGGATGGAGTTAAAATATTCATAAAACATATATATACAGCGACCCAAAACGCCCTGCCCAATGAAATGAATAGGCAGCGCTTCCGAAGCGCCACAGCACGGGCGCTTTTAACCTCTTCTTTAGTCACTAGCGGGGGGTTAAAAGTGCCCGCTAGCAGCAGAAAAGCACTGCTAAAACGAGTGGCACTTTAGTGCTAACGTTCGGGCAGCCCAAGTGTGAAAGTAGCCAAACTGTTTATCCCCACAACCACTCAATCAATCAAACCGCACAGAAGCATACACACTCCCACCAACAGCACACACAACCCATACGCAATCATCCCACACAATCCCTAACATCCAACACATGAAAACCAATGCACTCCACGACAAACACTGTCACACACCAAACACATACATTGCCCCACCAACACAAACAACAAACCACCCCCATATATACATAACCACATACAACATGCCACCAAAGCAATCCACACTATCGTACAACTAAAAATACTCCATTCACCAAAACTCAAACCCAAACATAAATCTTACCACCCTCCCCAAAATCCCCACCTTGCATACCACACAGTGCCTGTTCCACAATTAACACCATAGCCCCGCCTCCCAATCCTCCACACCCATAGAAATCATTCTTGAGTCTATACTCCCATATATACTCCCATTGTGCGGGACACCCCCCACACACACACACACATACACACAATCATGGTGCAGGTGCCAATCCAAAGGCAGGCTACATCAAGCCTGCCCAGGGGGCAAAGACAGCGACACACGAAAGAAGTGCACACCTTGTCAAATGGAGGCATGGCAACACCTTCATCCTAAAGGGGGCCAAAACAGACCTAATATAACCAAACTAATTATGTAAATAACTAATTAAATACGGTGTGTGACACATAATGTTCATATAGACAAAAAAGAAGGGAAAAGTCCAACATTTCTTAAGCTCTAATAAGACCAGGAATCCATGGAGCCATATGCACAGTCAAGATCCCTAAACTAAAATAACATATCATAAAAAAGGTTTATAAGTCAGCATATCATTGAGGTGGGGGGACCATAGCCCTCAGATTGTAAATCAGCTGCGCCTCCTGTTCCAAAATTCTGTTGTCAAAATTGCCTCACGTGGGTCCTAATATGCTGTCAAGAGCTAAAAATTAAATAACCTTCGGATTATGAACCATGCCTAAGGCTACATACAACGATAGCTGCAACCATTCAGGTGCTGCTCCAGCAGCTTACCCCATGCACGCTCAACACAGGCAGTTGCTTGCTCGGCACCAATTGATATTTAGAATGACTTGTATTTTTTTTACATGAATACAAGGTCAACATGTTCTCTGATTGGATGAGGTGAAGTGGATGGCCAGATGATGTCACAATCTCCACCTTATCCAATCAGAGCATGCCTTGTACTTATTGAAAAAAAATAAAGAATGGCAGCGATGTTGAGCACATTATCCCATGTTCAATGTGCAGAGGGGAAGCCTCTGGAATAGCACCTGGAAGGTAACCACTATCACTATATGTGATACAGACTGCTACAGTTATTTTCAGTTTCCCCAGCAGCTCTCTGTATATTGGATATCAATACTTATATTGTGCCAAGCTGGACCAATGTCAGTTTGCAAAAAAAGATAACTCCTGCAGTTCTGCTTTAAACAATGTTATAATGCAGATGCAATGTCACATCTTTGATCTACATAAATAAAATAGTTTTAAAAAATGCATTGTTTCACTGTATTTACATTAAGACTGGTAATTCTGTGTAATACACATCAATTACCATCTGTCATTTTTACAGCTGTTAATTGCAGGTATTAGTGGTGGGGTGAGCTCTGATCAGGGTAGAGGAACTATATGTTATAGATGCATCCTAAAAACCTTGTTGATGTTTTTAGGACATCTCTTTAACATTCTTAATCCTGAAGTGGTTTTGTTTATATAAAAAGAAAAAATGGATTCAAACCGGATTCCTAGTATTTACCATGTCTGGCATGTACATTGGTGATTTGGTGTTCTTACTTGACCAGTCTAAATTCATATGAAAATGATTGATTACCTATAAACCCATTCAGCAATAGGTATTTTGAGGCAGCTGACAGATGTTTGTGATGGAGGTGAGACGACCAGTTAGGCTTGCATGTAAGTAAGGCAGGAAGATGATGAAGAGGCCAGGGAGGGATGTCTGTCATCAGGGAGTGAAGTGGCCAAGAAGGGATGTCTAGGGGGGTGCGATGTAAATGAAACAGGACATGTAAATGGATAGTAGTGGTCCAGAACAACAGAAGAAGTGGTGACACCCTCTGCTGTTTTTGAAAGCTGGTGATCCACAGCATCTAAAACTGCCTAATAGCGCTGTAGAGGGGGTCATAGGTTTCTGGGGGTGGTCTAGCCACAGTTGGAGGTAGTGTGTGTGGGGGAGGGGACATAACCAGAGACACATTCACATTGTAAATGTGGCTGTTTTCAGTTTTTTTCGAAATACAATGTTAGATGTGTCAGTGTTTCCATTTCTGGCCGGAGGATACCTTTTAGCAATAATGGAAAGGTTAGAATAGATATAGTCAATAAAGATAATTTTTGATTGACTGCAATAAGTTACTTAATTTAACATGCTGGTCTTTTCTGCAGTAATGTCATTTGCCCTCTACCTCATATAAAGCTTCCATTCACTTGTGATATCACTGTACCAGCTTGTGGAACATTTTTGTTCTGCAATAAATGGGGAAAAGCTGTAACCTCTGCCGTTTTTTTTTTTTAAATGTGTTTGCTGTCTGCTTTTCTTTTGTGAAGGGAGGGACACAAGTTAGCAGCCAGGGGGGAGTTTGTGTTTCTGGTGGAGAGATTTGCTCACTGTGTGATTGGTAAAACCGGAAGTGGGACGAATTCTCCTCATCAGAAATGCAGTCAATTTAACGTCCTATCTGGCACTAGAGTGAGACCTTAGGAGTGAGGAGCTGGAGACTGGGGCCATGAAACAGAGAAGTGAGTGATTCTGGATTAACTTTGCAGAAGTGACTGCAGCAACAGGGTAGGTAAGGAAGTCTTTCTCCCTTGTTTATAAATGTGTTTCGCTGCCCAGATCATGTTCACACTTGTTGCAGAAACTATGAGAGTTAATATGTGTACAAGCTCATGATCATTGACGTGACCTTGATCTTTTAATTGGCAACTAAAGGCATCAATGTAACTTGAACAGCAGTGGGATGCTGTAACTGTGCTGTTATTTATAAGGTTATGTCTTTTGTAGGGAAACCTGTGCTGAGAAAAATACACAACCAGCTATTGCTCACTACCTTCTGACAGTGTTTGTGGCCTGGCTGTCAACCTGACCCACTGACTTCACTACATTTTGAGTAACTGACCCAGAAATTAAAAGACAGTTTGGCAGCGTGTATGTTTTTTAGACCAAATTTGCCATAAGCTTAGTCAAAAATTAAAATTGGCAAAAAAAAAAAACAAAAAAAAAAAACAAACCTAAAAATACATGTATCTGTTTTTCCTAATAGGTCATATAGGGTTTGGCTAGTAATATATATATATATATATATATATATATATATATATATATATATATATACATATTCTTACTTGGCAAGATAGACTTTATCTAAAATATCATTTATCTTTGGGTGTTGTGATATTTACTTGTTTTAGACTTTGAGCATTATACAAAATGTTCAGTTTCATATAAATAATTTCAGGTTTATTCTCTGCTATGTGCTATACCATTTTAATTATAGGAGTAGTATTTTTTCTGTTAACTTTTTTGGTATGGTGAATACGGCAGATAATATTCTGTAATTTTACACTTTGCAGGGTGATATTCCGTGTGAAAAATTGCTTGCTAAACAAAAAGCATTGCAAAGATTTTGCAGTGCCTACCTCTACAATTCCTCTGGAATGTAAATCAACCATATCTGCTGCACCAATTCTAAATTATCTACAAAAAAGCACTGTACATGCATTGTCATTTATGTCTTTTATCCTTTTAACACAATTTTTTTATCTGCTAGCTAGTGCACTATGTTGTTCTAGGGTCTAAGGATAACATCAAACAATGACAGTGTTAACCATTCAGGATGTCACAATGCTGAACACTTAACTGGGGCACCAACCAGAGTGCATTTCTTTCTATCACCTTTAAATGGTAAAATTTCCTGCTGTTATCCTTAGAACATCAATTCAAAGGTTAATTGCACTCAATTTATTGCTCGTTAGCCCAAACACACCTACAGGTCTGCTCGCTACTGATAGATTGCAAAGTTCTGTGAAGATAATATTGTGTAACCCCCTTCAGTCTCATTAAATAAAATATCTTGCAATTAGTAGAACCTAGGTAGATAGAGTTTAGATTACCAGAACAGAGGTGACACTGCTGAAACTAGTAAATTACGATTTACTATAATACATGCCATTATATATTTGAAGATTTAAAATTTTGGGTATTATATAAAAAAAAAAAAACAAAAAAAAAACAAAGTATAAATCAGGAGTGTGTGTGTGGGCATATGTGTGTACTGTACAAGTGTATATTTGTTAATGTCTATAATCTTAAAAGGTAACAATCCTTGAAATTTAACAATGTATAGTGTTTTGGCATACACGTTACTTCAATTGAAAATTAGTGTTGTAGTAGTACAGAACATGTGTATGTTTATTGTTATTATTTACAACAGGTACTTCTATAGTGCTGTTATTTTACTTAGCGCTTTACACATATGTTGTCCATGCACATCAATCCATACCCTCAGGGAGCTTACAATCTAAAGTCCCTAACTCACTTTCATACATACACATACCAGGGCCAATTTAGACAAGCCAATTAACCTACAAGCATGTCTTTGGAGTGTGGAAGAAATCTGGAGTACCTGGAGGAAACCTACACAGACACAGTGTATATGTCATGTTTTATATATATATATTATGGCTGGATGCCACATGCAGGATATTTTCATGAAAACAAGGAGTAAAGTTTATAAAGTTTAATAAAAAATATCTTGATTCAAGTGAGTCACAGCTCACCTTCTTCAGTGTGTCTTTAGAAAGTAAGATATGTCGGCCAAAATGCTGTATTTTTATAATAAACTTCAATTTACTTGCAGTTTGTTTTCATGGAATTATCCTGCAAGTGTCTCACTGACATTGGGATACAGTTTTGTTGACGGTGAATGCTTCCAGGTTTTGTTTCTATGTATCTGCGTGTCAACATCCTACTCTGGGATAAGTATCAATGCAATGCACTGTTGTATCAACCACTATATGCAGCGTTTTAGGATAATGCTGCCTAGATCCCCAGCTTTCTCCAAAAAATTGTGGTATACTGGTATTAAAACGTCCTGGATTCAAGTGGTTATAACAAGCGTATGGCTGCAGATGCAGCCATGAGCTTGGTATCATTGTTTTACAGCCAGAGAAAAGTGAACAGCTCTACAGCCACCCAATCAATTTTACTATAGTGAGAAAGCCCACCCACAGTGGTTCCTGGACTCTCTTCCTTCAAGGAGCTTAGGACTTCAGTAAATGCCCAGGATAGCAGGCTACAGGGAAGATTGAGGCACATACATTCCCCAATTTGCTCTGTAACTAAAAAAAACGGGAAGTGACAATGATTTTTGAAAAAGAATTTAAAGTTTCAACCATTCTTGTGAATTTAACACCCCAGCCAATTTGGTGACTCCACTTCTCTCTTCATTCCATATAATCAATGAGGCTTGGTTACGGAGCCACCTGCTGATTGGAAAAATGAAGGAGTTGGTCAACAATCTGCTCATTCTGTTCCCTCTTCTCCTGTCAGCTAGCTCTTAGTATTTAATTAGTAGTACTTTGCTGAATTGTAGTGCTTACAGTCCTGCCCCTCCCTCTCCCACTCTGAGTCTTGCTGTGCAGGCTTAATACAGAGACACCTTTAGCTACTCATAGTACATATATAGTATACACACTGTGTGTATATATTCTCTTTTTTTTCTTTCTAACCGTCTTGGAGTTTAGTCTTAACCATTGTGTTAAAGTACATTAACTGAAGTGTGCTATACAACATACAGAGAACTATCTGCTATTTAAATAATTAGATGCACTTTTGATATTATATTTTGGCTACATTTTCTTTAATTGACAATTTAATTTCTACCTGCCTATTACTAAAACATTAATGGCGAAATAAGGTGGCATATATTTTTGATGTGTGGTATAAGGGGAATTCCTTAGTGTCTGGGGCCATTTTAAAGGCAGTTAACAGGCTGAGACCAGAAGCACCCAACAGGAGACTACAGAGACATGCCCAGCGTGCTTTGACAAAGCAATACCACTGGGTGGTAAATGTTATTTGCAGCTCTTTATGCTATTGTAAATATGCCATGGTGCATTCTATAAACACTAGCATAGAATGTGAATCAGAAAGACTGGCTGCATCAACCATAAATGGAAAGTGCCAATTTTGTAATTAGCAGTTGTCAGCCACTAATCGCTGTAGCAGAAGATATATTGATTGTAATAACATCTGACTGCAAATGGGCAGCTTGCCTGCGTGAACAACATCAGCATCCTCTCTTGCAAAGAAAGGTTTTCCTTAGTTAAACTCCAGCCTCTGTGCCATACTTTTATTTCTTTCTTGTTGACTGCGGAGAGCAGTATCCGCTTAAAACCAGTTAGGTGTTAAATGAGGTCTCTTCATGCATGGAGCACATTGACTTGACTCCACTAATTTTCTAACCTGGTGAAATAGATTTTAATAAGCTTTATGGAACACAATATTTAAAATAAATAAACAGCTTAGCATATCTGCCACAATAAGATGCAGCCATGAAACCTTCAGTAGGATTAAGAGAATTGTCTTGTTTCTTGGAAAAAGTCTAAACAGGTAGAACACTACAGTAGCCACTGATTTTGCTAGTGTATTTGGGATAGACCTCTTCTGTCTACTGAAAGAAACTTACCTTGTCTGTGAAGTTTTTCTTTCTAAAGTATTTTTATCAAAAGTCCTGGCTGTACCAAAGTGCCACTTTGACTCCAGGTCCATTGACTATTTAGCTGTGCCTTGAGGGACTGTACTTGGACCCTGCTAGGTGGAAGAAGTGGGGCTGGCCTGTAATGTTGCTGTGCCTACTGGATCCTGTTTGGGCACTCATCTTGGTGCCTGTTTTATCGCGTTACACCAGCCTAATGCCCCGTGCACACGATCGGACTTTCCGACAACAAAATCGTGGATTTTTGTTTGAAGGTTGTTGGCTCCAATTTGTCTTGCATATACACGTTAACACAAATGTTGGCCAACAATTACAAATGTGGGAACGTGGTGATGTACAAGACGTGCGAGGAGCCAAGAAAAAGGAAGTTCAATAACTCGTGCAGCTCCTTTTGCTTGAGTATGCGTGAACTTTTGTGCATCGGACTTGTGTACACGCGATCAGAAATTTCTGTTGGCGGAAAATTTGAGAACCTGCTAGCCAACATTTGTTGGCGGAAAGTCCGACAAAAAATGTTCGATGGAGCATATACACGATCGGACTTTCAGCCAACAAGCTCACATCCAATATTTGTTGTCGGAAAATCCGATCGTTTGTACGGGTCATAAGGGTGCTATACATCTCCAGAACTATGGTCTGACATCTGTAGGGCCCTGTCCTTGATGACCCACCATGGAGAGTGAATCCAGAATGGATTCTATGTCCCCTTACTCCTGCCTTTATGGTCAACAAAACTATGACTAGCTGGGAGTGTAAGGGGTTATATAGAGAGATGCCCCTGCAGCTTTCTTTTTTGCCAGTGTCTCATTACCTGCAGGTAGCTGCATATAACCTATGGTTTAAGACTATCCTATGTCCTGTACTGCTCTCTAGGAAATGGAATTTACTGGTACGTCAAAAATCCTATTTTTTCTAAGATGTCACCTTTATTTGTCATAGTGAAATGACAGGAGGCTGGGAAATATGCACTAATGCCGCGTACACACGGTTGGACTTTCCGGCAGGAAAAGTCCAACGGAATCTTTTCAGCGGACATTCCGATCGTGTGTGGGCCTCATCGGATTTTTTTTTTTTTTTAATTCTCATGGATTTAGAAATAGAACATGTTTCAAATCTTTCCGACGTAATCAGTTCTTATCGGGAAAACCGCTCGTCTGTATGCTGTTCCGACGGACCAAAAACAACGCATGCTCTGAAGCAAGTACGAGACGGCAGCTATTGGCTACTCGCTATTGAACTTCCCTTTTCTAGTCCCGTTGTACGTGTTGTACGTCACCGCGTTCTAGATGGTCAGACTTTGATGTGATTGTGTGTACGCAAGACAGTTTCAGCAGAACTCCGTCAGAAAAACCTTCAGAATTCATTCCGACGGAAAAACCGGTCGTGTGTACGCGGCATAAGAAGGAAATCAACTTTTTAATGCTTACTAGGGATTAATAAAATCAAGGCTTAACTTGAGATTAACACAGTGCTGCAATTTTTTTTCTTAACAACTGTGAAAGCGCAACCTCCAAACCTCCTTTTTAACATGCTCTGGTCTTTGGGAAAATGATGAGACCCTATGAGCATGTTTAGGTCTAAATGTTTATACTACAATACCAGACTGAGCATGCTGATGGTTTTTGCAGATGAAATAAAAACTTGTTACTCCATTTATTTGAAGATGGGTAAAATAACATAAAAATCAAAACTAGTGTGATTTTTTTTTTTTTTTTTTATGTCTTGTTATTTTGCAGTTTTATAAGCGCAATTGTTTTGTGCCCAGGCATACAGTTTTAGTGATTACGTTATATAAATAGCTTCTTGTCACTGCTTCCTTTTTTCTTTAAAATGAATCTTTTGTGGATAACCCCATAGTAATTCTGTGAAATCAATGGGCACTCAGGAGTGACATAGCTCTTCGAGTGCCAGTGTGGAACTAAAGATTATGTACCTACTAGGACAGTAAGCACTTAATTGTTATGTCTGAACAACCCTGTGTCAATCGCAGCAGGGCTATGAAATTACCTCAGAGAAGGAAGCTGCCAGTGGTGCCTATCTGAAAAACAAAGCCTTACAAATGGTGCTAGGCATCAGGTGTTTAGACTGAGTGGGATTAATATTGTGTTTAAAATACTGTATGTGTATTACATTTGTATGCCAAGTTTGTATTCCTATTGCATCCAGTCAATAAAGCTAGCAAAGTTTTACCACTGATATGACAGCCAAGGAAAGGAATTCAAAATATAATTTACCATTTCCACAAAATATGGTTGTAAAAAAAATTCACCAATGTCTATATATCTAATATTATGTATTCACTAATACAGCATTAAATGTATGTTTTAATACAAGTATTGTAAGTACTTGCAACTGACTTGGTATCACCTGCTTGTAGTCTCACAAAGAGAGTGGTAGAAGCTGCGCAAGGAGCCAATCGGCTGTGCCACAGTCAAAGGAACAAATAGGAGAGATTAGTGACAGAAAGATAAGCTCATCAGTGTGCTGATTCTCTTTTCAATCACAGAAAAAGGGGTGGGGAAAAGACCTGAAAGTGAAACTGCAGCTGAAAAAGATCAGGTTCTCTTAGCTTGCTAGAGAGGGGTGCCCTATGTGGTAGGACTGTGCAAATCTCAAGACTGAATGGACAGAAATATAAATAATTCGACAGGTAAAGCAGCTCTCATATACATTATGTATTTGTTAGAGCTGCACAATTAATTGTCAAGAATCGTTAACGCGATCTTGACTAAAGTGTTTCACAATTCTTTCTATGCAAAGAATTCTCTCTGCTCTTCTGCAGCCACAGCCCTCAAAAGAAAGGAAGGGAAAAACTGGGCAGTCTGCCAAGAATCAAAACATTCTTTATCAGTAGAACTTAAGTATAACATTGTAACAATTTGTCAATGGGATAGACTTCATGTGTAAGTGAAAAAAGTTTAACCACTTAAACACTAAACCTTTTTCTGACATTTGTTGGTTTCAAGTTAAAATCATTTTTTTTTTGCTAGAAAATTACTTAGAAGCCCCAAACATTATATATATATTTTTTAATAGACACCCTAGAGAATAAAATGGTGGTTGTTGCAATATTTTATGTAACACTGTATTTGCGCAGCGGTCTTTCAAATGCAAATTTTAAAAAAAATTACTTTAATGAATTAAAAAAAAAACTAACCAGTAAAGTTAACCCATTTTTTTTTGTATAATGTGAAAGATTTTACGTCGCAAGAATCATGAGAGAATCGTGATTTTTTATTCTAAGCAAAAAAAATTGTGATTCTCATTTTGGCCAGAATCGTGCAGCTCTAGTATTTGTTTATTTAACTGTCGGTTTGTCTTATGTTCAGCTTTAAAATAAAACCATCAGGATAGAAATATGGCAGTCGTCACTGCTGACTTGTTGTTGAAGATGTGTTTTCCAGGGCTACCATCTTTATTTTTCCCTCCTTACCTTACGATGTGGTGGACACATGCATGTATCACTTTTTATGACACCTGATACGCACATGCTTGGTCCAGGTTAGTGACTTGCTAAGTAGAGAAACAAAAATAAAGGTAATTTTCTTAGAGCATTCACCTTCAACTGCAAGTCAGTTGTTGGGTGCCTAAGTTGACAATCGCATTGCTTAAATGCTGTGTGGTGTCACAGGGAATATAATTAGGCCTGTTTAAACTTTGACCCAAAATAATAAAGAACTCACAAGGCTCTCTCAGGGCTTTAGTGGGCTCATGAGGGCAGCGGAGAGTGTGGGAAAGATATGTACCAACAGCTTAGAGAATGTGGGCTATCAAGTGAAATTGTTACCTGGCTCTGAATGTACAAAGTCAAGGCAACAAAATTTAGACATAGTTTAGTTGGAAATGTGATGTAACCACATGACATTGGAAGGAGATTTTTTTACAAAATACTAGGTTATCATGACACAGGCAGTTACTGTGTTGTCAGTCAGCTAGTAAAGTTAAAAAGTGAGACAGAGTGGATGGTGTCACTGGAGGAGTCTAAACACCTCTGAGCTCTGTTTTTAAAGGTCTTTGAAAAAATAGTCTTCTCTAAATGAAAAACACAACCCAGAATTAACAGATTGACGATCATCCTCATTCTAATGACTCATACTGCTAACACTATATGCCCCTTTCCGTTCTGCTCAAAGGATACCCCTTTAAATGTGGCTATTGATCCCCAAAGTATTAAGACACCCTCCTATTACTGCCCTATGTTTTGAAACAGGCCCCAAATAAAAATAAATGGTGCATGTGTAGAAGCAGAGGTGCGCCCACATGATTGCAATCGGCAACCTCATTTATTGATTAGATGGATGACCTACAGAGCGCTATCTCTGGACTCATGACCTTTATCATTGGAACCCACATTGGAAAACCCCATGAGGCCTTCCTATGGACTGCAAACACCAGTATCAAGAACTGAAAAAATCTGCCCCAGATTGAGGACAGTCTGACACCCAGCTGATAAACCCCAGTACACACTGATTTTGTGAGGAGAAGGTTTGTTACTTCCTTAGATTGAAAGCCACTTGTGACCTTCATCCTCCTCAAACTCATTCTGTTCATGATCTGAAACCACCCACAATGATTAGACTGATGATATACAGTACAATGCTCTGGCCCTGGACTGGTGACATCAGCACTGTCAACATATAAGTATCTTGGAATGTGGACATGTAATACCAACACTGAGGACATCTCCACATGACTTTCCGCTGCCTGGAATGAGTACACCCACCCAAATATTGACCCATAACAGACAGCAGCTGCTGGAGCTGTATATGCTGCTGAGAATGCTGGAGAACCGGGCTCTGTGTAATTAAGATTACCCTTGGGAATGGTATGAGTCTTTGATCTGTATGTGGGACACTGGTCCTTACTGGTGTGGAACTGAGTGAAGAGCACCACTTGTGCACATTAACTGAATAATATTATTATTAACATTATTGTACAGGATTTCTATAGCACCAACAGATTGTGAAACACTTTATAACATGAAGGCAGACAGTATAGTGTGTACCCAGCTTAAGCGGGAAAGTCAAGTGATACGAAATGTAAAAACTGTGGGGGATGAGCTGATGGAAAAAATAAAAATAAAAGTAAAGTTGTTAGGTGAAACCAGGATAGGCTGGCTAAATGGTTTTCAGGGATCGCTTAAAAGCGTACAAAAGAGTAAGAGAACGTTGGACGGATGGGGGAGGCTTGGAAGAAGTCCTAGAGGTGGGCATGGGAGGAGGTGAGAAGGGAGATAGAGTCGGAGGTCTTGGGAGAAATGAAGAGAATGATTTGGTTGGTATTTTGAGGCTAGGTTAGTGATGTAGCTGGGGGCCGAGTTGTGGATGGCGTTGTAAGTTGTTGGTATTTTTAATACAATTGGTTGGGTGGGCGGAAGCCAGTGGAGGGATTGGCAGAGAGGAGAAGCAGATACTGATAGGTTGGTAAGGTGGGTGAGTCTGGCAGCAGCATTCATGATGGACTAAAGGGGGAAAGTCAATATAAAGGTAATAAACTGTATATATTATTGGGATCCAGCTACTGGGGAGCAGTACATTACTGCCAGTGAGGTATATATAGAATTGTAAAACACAAGACAATGCCCATCATTAGCGCTTCCACACAGTGGCTGCTAGCTGCATGCTAAAATTGAACATTTTAACATGCGGCTAGTGTGAATGGAACATCAGATAGAAAAAGATTTCACTGCTTGTGTTGTGAACTTTAAACATATAATCTAAACAATGCAAATAGGGAGATATTTAAGGGCTTGTTTTAAAATGATTTTACTGCTTTTCAGAATTTGTAAATACTTTAGTGTGCATGATCTGGGCACAGCTTTATTTTATGTAGAACTGTTTTCTGTGCGTGATCTATGGCCACTATTGATCTCCACAAAACACAGTGCCACAGGCAGACTACATATCCTGCAACATGTCCTAAATTTTCTGAACTTGTTCTTTGTCAAAAAGTAGATCTGAAGAAAAGGCAGACGCAGAGAGATAGAAAAAAATAGATTTTCACTTACATACTGTATGTATCACTCGGACCCCTTTCACACTAAGGCACTTTACAGTATACACCGCTCCTAAGCCGCTCCTGCCCATTGAACTGGATGGGCACCGCTGCCGAACCTCTGCAGCAGCGTTTTGCCCCACTAGCGGCCGAAAACCCCAGCAAAAATGGCAGTAAAGCGCCGCTAAAAATAGGGGCACTTTACCGCTAACGCCCCAGTGTGAAAGGGGCCTGCATGTTTTGCTTTGCCCTTGGTTCTCTTAAACCTATAAATATTCACATTCATCTTGAGAAGACTCACTGATCAATGATGGTTGATTTACAATCATATAAATGTTAAAAAGATTTTCATTTCTCCCTTGTTCAACTTAAAGGGGAAAAAGTACAGTTTAGCATTACAGTAGACGTGTATATTTGTCTGTGTTCCTTCACGGTCTCATAAATTAGGATCACAGGGATTAATGCGGCAGCTGCTTGGATACTGCTGTGTTGTACCAGTTGGAGATATTGTTTCACAAATGAAGAGATACATCTGAGTATCATCATTTATAGGGACAAGGTTAGTTGCAGAGTCCCATCATTTCTTTCGTGATAACAGCAGCCTGCAGCTGTACAATTACTGGCAAAGTATTATACAAATTATAAAACAATACTATTACAAATAGATATGCATTATGGTTGCTTACATGGTATTCTTTGTAATACAAAGTGTTACTGTTTTCAGACCTAAGTTTTAACTGACAAATTGTTTCTTCTACTGAATAGTGTACGAAGTATAATGAATAATTCTGCACTGCCCGAAAAGGGTAAGCAGCTAACACGGCCAGTGGGATATGTGCACAAATAAAAAGACCAAAAAAGTGTAGCACTAATATGAGAAGTGAAATGACCACATAATGTATACAATGAAGACCATTACATCATCAAAATTAGAAAACAAAACCAAAAAAGAAAAAAGGACATCAAAAGTGAAGTGATTAGAGTCCTATATATGTATATGACTTCGTACGTAGATCATGACAATATACACGTGAAATCTTGAAATGAGAAGCGCACCACCAACAACAATAGGGAGGCTTACCGGAACGTTTGAACCCAAAGGAACATCCGTTCGATGGGTCAAACAAGCTTGTGTTGTAAAACAGCCAACAAGTTTCTATGGAAGTTGCAAGGAAGTCTTGCGATGGTCCATATACCGATGTGTCCCTCAGGAGTGGTACCCAGATTGCATGATGGTTAAATTAGGTAGGAAGGAACAGAAAAGGCCCCCACGGACGATGTCCAAGGAGATGAAACGCGTCAGGTAGAACCCCACTGCCGCCATTTTAACTCATACAGCGCTGTTTTTTCCATTCCAATGTGAGTGTATTTCTTTTTAATAAATTTGGTATATATTTTATACGGAATCACACTATGTGGCCTTTTCTGTTCCTTCCTATCTAATTTAACCGTCATGCAATCTGGGTACCACTCCTGAGAGACACATCGGTTTACGGATCATCGCAAGACTTCCTTGCAACTTCCATAGAATCTTATCGGCTGTTTTACAACACAAGCTTGTTTGACCCATCGAACGTATGTTCCTTTGGGTTCAAACGTTCCGGTAAGCCTCCCTATTGTTGGTGGTGGTGCTCTTCACATTTCAGGATTTCACGTGTATATTGTCATGATCTACGTACGAAGTCATATACATATATATACATATGTTCTTTCACTCTCTAAATTACAACTAAAGGCATCTATATGACACTCCAAACAAGCCCCAGGTCCAGTTATTATGTGATACACAAGCCTTCAAAAGTAAACAAAAAACTTCCTTTACCCTCCCCTAACTGAACTAAATCCTCCTTTGTGCCTCACACTCTCCCTTCCCAGAAACTGCAACTCGCAGTAGAATGGTTTTAACAAGAGGCAGTGCTGCTAACATCACATCCTGATTGACAAGCTACTAGTGAATCAGTATTGACAATGCTGACAGTCATGTCCCCTGTAACATTTTTTTCATCCCACTTTAGTGTCAGTGGCAACTGAATTCAGGAGCAGCATCATTGCCACACCATCAAAGGAAGTTGTATTGTATGGACTTTCACTGGCAGGGTCAACAGATATAGTGGGGCTTCCCAGAAAACTAAGTGCAGATGCATACTTTTAAACAGAAGGCCATAGTAGTTCCATTGTAAAATATTTATTCTTTTAGGCCCCTTTCACACAGGAGATCCGATCAGGTCAGCCTTTCAGTTTTTCAGGCGGACCTAATCAGATGGTGCATTGACCCATATATAGACAGGTAGATGTACACGGACTTGTTCGTGTACACCTGCCTACCCCTGGGTCTGGTCCGCTCAAAAAAAAAAACAAACAGAAGGGGATTTGTCCCCTTTTATTTAGGTGGATTGGAGGGTAGTTGGTTGTAACCAGACAACGGGGTCTGTTTACACCTGGCCACGTCCGCTTTTCAGAAACTGAGCAGACACTGACCTGTCATCTGCCTGTTCTGCTCTGATCAGCAGGAAATCTGTGAGTGGATCCCCTGTTGATCAGAACGGAGTCTGCCCAGTGTAAAAGGGGTCTTAGGAAAAACACCTCAAAGGCCCCTTGGTTCATTTCATCAATTCAGTCATGTCAAAACAGGTTAAGTATTCATCAGTTTTTTATCAGTGCTCATCAGCTCATCGTTTTACATCCACTACCAATGCAAAAACAGATGAAAAACTGACCATTTTGTCAGTTTACATCCGTTTTTCGTCCAATCTGTTTTTTAACGGAAAAAAAAAAATAAAGCTTTGACTGATCAAAGCTCTATTTTTCTTCCGTTAAAAAAAAATGGATGATGATGGATGCGGATGTAAACTGATGTAAATGGATGATCATCCATTTACATCAGTTTTTCCATAGAGATGCATTGATGTCTGCTTTTCATCCGTCAACGGATGGATGAAAAATGGACAGCATGTGTGAAAGGGGCCTAAAGAAAAAGGTAATTATTATTGTTATTGTAAGTAATTTAAGGGTTATTCAGTCTTTGCTGCAGCAATGATTGAGATATCATTTTATAGGGACGGCGATTTCCTTCAATGTAAAAGTAATCCTAGTGGCCAAGCGGTCCCACCCCTGTTCCGCTGCCACCTTTACGGGGCTCTCACATGCGTTTTGAGGAGCAACCAGCAACATCTGGTTCCTGGAACACAGTGAGATGAACTTATTTTGTTCTTCCCACTGTGTGACATCAGAAACGGGAAGTGATGAACATTTAGTAATTTCCGATTTGAGTCTCATGTAAACATGCTTTCTTAATCGTACATCACAGGACACAGAGCCATAGTAATTACTGTGTGGGTTATAGGCCACCTTCAGGTGATGGACACTGGCACACCCTAAGACAGGAAGTCCACTCCCTATATAACCCCTCCCACTACTGGGAATACCTCAGTTTTTTTGCCAGTGTTGGTCACGAGTAAAGACGTGCTGTGCTGAGCTCCACTGGAGCAATCCTTGCTGGGGCTAGCTATGCAGCTGGATCCATTCAAAGTGTCTTTTTAGGCCGAATTGAATGCCACCTGGGCCTTGTGGCTGCTATTACGGGTCCAGGAGTGCAGATCCCCCGATAAAAAGGGTCCCAGTTCCTGAAGGTTTTTTTAAGCGGAGCCCACTGTGAGGGCTGAAGATTGGGTCTGTTGGTTTTACCACGGAAAACCCTGCGGCGGGAAAGGTAAGTCTAGTTTTCTAAGGAATTTTTAAAGTTTCTTATGAATTGTCTCCTTTAAAAAGTAAATGTCATGCCTAAAAGTCACCACTGGGGGCTGTATAGAGCACGTACCTTGTCATGCTTCCTCAAAGATCACGCGGTCTCAGCAGAAGCTGCAGGACTCCGGTAAGATGGGGGGGATTTTCTTACAAAAAAACACCCCCCACCTGGACAAAGCTCTCCCCCTCTCCCTGGATAGGGGGAAGTCAAAGCAATCTGCAATGCCGCTTCATTCTTTACCGCCTCTGCACAGCGGTTTGATTACAGGGTCTCCTCCTCACCACCCCCCACATATATCAGAGGCCTGCGCGGGAAACATGCTCTTTTGAAAAGAGAAGGGGGCGCGATGTGATAGAGGGGGCAGGGCTTAGCGCGGCGTTGGTGTGCGGCAACATCCAGCGCTGGAGTATGTTTTAAAAACTCAATTTTTTGCTGGCTGCAGCTGTCAGAGGGACACAAGAGCAAAAAGAGACATGTAAGAGGTTGGTGACACAGGCATTCCCTTGACACATTTACTAAAAGCACCAGGCTGAGCGTTATATAGCAGCGGCAGTTGCTGGACTATTTACTCAAGCAGTGGATGCAATTTCTTGTGGTAGCACATGGTCAGAAGAGGGGGTAGAAACACCCCAAAAAAGGGCTCAAGAGGGACTCCAAGCTCTAAATAGCCTAAACTCACTTTAAGATGGCATCCTCCCCTGAGAGATCTGAGGTGGATGGTCAAAGTGAGCCATCAGGGACATCAGGTGTTGCAACTGTTTCCAACACTGCAGCCCCGGTCTACGTTACTGAAAAAGTTTTTCCCTCAACCATATTAGGATTGGAGCAGAGGTTAGCAGCTTTAATCGCATCCCAGAGTGGGACTAAGAGCGATAGGTCCCCTTCCATTACCCAGGACCCTCAATCTGAGGAACCGGGGGAATTTTTCTCAGGGGACCGGGAAGAGGCTGATGACTCCTCTTCTAAGGGGTCAAATGCGGAAGGATCAGGTTCACAATCTGAAAGATTGATGGTACAATCTTTTACTGAATTGGTCCGCTCCACATTTATGCTACCCTTAACTGAGTCGGTTGACAAGCCTACTTCTTGTTTGGGTTCGCTAAAGCCTCCCCAAGCTGCGCATGCCTTTCTTATCCATTCATTGCTGGAAAAGCTTATGTATTCTGAGTGGGATCACCCAGATAAGTGTTGTAATATGTTGGCCAATTTATAATGTATAATATTGGCCAATGTATAATATTGTATTGGAGTATGGGTTGAGCAGAAATTGTCCAAGCCAACTCAATTTTAAGATAACAGTTGAAGATCCTTTGATGTGCTAGTCTCATGCAAGTCTACCTAGGGGTGTGAGGTATGGGCTGTTAACCTAATTGAACATTTCAAAGGGTACATTGTTTAAAGGACCATAGAAGAAATATTTATTGATGGTAATTAGACTTGAGGGGGTAACAATGGGATCAGGGAGTGTTTTGGGTTGGCCTAGTGGAGGCTCCCTCCTGTGGGGCTAATATATCAGGGGGGCTTGTTGATATGCAGGAATGTAGGTATTCCAAGGGCTCAAAAGGGTGTTCTGTTTATCTAATTAATATATCTAAAGGGGACTTGTTGATGTTGATATGCGGGAATGTAGGTATTCCAAGGGCTCAAAAGGGTGTTCTGTTTATCTTATTAATATATCTAAAGGGGACTTGTTGATGTTGATATGCGGGAATGTAGGTATTCCAAGGGCTCAAAAGGGTGTTCTGTTTATCTAATTAATATATCTAAAGGGGACTTGTTGATGTTGATAAGCGGGAGTGCAAATTGGGGTGGTTCACGGCTGTTCAAGTCCTAAATTGAAACGGCCAATCAAATTGCTCAGCCATTCAATATTTAGTGAATATAACACGGCATTCAGTCTATAGGTTTGGGGGAGTGAGGCTCGTCTGTGTATGAGTGAGGCTTGTCTGTGTATGCACACTCGGACCTAAGACATGGGGTTCTGAATTATTTTTTTTTTACATCACAAAATAGTTTATTCAAAAGTTGACAAGACAGTACAAATCAAGTTAACTGTAATCACAGCAAAGATCCACATAAAGCCATGTTTGGTCCTCGCTCGTTAGCAATATTATCGATAATGAACAATTTCTTTTATAATGTGAAAAGACAACAGTATTGTTAAGTGCAAACTTGAATATATAATATGGCATTATTATAGCTCTCATGTCTTATACACTTAACTTTGTCATGACCAGTTATCCTCAGTAATAAAGTTAAGGAGATAATCATCTGACTTGTATGTCGGAGTCAGAAAGGACAATACTTGTCACGGGAGAAGAAAGAAGAAAAGAAAAATAAAAAGAGGGGGAGAAAAAAAAAAGGAAAAGGTGAGCATAATAAAGAGATTTATGACCATTACCTTGTCAAGCAGATGTCAAGCGGATATTCAATCACTCAGTCGATCAATCGCGTTGCCCAGCCGACTGCATCTAAGTGGAGCTTGTTGATGTAAATACCTGCTATCCTGTCTCAAACAGGACCAGATGTCTGGGCATCTTTAATGTCACTGAATGCCTTGGAATATTTGAAAATGATCCAGGGACGCCAGGTCTCAAGAAAGCTTTCTACCTGCTCATTGGATTGAGCAAGTGTATCTTCCATTTCGTGGAAGTCTGCTACTCTGTGTAACCATTCGGAAACTGTTGGAACTCGTGTAGATTTCCAGTAAATTGGGATTAATGATTTGGCCGCGTTTAATAGGTGTTTTGTGAGAGAACGCTTGTATTTTTTTAGAGGCCAGTTGGAAATGTGCGTTAGACAGCTCGCAGCATCGAGAGGCAGAGTTGTCTCCGTAATCAGTTTAATTAGGTCAAGAACTTCCTTCCAGTAGTTGGCGATTAAAGGGCATTGCCACCAGATATGCAACAATGAACCCTTATCTTCCATGCAACGCCAGCAGCGGTCTGGCACTTGTGGGAACCATTTGTTTAGTCTCATTGGTGTTAGGTACCACCGTGTCATCAATTTGTACGCAGTTTCTTGGACCTTAGTGCTTATGGAGCACTTATGTGCTAAAATACAAGCGTTCTTCCATTGTGTAGATGTTATGTTTATCTGTAGGTCGTCAGACCATCCCTTCCTAAGTCTGTCATCTGTTGGTCCCTCTGCTTCCTGTAGCCAGGCATACGCCATAGACGTTGTTTTGTTAACCGGTTCCCCCTTACGGCACACCGACTCAAACTCCGTCAGGGGTCTAGAGAAGTCTCCCCCCTTGTGGTTTTCCTTGAGATAGCTTCTAGCCTGTAGGTACACCCAAAAGGGCAGCTCTGTTACATTGTCGACCTTTTTTAGGGCCTGGTACTCCTTGACTTTACCCTGGTGATAACAGTCGCCCGCTAATAAAGGTCTGTCAGTGTTAGGAGACTTAAGGTGGGGGTTGTCAAGTCCTGGGATAAAACCCGGATTGTCTTTCAGTGGTGTTAGTGGGCCTAACGCTGAGGTGATCACTTTACCTCTGGGTAAATCATGCATCAATTTGAGAGTGGTACCTGTTATGGGATGGTGTTTTAGTTTGTCAGGATAATTGGACCATTGTACCCAAGGAGCGAAAGAGAGTGGCGTGGAAAAGAGGGCCATCTCCAGCCCCACCCAATCCTTGCTGTCCCGATGACAATGCCAGTCAATGATCCTGGCAGCATGTGATGCTATATAGTAGTCTCTCAGGTTGGGAACTCCAAGCCCTCCCATTTCTTTTGCTTTCATTAATGTTTCAAACTTGATTCTAGGTTTTTTGTGAGCCCAGATAAATCTCACGAACAGGGTTCTTAAGGTCTTAAACAGGCTTGGTGGTAGCTTGATCGGTAATGTGCGTATTACATAGAGGAGCTTGGGCAGAACGGTCATTTTAATGATGGCCGCCCTGCCAAACCACGAAAAGGTTCCCGTGTGCCAGTTGTGTAGGTCTCTGTCAATACTGTTCAATAGCGGGGGGAAGTTTTGGTCATATAATGACGCGATCTGTGGCGTTAAATTGACCCCTAAGTATTTCAGTTTTTTGGGATCCCATTTGAAGGGAGAGTTGGTCATTACCGAGGAAAGCGATTGGGCGTTAAGTGAAATGTTCAGGGCCTCTGATTTGGAATAGTTTATTTTTAAGTTAGAAACGTAACCATAAAGTCCAAATTCCTGCATGAGATTGGGGAGAGTGATATGCGGTCCCGAGACAAAAAACAACAGGTCATCCGCGTATGCGGCGATCTTGAACTCCCTGTCCCCTACCAGCCAACCCTTTACCGAGGGATTTAAGTTGGTTTTTCTGATAAATGGCTCCAAGGACAGTATAAACAAGAGAGGGGATAATGGACACCCCTGTCTTGTACCGTTGGCAATGTGAACTCTCTCGGAAAGTGTGCCATTGATTTTTAATCTAGCCGTAGGTTTTTGATAAAGTGCTGAAATCCAAGCCAACATCTTCGTGCCCAAACCCACGTGTTTGCAGGTGGCCAGCATATAATCCCAAGCCACTCGGTCGAAGGCCTTCTCCGCATCCGTGGACAGGAGAAGGCCTTCTGTATCGCTTGTTCTAATTTTGTTTATTAGTAACAAAGATTTAATGACATTATCCTTGGCCTCCCGGCCGGGCATAAAACCTGCCTGCTCGGGGCCAATTAGTTTATGGAGGATGGGTTTCAGTCTGTTGGCAAGTATTTTTGCAAAAATTTTCACGTCTATATTCAACAAAGAGATAGGACGGTAGCTAGCACATTCATGAGGGTCTTTGCCTTCTTTTGGGATGACCGTAATGAATGCCGAGAGTAATTCAGGTGGTGTGTCCTTGGAATCAGACATGGAGTTCAAGGCCGCCGCCAGGGGAGCCGTCAGGAGGTCTGTGAATGTTTTATAATAAATTGCCGTGTACCCGTCCGGACCCGGACTTTTGCCCTGTTTCAGATCTTTAATGGCGAGTTTGATCTCAGATGTGTCAATTGGGCATTCTAAAGTATTAGCCTCTGCGTCTTCCAAAGATGGAAGTCCGCTTTTTACTAAGTACTCTCTGATGATCTGTGTTCTGTCACCTGTCATTCCTGGCAGTTTATGTTGTAGTGGTAGATTGTACAGGTTTGTGTAGTATTCGTGAAAATGTTTTGCAATATCTTCTGTGGAGACGTCTAAGGAGCCATTTGCACGTTTGATACCCGGAATGTTAGTGTTGTGTGTGTGCGTTCGTAGAGCCCTTGCTAGCGTCTTCCCAGGTTTGTTACCTCCCTCATAGTAAATCTTCTTCTTGAAGAACAAGAAGCGTTTTGCCTTAATGTCAAGGAGGTTCTGCAGGGATTTCCTAGTGTCCAAAAGTTCCGAGGCCGTAGAGACCGACAGGGACTGTTTGTGTAGGGTTTCAAGGTAGTGGATGCGATTTATCAAACGTGTGGTCTCCTTTGCTCTCTGTTTCTTCCGCCTCGAGCCCATCGAGACCAATTCCCCCCTAATAGTACACTTGTGGGCCTCCCAAAGGGTTATTGGGTCCATCCCTGGCGTAGTATTTCGGTCAAAAAAGTCTCTCAGAGAGTCCTTCAGATCTTGCACGTAAGTAGGGTCTGTGAGTATGGAGGAATTAAGTCTCCAAATCTGGGATTTTGGTGTCCTTTCAGTCAAGTCTAGGGTTAGAGCAATAGGGGCGTGATCGGATATGGATTGTGTGCCTATGTATGCCTCTGTGAGAGTGTGGAGGTCATTTTGTGTAATAAAGAGGTAGTCTAGCCGTGCATATTTCTCATGGGGCTTTGAGTAAAACGTGTAGTCTCTACCGGTCGGGTTTAGGAATCTCCAGGAGTCTATCAACTTAAGGGAGTGAAGATGGTTTTTGATGCTCTTCAGTGTCCTGTATCTAATACTAGTCGACCCATTAGAGGTGTCTGTCAAGGGATTCAAGGGTATGTTGAAGTCCCCTCCCATGATCAGACATCCCGAAGTGAAATCCTGTAATTTATTCACCATTTGAGTGCAGAAGGCTAAATGGGCTTTATTTGGGAAATAGACATTCGCTATGGTGATGGGCAATTCTCCGTATGTCCCTTTCAGGAAAATGTACCTTCCCTCCGGATCTATCAGTTGTTCCGACAAAACAAAGGGAGCACTCCTGTTGATTAAAATTGTAACCCCCTTTGTCTTTGCCTGATCGTTAGTGGCATGAAATGCCCTAGTAAAGGTTGAGTCAGTGAGCCTGGGAATATGTCCGGTCTTAAAGTGTGTCTCCTGCAGTAATATAAAATGCGGCTTACCTTTTTTGATTTCTCTGAGTAACGTGCTACGTTTTTCGGGTATGTTCAACCCTTGAACGTTGTGTGATATCACCGTAGGCTTACGTCCCAGGAATGAGTAGGCCATAGTGCAGACTCAGACGTTGTGTCAAGAACTAGGCTCTAGAAAAATGAACTTACACGGAATCAGTGGATTCGTGAGGCGGGCAACGCGACTGATCAAGGTCTACAAGAAAAAAAAATGGTCGTTAGAAAGAATAGAGGGAGAAGGAAAAGAAAGGGAAAAAGAAAAAAAAAAAAGAAAAAAAAAAGGGAGAAAAAAGAACAATGACCAACAATTAAGATTAGGTTACCTCTAGATAGGGCCCTATCTAGAGAAATAGTGTGTCTGGTGGTCTACTGATAGCACCAGGTCACTTTGTGGGGTAGAGGGAGGCGGCCGCCTGGTATGTTGGCCAAAATGTAAAAGTGCACAAACAAACAATTTGAAAACTGGAAGTGTAACCGACTAACCGTGTCTCCATGTAACACACAGCCTTACATATAAACTGCTAAAGGAAAAATTTGGTGAATTCACCCTAACTAACAGAGCATCCAAACTCTCCCAGATATGCGAGGCATACAAACTGTTCAAAATCTCAAACAATAACTGCATAATACTTTCTCATCCCCCCTCATGGTCATCACCTTCAAAGTGTCGTGACCACCTATGACTTTTATTCCACCCGTACCTCTTCGACTACCGGATAAGATTATTGTGCAATAGTAAGGTAGCATTTTGTCATTTAACATTTGCTAACAACCTCCATTGTGCTCTGGCTCTCTTTGCGTTAACAGTAACTTATTAGAAAATAGTTTAAGGGGTGAGCCCGGGCTAACAAAGCACAAAAAGAGAAAAAAAAAAAAAAAAAAAAAAATAAATATTGGTAACTGGTGCGTGGAATTGAGTCATTGTGATCAATAAGGGGGAGTTCATCCAGATCTTCAGTCTTCTGCCTGATCACGATCTACTCTCGGTCTCGAATTTGGGGTGCCCTGTTTAGAGCCTCCAGATCTCCCTTGCTTCATCTTCTTAGAGAATCTCTTCTCAGGTGTGGAAAATGGCGACCGAGGTGGGCTTCTGTCATGTGGTGGCAATGCAAAGTCCGCGTACCAGTCTGGAAGATCCACCGGGTCAATACATAGTCCTGCACAGAAATCAGGAAGGTCTGCTGGGGTGCGGAGCACATGTTGGTGACCATTTGCCGAAACAATGAGCGCAAAGGGGAAGCGCCAAGTGTATCTGAGATCCCTTTCCCTGAGCTTATCCAAAAGCGGTCGCAGGGCTCTGCGATTTTTTAATGTAATTTGTGATAAGTCATGGAATAGCATTATGGTTTCACCATTAAAGATGATCCTGTCATTTCTTCTTGCTCTGCGCATTATATCTTCCTTCAGTTGAAAGTTCTGTAAGCAACATATGATGTCACGCGGTGGAGCAGTATCAGGGCCTTTAGGCCGGAGAGCTCTGTGAGCCCTGACAAACTCTATTTCTGTCTCTTCCTGCCTGTCAAGGAGGCTATTAAAGACCCTCTGGAGGGCCGGAGTTATCTGGTCTGCCTCCACTGTTTCGGGGATCCCCCTCACCCTGATATTGTTCCTCCTGCCCCTGTTGTCGAGGTCTTCCACGTGTCTATTCAGGTCAATAAAGTGCTGGGCATGTGAGACCGTGACCTGATCCAATCTGTGTATGGCCTTGTCTCTCTGTCTCCCTGCATGTTCAGAGGCCGCCAGCTTTTCAGTGAGCACCACTAAGTTAGTCTTCAGGTCCGTAATAGCTGCTGAAAACGTGGATTTAATGTCTGCCGAGAATACAGACATGTCTGCATAGGTCAGGGGTTTGTTCACTCTGGATTTGCCCCTACCTGTGTCCTCTGTAGATTCAGAGTCTCCACTGAAATCCTCCTCGTGGAGCTCGTTCTGTTGCGTCGGCGCCATCTTGGGACCGGCCTTGCTGCTGCTCGCCGCCGGCGTTTGTATCAGGAAATCGGCGATGTTCCTGGCAGCGGATGGTAGTTTTCCGCGGCGGGATCGTGTCTGCGGGGTGGTGTGGAGCTTTCTGCCCGGCATTGAGTGCTCTGCTGCAGGGTGTCAGGCTGTAAGGCTGTGTGACCTACGGAGCTCTGCTAGTGTGCTGCCATCCGAGCCGCGCGCCAAGCCACGCCCCGGGGTTCTGAATTATATTTCCTCTGTCGGATTTCTTTGTCATCTGTGGACTTTGGACTTTGTTCTGTGTTGAAAGTCAATAAAGTGCATCTCTCTGGAAGAATTGGGTTGCTGCGGAAGAGTACTTACATCATCATTATATAATAATACCTAAATATTAATTATCATACCCACTTTACATCATATCACCCACAATATTATACACAATCACTACAATAAGCATTTTTATCCTCCTGAAAAGTTTTCAACACTTTATCCTATGGAGGAAAAGCTTAATAAAAAATGGGAGATACCAGCAATTGATGCTGCTATATCCTCTGTGAATAAAAGTTTGACTTGTCCGGTAGACAATTCTCAAATGTTTAGGGGTCCAACGGATAAAAATTTGGAATTCCTGTTAAAAAAACACTTTTTCTCTGGCAGGTTCAGTAATTCAGCCTGCACTGGCAGCAACTAGTGTATGTCAATCCTTGAGAGACCAGTTTAAACAGGTGCTCATGATTATTCCTGATCAGCAGGCCCAAGATTTAGCCAAGCTACCAGGGGCGTTATGTTTTGCAATAGACGCTATGAGAGATTCTATTCTCCAGGCCTCACGCCTTACGATGGGGCTGGTGCATATGCGCAGAATACTTTGGTTGAAAAATTGGTTATCCGAAGCGCCCTGCAAAACCTCCTGGCTAGTTTTCCTTTTTCACAGTGAATGGCTGTTTGGGGATGATCTGGATAAATACATCCAAAGAATTTCTAATGGAAAAAGTACCCTTTTGCCAGTTAGCAAAGGAGTAAGCGTATTTCATTTAAACAAGCCGCTTCTCCAGTGCCAGGAGCATCGGCCTCCAGGCAGTCTCGATGGCCTCCACCGTCAAATTCAAGAGGTAAATCTCAGGGTCAACCCCAGGGACAAAAAAAGTCCTGGGGAAGGAAACCTACAAAACAAAATACTAAAGCCTCCTTATGAAGGGGTGCCCCCGTTAGCTCGAGTGGGGGGAAGACTTCTGCAGTTCTCAAGGGTCTGGCAGGAAGAGTGTCAAGACAAATGGGTGGCTTCTTCAATTTCTCTAGGGTATAAACTAGAGTTCCGAGAGTCCCGGTCTCCTTGTTTTCTCAGATCAAATGTTTCCAGGGATCCAGAGAAAAAGAAGTCTCTCTTTCAAGCATTGGACCATCTTTTGTCTCAAAAGGTGATATCAGTGGTCCTCATAGAAGAGCAGGGATTGGGGTTTTATTCAAACCTTTTCACGGTACCCAAACCAAATGGAGATGTCAGACCCATTCTAGATCTCAAAGATCTAAACCGGTTTTTGAATATCCGCTCTTTTCACATGGAGTCAATCCGATCAGTAGTCTCCATCCTACAAGGTGGAGAACTGGCGTCAATTGACATCAAGGATGCATACCTCCATGTGCCGATTTTCACCGCTCATCAGAAATATCTATGGTTCAAGATAGAAAATCTTCATTTTCAGTTTGTAGCTCTGCCTTTCGGACTAGCTTCTGCTCCTCGAGTATTTACAAAGGTTCTGGCCCCTCCTCTTGCCAGATTAAGGGCTCAAGTTATAACAATTTTAGCGTACCTAGATGATCTGCTCTTGATCTACCAGTCGGTAGCCTGCTTAGACCAAAGTATGGTCACCACAGTCAACTACCTGGAATATCTAGGTTGGATTCTCAACCTAGAGAAATATTTCTTAAAACCAATAAGGAGATTGGAATACTTGGGTCTGATCATAGATACAGCCGAGAAGAGAGGCGAAGATCAGTGCAATAAGGGAGCTGATTCAGGTAGTCAAGGCAAAGAAGAATCCTTCTATTCATCTTTGCATGAGGTTGTTGGGAAAGATGGTGGCTTCATTCGAGGCCGTTCCTTATGCTCAGTTTCATTCGCTGCAAAACAGTATCCTATCGGCTTGGAACAAGAAGGTCCAAGCTCTAGGTTTCCCAATGTGCTTGTCTCTAAAGATGCGCCAGAGCCTCAGTTGGTGGTTGATAACCAAGAATCTGCAGAAAGGAAAATCCTTACTACCAGTTACCTGGAAGGTGGTAACAGATGCCAGTCTTTCAGGTTGGGGAGCGCTAAATTTAACGGTTTGGCTATTGAGACCCACATTCTGAAGAAGCGTGGGCTGTCAAGTTCAGTGGTATCTACCTTGGTTAATGCAAGGAAGCCGGCCTCCAGAATCATATATTATAGAGTCTGGAAGGCATATGTCTCCTGGTGTGAATCCAAGGGTTGGCACCTCAGGAAGTATTCATAGGTAGAATCCTTGACTATCTACAAATGGGGTTAGAAATGAAGTTGGCCTTGAGTACTATCAAGGGCCAGGTCTCTGCCTTATCAGTATTATTTCAGCGACCACTTGCTTCACATTCTTTGATTCTTAGCTTTATTCAGGGGGTAACGCGGCTTAATCCTCCGGTTAAGTCACCCCTGAACCCTTGGGACTTGAATTTAGTTCTGTCAGCATTACAGAAACAGCCTTTTTAGCCCATACAACATATTCCCTTGGTCCTTTTGACAAGGAAACTAGTTTTTCTGGTAGCCATATCTTCTGCAAGAAGGGTATCAGAGTTGGCTGCTCTTTCTTGTAAAGAGCCATATTTAATTATTTACAAGGATAAGGTAGTATTGCGTCCTCATCCTAACTTTCTACCGAAAGTAGTGTCAAGTTTTCATTTAAACCAGGATATTGTTCTACCTTCATTTTTTCCAGAACCCGGTTCTATGGATGAAAAGTCACTACATTCTTTTGATGTGGTGAGAGCAGTCAAAGTCTACTTGAAGGCGACTGCTCAGATTAGAAAAACTGATGTTTTGTTTGTATTTCCTGAAGGTCTTAAAAGAGGACAGGCAGAATCGAAATCTACTATTTCCAAATGGATTCGACAAGTAATTGTTCAAGCTTATGGTTTAAAGAGGAAGATTCCACCTTTTCAAATCAAAGCGCACTCCACAAGGGCTGTTAGTGCTTCATGGGCAGTGCACCACCAAGCCTCCATGGCTCAAATCTGCAAGGTCGCAACTTGGTCATTTACTAGATTCTATCAGGTAGATGTAAAAAGTCATGAGGATATCGCCTTTGGGCGCAGTGTGCTGCAGGCTACAGTATAAGTCCTCTGATCTCATGGTGCCCTAATTTTGTTAAATCTCCATCCCTTCAGTTGGCATTGCTCTGGGACATCCCACATAGTAATTACTATGGCTCTGTGTCCCGTGATGTACGATTAAGAAAATAGCAGCTTACCTGTAAAATCCTTTTCTTTGAAGTACATCACAGGACACAGAGGTCCCTCCCTTCTTTCTGGTATACACGTGTATTGCTTTGCTACAAAAACTGAGGTACTCCCAGTAGTGGGAGGGGTTATATAGGGAGTTGACTTCCTGTCTTAGGGTATGCAGGTGTCCATCACCTGAAGGTGGCCTATAACCCGCATAGTAATTACTATGGCTCTGTGTCCTGTGATGTACTGAAAAGGATTTTACAGGTAAGCTGTTATAAAAATCCTATTGTTACCGGCTTGAACAAGCATCTGATTAAACTGCCATCCAAAGCATCTGATCAAACCAAAATCAGAGAAGAGGTATTCTATTGTAATTTTGTGCATTTAAATTAATTAAAGTGTATTTTTTTCCACAAAAATTGAGTTTGAATTCATATTATTATTTACATTTTGTGATTTATTTTTTTTAATTTTTTTACTTTCACATTTTTCAATCCTTTTTAACATATCAGTTTTTTACGCTTGCTGAGATTCATTGCCTCTGACATGCTTGAAGTTTCCAACAGGGCAAGACAAGATTTCTGCATCTTAGTTTGTGCTCAACCAGCATCTGTCATAGGCTTCAAGATGTGTGCCATGATTAAACCTGTGGGGAAAAATACTATAAGCATTGAAATTTATTTAAACTGAAAAACAAAAACGTAGTATAGTCCAGCTTACTGAGCCTTAGATGCTGTGGCTGCATTAGTTTTTAGTTTTTTTCAAGCTTTACTTCCAGTAATACTGCAAATAACACACTTCCTGTACCTTTATCTCTACACTAATTTCTCTATTGTGTCTATGGTGTGAGCCATGTGGTTGTCCTGAAGGCTGGACTTCAACCACTACTACCATTTATCTCAATTACTTGGTGGAGTTTACGCAAGAAAGATACAGCTCTTTATGCTTTCTTTTAAGCTCACAGAAAGTGACAAGGACCCTGAATTTCTTGTAAGATCAACAATACTTGTACTTGCTAAAAAATGTTAGCCTGAAAAGTAAAAATGATAGCAGTCATCACAGCTAAGGATGAAAGTTGCAACATATTACATTTTTGTTCTGGGTCTAAATATGTTTTAATGAGTAACTTAAAGCTTAACTCCAGCTATAAATTTCATATAAAATATGAAAATTAGTGCAGCTCTGCATTTAATAATACTTTCTTAAATGTATGTGTTAGAATGCAAGCGAAGTTAAGTACTTGAGCATGACTTGATATTGGCCTCTTGTACTCCCCATACAACAAGGCATTGCTTCTGCTTTCACTGTACATTCACAGGCTGGGGAGGTGAAGACACCTATAAGTTTTACTTACCTGAAGCAAAAGGGCTGTGCTATGTGGCAGAGCTGTGTAAATCTCAGGACTGGGTGAGCAGAAATACAAATCCTTGGGCAGGTTAAACAACTTTAATATATGTATTTCATCTCTGTATTGTGCTTTTTGCCCGAAGTACTGAATTGACTTTCATATATTTGAGATTTGTGGTATAAATACATTTTTTTTTCAACAAGCAGTTTTAAACAAATTATGGACTCCTCGTCTTATAGTGACACTGCAAGTGGTAGCCAATGCATGCTTCCTTTTATATATTTATACATTATAATGCATACACTATAAAAAGTATGGTAGTAATGGTATTTCTAAAACCAGACCCAAATAACGAGTCCTACAAATCGAATGACAGCTAAAGCTAAAGTGTTAGGATCAGATAAGGGAAGTAAAGCAAATTAGAAGGTAAATTTACAGTACATGGCCAAAAGTATGCATACACCTGATCATTGCATCTATATGAGTTTGTTAGACATCCCATTTCCCAAAACACGGGTAGACTTCCCTCCTTTTTTTTTTCTGTCACTCAAGTTCCCTAGGGTACAAAGTTCATATAGCTACTTTATGTTCTGTAAAAGCCGATGGTTGGCAGTGTGTCTCATATATTTTTATATTTGAGCTTTAGCTGTCATATAAAGGAGCGAGTCATTACAACAAGCAGTCTTAGACTACTTTATGGGCTCCTCATCTTAGAGTGCTACCTCAAGTGGTAGTAGTATTGTATAGCAAAGCATGCTTGTAACATATACTGCCCAGATTTCATTGTAAGGCTATAACTCCAAGGTGTGCTGCTCTAGACATGTTTAACCTTTCTCTGCTTGGTTTTCTTTCTGCCCCATTCTCACTATCAGGCTGCGATGGTGAGATACAGTGTCATTAAAGCGGTTGTATACCCGCAGAAAGAAAAATGTCATTTAAAAAAAAAAAAAAACCTGTAAGGCAAAGACATAATGAGCTAGTATGCACTGCTGACGTCAGCGGCTGCATGCAAAGTGAATATCTCCTAAACTGTACAGGTTTAGGAGATATTAATTTTTACCTACAGGTAAGCCTTATTATAGGCTTACCTGTAGGTAAAAATAAAAAAAAATGGGTATACAACCGCTTTAATTTTGAATGGCAATTTAACACACCTCACCAACAGACGTTCAGTGCAGTATGCTATCTAAAAAAAAAAGATGCAGGTCCTGATTTTTGGCCCACTAAGGTGCATGCCCGGCCATTGTTAACTCAGAGCACATAACTATGGCCAAATGTACGGACTTTAATGCACCACACCTCAGTGGTTATGTGTGAACCTAGCCTTTTAGAAGGATGGTTGGCTGGAGAATCAGAGCACCTTATAAATTAATCAGTGAGGGGATAACAAAAGAATGTCATATTCAATTTCCCGTCATATTAAAGGAGAAGTATGGCCAAAGCTCTTTCGCCATACCTCTCCTGTGGGCCAAAGGAGTGTGGTTCTGCACTCCTGTGACCCAGATTCAGCCAATTGATGTCACGCACAGTGTTAATTTTGTTAACAAATTTAACATGATTTTAGTTGACTAAAATACAAATAAAACTAAAATGGAATTTTAGTCGAAAGACTATAACTAAAACTAAATCGAATTCCTCTTTTATTGCGCTAGCATTAATCGGATTTATTGAAACCATACAAACTTTATTTTCATTCACAATAGTGACAAAATATTCCCTTTCATTCTTTTTCTTAAAATAATGTGAGATAAATGCCCATCCCACCTGTTCTTCCACAATGCTTATTTGTATTGTGGAAATTATTTTATACAAGATGGGTTCATAACAGATTGTGTCCTGAAGTACAAGAGAGAGTGTTATGACGGTGATTAATGAAAGGCATAATACAGGAGGGAATGTAATTGAAATGACAGCTGGGAGCTTCATGTACCTTCCCTGTGTTGATCAAAGGCAGTCAGATTTTTGAAAACAGAATATTCCTTTTTTTTCTGAAGCCATCCTGCACTTGGCCAAAACAGTCTACAAAGACTATACATGTGTTTTAATATTCTGCATTTCATTTGGCCCTCCCATGTTGGCTTTTGTTCCACCAAAGCAAAACTTTCTTCACATCCTATTGTGGTCAGGATTTATTTTTTTCTAACATATGCCAGTCAAGTCAAATGACACATGGCTGGTATCCGAAATCCGTTAGACCTCACTTTCTGTAAATAGGCAGGTGTCACAAATATACTTGTGGGAAAATAATTTCTTGGCTTTAATATGTTTATGCCATGAGGTACATTACTCATCTTATAACATTACATTTAGTACTATTAGTACTGGTGATGTTGATACGTGAATGAATAATTACATTATTGCTTTCGTTCTTTGACTTTACTAAGCATCACAGAGAATACAACCAGTATCATCATTTTTTCGATTAGTGGAAGTTATATAAGATACATTATGCTAGGGACTTGGGCCAATCCTAGCTTCTTCCCATAGTTTAAAGTTGGTCCATACACTTTAGATGAAGGTTGGATAATAGAAAGCAAATGAAACATTGAAAAAATAATTTCCTCTTGAAACATATCAACACTGATAAATGAGATGTGGAACACAGAATTTAAAATTTGGTGTCATGTATGTAAATGTGAGCATGTGTGCAAATATCTTGAACTTTTTCAAGTCTTTTTCTTTTTTGTCTTTTTATGGTTATTTTGTGCATTAATTGTTGTGGAAATTTGATTAAATAGTAGTTATAACATTATTCAAAATGGCGATTGAAGTTTTTTTTAGAATATCTTACATTTAACTACCTCCTGCCCACCGTATAGACAAATGACGGCAGGCCGGATGCTCTGTTTTTCTGGGACGTCGCCCCACTCTCACCGCACTTGTGCGGCATGCGCGCCGTGTCATTGGGACACGGCGCGACCCTTATCTCAGTAAAGAGCTCATGACGCCGCTCTTTATCCATGTGATCAGTGGTATCCAATCACAGCTGTTCACATGTAAACAAGGAAATGTCGGTTGTCGGCCCTCCTCGCCTCACACTGACAGAGCATCTGCTCACAGGGAAGACCTGTACAGATACTCAGGACACTGATCATCAGTGCCATGATTATCAAGTCAGCCCCAACAGTGCCCATCAGTGATGCCAGTCTGTGCCCATTGGTGAGGCCAATTTGTGCCCATCAGTGAGGCCAATTTGTTCCCATCAGTGATGCCTTTCAGTGACTGCTCATCAGTGCCCATTAGGGCTGCCTATCCATGCTGCCTATTATTGCACATTAGTGCCACCTATCAGTGCACATCAGTACTGCATATCAGTGCTGCCTATAAGTGCTGCATATTAGTGCCTCCTCATCAGTGCCCATCAATGCAGCCTCATCAGCACACATCAGTGAACAAGAAAAATTATTTAAATTTAAATTATTTACAAAATTTTTTTGACAAACTAACAAAAATGTATTTTTTTTCAAAAATGTTAGCAAAAAATAAAAAAAAACAGCGATGAATAAATACCACCAAGAAAGCTCTATTTGTGTGAAAAAAATGATAAAAATTTCATATGGGTACAGTGTTGCATGACCGTGCTAAAAGCTGAGGATGGGCCTGGGCAGGAAGAGGTAAAAGTGGCCAGTATTGAAGTGGTTAACGACGCAAGAGGAAAGCATGGTCTGTTGTGCACAGTTTTATGGTGAATCTTCATACCTTCCTATCCATTAAGGTTGGAAAGGGTCATTTAGGACACCTCATACTGCAGTTGAGGGAGGCCTTCTTAAGACCTTAACACATATTTCTTCTTCAGGAGGCTTGACCAGAAAAGTTGGTATGTGAAAACAAACAGTTCTGTGGTGATGTGTGTGTGTGTGTGTTTGATTTCCTCCCCAGAGAAGCTGCAGCCTTGGCATTTGTGATAGATCTATTGTTATGTTTAAAGACACTGTACTTGAAGAGTACCATACCTATGGAAAAGCAGAGTTGTTATTTTGTGTGTTAGGAATACAGAACACTTCTCCCTCTCCTTTTCTCCATAACATAGGGGGTCAAGTAGGGGGTCAGTAATTCTAACACTGAGTAGCATTGTTTGAAATAACAAGACTGCACTGGATTTCTGGCAGGATGCACAGTTCTTTTTTACACTTACTAAATGTCAAAATGCTTCCAAACCAAAAGGGAGGAGATAAGATAAGCTTAATGTTAGTCTTTACATTTACTTCTAGAATTCTTAAGTAATTATTTTAGAATCTGTCAAATGTGGAGGGTGTGTACATTGAAGAATTTGCAGACTATAACTTCAGAGCTTATACTCACTCTTTGCTAAGAATGCTCTTAATGTACTATGTGGTCTAAACTACATTTCAGTTTGACAGTACAAGTCTGAATATACAACCATTAAGTAGCATCAGTCTTTCAAAAAGTATATACAGTGTATGTGTATGTATGTATGTGTATGTGTATATATATATATATATATATATATATATATATATATATACACACAGTTGTGCTCATAATTTTACATACCCTGGCAGAATTTATGATTTCTTGGCCATTTTTCAGAGAATATGAATGATAACACAAAACTTTTTTTTTTCACTCATGGTTAGTGTTTGGCTACAGCCATTTATTATCAACTGTGTTTACTCTTTTTAAATCATAAAGACAACAGAAACTACCCAAATTACCCTGATCAAAAGATTGTATACCGGAGTTCTTAATACCGTGTATTGCCCCCTTTAACATCAATGACAGCTTGGGGTCTTTTGTGGTATTTGTGGATGAGGCTCTATATCTTCTCAGATGGTAAAGTTGCCCATTCCTCTTGGCAAAAAGCCTCCATTTCCTGTAAATCCTTGAGCTGTCTTTCACGAACTACACATTTGATTTCTCCACAGAGTGGCTCAATGATATTGAGGTCAGGAGACTTAGATGGCCACTCCAGAACCTTTAAATAGATAAAGTGATGCGCTCGTAATATCTATAGGATATCCTACTAATCAATGTGCTGCAGGTCACATTCTACTTGTGGATACTTTGTTACAAACTATACAAAAACTTGAACAGTGATTAGCATAATATAAATAAATATTAATACAATGTAGTGTAAAAAATGAATAAATAAACTAATATATAAAAAAACTGAAATATAAAAAAGAGTTCAAATATCCAGATACACATTACATAGATAAAGTGATGCGCTCCTAATATCTATAGGATATCCTACTATTCAATGTGCTGACAGGTCACATTCTACTTGTGGATACTTTGTTACAAACTATACAAAAACTTGAACAGTGATTAGCATAATATAAATAAATATTAATACAATGTGTTGAAAAGTCTGCTGTGAAAGTCTAATTGGAGACCTCCCGGAATACAAATCCAAAAGTTAGTTCACCATTTGTTCTTGTGAAATAATAAACAAACAAAAATATGTGGAAAAAGGTGGTGAAAAAATAGAGTGAAAAATATATTAAAACAGATATATTCAATAAATATGTAGTTGGTAACAGTTATAAAAGGATTACAATTGTCTGGATTCCCATACACCTTACTTGAAAAGGTGATTCCTTTGCAGGTTAGATGATGTAAAAGATCTTCTCCCTCACGCGTATCATCACTAGACACGTGACTTTTTCAAAGGACCTTTGAAAAAGTCACGTGTCTAGTGATGATACGCGTGAGGGAGAAGTAGCCTGTCAGCTCTTGTCAGTGTGAAGCCTGCAGTGATCCTGAATAGCAGCAGCACGGAGGAACACGCAGTGATTTCTACTGACCATACATCAGTGAAATGCGATCTAGATCTTTTACATCATGTGAGTGGATCTATTGGGCTCTTTGTTAACTTTATTTAGTAGAAGTTATGTGCGCAATGGTCTTGTCCCACTTTTGTATTTCATGTGGGGGAAAGCATATGAACAGGAGAAGTGGAGATTAGATGATCCTAGCCGGTGGATGTAAGCCTATCCTCTGCTGATTAACCCAGACTCAGTAAGCCTTGTTTAAACACAGATAAGAGGTATCTTCTAACCTGCAAAGGAATCACCTTTTCGAGTAAGGTGTATGGGAATCCACACAATTGTAATCCTTTTATAATTGTTACCAACTACATATTTATTGAATATATCTGTTTTAATATATTTTTCACCACCTTTTTCCACATATTTTTGTTTGTTTATTATTTCACAAGAACAAATGGTGAACTAACTTTTGGATTTGTATTCCGGGAGGTCTCCAATTAGACTTTCACAGCAGACTTTTCAACACATTGTATTTATATTTATTTATATTATGCTAATCACTGTTCAAGTTTTTGTATAGTTTGTAACAAAGTATCCACAAGTAGAATGTGACCTGTCAGCACATTGAATAGTAGGATATCCTATAGATATTAGGAGCGCATCACTTTATCTATGTAATGTGTATCTGGATATTTGAACTCTTTTTTATATTTCAGTTTTTTTATATATTAGTTTATTTATTCATTTTTTACACTACTTTGTACTACATTTTACAGTTTTATATATTCACTTTAGCGCTTGAGTACCTTAACACTCCAGAACCTTCACTTTATTCTGCTGTAGCCAATGACAGGTCGACTTGGCCTTGTGTTTTGGTTTATTGTCATGTTGGAATGTCCAAGTACGTCCCATGCACAGCTTCCTGGCTGATGAATGCAAATGTTCCTCAAGTATTTTTTGATAACATACTGCATTCATCTTGCCATAAATTTTGACCACATTTCCTGTGCCTTTGTAGCTCACACATCCCCAAAACATCAGTAATCCACCTCCGTGTTTCACAGTAGGAATGGTGTACCTTTCATCATAGTCCTTGTTGACTCCTCTCCAAATGTAGCGTTTATGTTTATAGCCAAAAAGCTAAATTTTGGTCTTATCACTCCAAATGACTTTGTGCCAGAAGGTTTGAGGCTTGTCTCTGTTCTGTTTGGCGTATTGTAAGTGGGATAGTTTGTGGCATTTGCATAGTAATTGCTTTCTTCTGGCGACTCGACCATGCAGCCCATCTTTCTTCAAGTGTCTCCTTATTGTGCATCTTGAAACAGCCACACCACATGTTATTAGTCCTGTATTTTACCTGACGTTATTTGTGGGTTTTTCTTTGCATCCCAAACAATTTTCCTGGCAGTTGTGGCTGAAATCTTAGTTGGTCTACCTGACCGTGGTTTGGTTTTAACAGAACCCCTCATTTTCCACTTCTTTATTAGAGTTTGAACACTGCTGATTGGCATTCTCCATCCCTTGGATATCTTTTTATACCCCTTTCCTGTTTTATACAGTTCAAGTACCTTTTCCCGCAGATCCTTTGACAATTCTTTTGCTTTCCCCATGACTCAGAATCCAGAAATGTCAGTGCAGCACTGTATAAAAATGCAAGGGTCTGTCAGGAGTCCAGAAACTCATTGACCTTTTATACACACGCACACACAAACTAATTACAAGCAAACAGATCACAGGTGAGGATGGTTACCTTTAATAGCCATTCAAACCCCTTTGTGTCAACTTGTGTGCATATTATCAGGCCAAAATCACCAGGGTATGTAAACTTTTGATCAGGGTCATTTGGGTAGTTTCTGTTGTGATTATGATTTAAAAAGAGTAAACACAGTTGATTGAAAAATAAATGGCTTCAGCCGAACACTAACCATGAGTGAAAGAAAAGTTTTTGTGTTATCATTCATATTCTCTGAAAAATGGCCAATAAATCATAAATTCTGCCTGGGTATGTAAACTTATGAGCACAACTGTGTATATTAGGGGTGCGCATCTTCACTGGCCTCATGATTCGATTATGATTATCCTGTCCACAATTTGAATCGATTCTGCGATGCATCATGATTACTGCGCACATTTTCAGCCAAAAAAGTCAAGCAGTCAGAAGAACTAATTTTTTTTTATTTTATCTTTTTCTTAAAAAAAAAGACAACACTCCCTGCATGTAGCAAAATGTAAACACAGCAGACAACTTAAAAAGGAGCTCCAGACTGCCTCCAAAATACTACAAGAGAGGGTTAGAAACTGCAGACATGATAAAAGAGATGGTCAGGGACTGCAGACGACCTACAGGAGACGGTTAGAGACTGCAGACATGAAACAGGAGATGGTCAGAGACTGCAGAACTGATATAGGAGATTGTTAGAGACTGCAGACATACTACAGGAGAGGGTCAGAGACTGCAGATATGATACAAGAGAGGGTCAGAGACTGCGGACATGATACAAGAGAGAGTCCGAGACTGCAGACACGATGATACAAGAGAGGGTCAGAGACTGCAGACCTAATACAGGAGATTGTTAGAGACTGCAGACATACTACAGGAGACAGTCAGAGACTTCGGACAATACTACAGGAGATGGTCAGAAACTGCGGACATTAGTACAGGCTGGCCTAGACTCTCTATGTGACAATAGGGAGCTAGTTATTAGACCAGCCGACAAGGGGGAGGCATAGTGATCCTCAATAGATGTGACTATATGTCGGAGATGTACAGAATCTTGGATGACCGGGAGACATATACCCCATTGAGTTCAGATCCCAAATCTATATAACTTAAAGAATTGGAAGTCATTACTCAGAGAGGATTTGAACAGGGTATTCTCAACAAAAAAGAGAAATTATTTCTCATTTCCAAAGCACCACATACCCCTATAATATATTATTTACCCAAGATCCACAAACATCTTACTCGCCCCCCAGGACGTCCCATTGTGAGTGAGATTGATTCCATTACGTCCCGGGTGGGCAAGTATATAGATTTTTACCTTCAACCTCTGTTTTTTAAGATGCCTTCCTAGCTTAGATACTCGCGTCAAATGATAAATCTTTTGTCTAACTACACTCCAGCTGAATATATGTGGTTGGTAACTATTGACGTGATGTCACTCTATACAATAATACCCTACGATTTGGGCTTGTTGGCTGTTGAGTTTCACCTTAGACGGGACTTGGGCTTGTTGGACGAACGGATTTGCTTCATTATGGAACTTCTACAGTTTGCGGTAACGCACAATTACTTATGGTTTGAAAAACAGTTTTTTCACCAGGATAGAGGGGTTGCAATGGGGGCCAAGTATGCCCCGAGTTTGGCCAACCTATTCATGGCCATATGGGAGGAGGATGTCGTCTATGTTTGGCGGAAGCCCCAGCTTAAGCTGTGGGCCAGGTACATCGACGACATCCTCCTCCTATGGGATGGTGGTCAGGATGACCTGGAACTTTTTATGGAAGACCTCAACAGCAATACTAGGGGTATCCATCTAAACTTTGAGGCTAGACAATCTAACATCAATTTTTTGGATTTAACCATCTCAAGGTCATATGACCAATTTATTACCTCCACATTTTTCAAAGGCACTGATAGGGACTCTTACATTCCCATTGACAGTTGTCATCATGAGCCATGGCTCAGGTCAGTACCGAAAAGCCAATATATGTGTATTAAATGCAATTGCATGAATACTGACCAATTCTTAATGCAAGCGGAGGTTTTGACGAAGCGTTTTTTTTGGGTAAGGGTTACACCAGTGACACTCTGAAAAACACTTTGGAAGAGATTAGGGTTATGGACAGAGGTGACCTTCTTAAAGATAAGCCACCTTGTTGTGATAAAGTCTCTTTGGTTCCTTTTATTACCACCTACTCAATACAACACACTAGTATTAGGAACATGATTAGGAAACACTGGCACATTTTGAATAATGATCCAGTGTTATGCACAGTTCTATCAGAAAGGCCTCAGGTGATCTATAGGGGTGCATCCTCACTTAGGGACAGGCCGGCGCCTAATGATTTGAACCCTCCTGTTATCCGAAAGGGTTTTTTTGAGAACCTGACAGGCTTTTATCAGTGCAGGAAATGGATGTACACATAGACACACCCTGAAATTCATCTCAACTAGTACATCCAAATGATGATGAAAGGCTCATGTGATAGAGCCTTTCATCATATGTTCTACGGAGGGGGTCATTTATTTACTTCAGTGCCCATGTGGGCTTCAATACGTTGGTAGAACTAAGTGACCCCTCTCTGTGCTTTTGAACGAGCACATCACCAACATAAAAAATGGTTTCCTGAAACACTCAGTGTCTAAGCATTATCTTTTGGCTCATAATAAGGATCCTTCAAAAACAATTTTTTTGGGTATTGATAAATATCGCCCACAATGGAGAGGAGGCAGTTCCCTTGTGAGGAGTATTTCTAGACTTGAAATGTCTTCGATCCATAGATTAAAATGTTATACCCCATTTGGCTTGAATGTGGACATAGATGGCAATGCATTCATAGACAAATCCTGATCCATATTTCATTTATTATTTATTATTCATTTCTATACATTTATTGCATATTTATATTATCTTTTACATACATAACTCTTTTTACATCTGTATTTTCTAACCAACAGGGATGGGAACTTGGTGTGAGTTGACGATTGGGATACCTCCATTGTGACATTCATTGTGTCTAATGGGGGCTTGTTATTTACAATATTTTGATTGGCTGTTAGGCCTTTTTTCAACACAAAATATTTTTCATCCCACATTTTTTATTAGTGAATACATTTTTCCTTTATACATACACTATACAACCCATATAAGGTTCATTATTGACATTTTGATGATGGGTTAACCTTCTTTAATAAGATCTTATTACCCATCGTTGTAGGTAGTATTATGCTTTTCTATTAGTGGCATTTCATTATGTATTTGCCACATTCATAACAAACTTTAAAATTGTTTGTAATATTTACTATTTCGGGGTCTGTCAGTTAATGCCTTGTATCTCCCTTTTAGTTTATTTTGCACATCATTCATTGTGCTTTATTCAGTGTACCTTTTGTGGTTACCGCATATGAGTTATTGTCTCCTATCATTGTGGATTTTGACCCCCATGTAACCAACTAGGCGTTCCTATCCTCAACTCAGACCGAGGCTTGGCTCTTCTGGCTGTCTATTTAAACACGATACGTCAGTGCATCGTCCGTGCCCCAAGACAACATGATTATATGATGAAACGCGTGTCGGGTGGACTAGATGTGCTGAAGTCATCGCGTTTCGCGCTTCTGAGCGAACGGGCATTCGCAAGCCGGTCGGCTACTCTTACTCATTTTAATTGTACTTCTTGTAAGTGTGTTTCCTTTTAGTTTATTAAATTGTACTATCAGATTTACACTATAGAGAGATTCCTTTCTCATTTTTTGGGTGACATTCAGTATCCATCCATGTAGTTGCTTGATCGAGCTACCTGGCCATTGGCTGCCCATCTCTCCTGTATTGTGCTGATGCCATTGGAGCTGCTGTCCCGATCACCTGGATAAAGGCTCTGGCTGGGTACATAGCTGCAAGCTCAATTAGCTTACCTTTTGGTAAGCGTGCATTTCATTCTGTGTTTGGCACTTATTGGTGGTGGATTATCAAGTTTCCTTTTTTTTCACTTATTGTAGCATTATTCTAAGAATCACTGACTGTTTTCAATATATCTGACTCATTCTTAGCTCATGGACTATTTTCACTTTATTGGATCCATTTTCAGTTTTGGACTATTTTTGCTATTTTCTTTTTACATTTATCATGGAATTAGAGATTTAGTTTGATTACGCATCATCACTTTGTCATTTAATGGTGTATTTTATATTTATTAGCACTTCCTAGCGCAGCTTATTTTTTGTTTTTCATGTGTCTCTATGTGTGTATCTCACATTTTAGCTGCTGCTTAGTTTTTAGTTTGATTTTTTTCTGTGTAGAGAGCGGTATTTCCCATTTTTCCTGATTAGTACAGGAGATGGTCAGAGACTGCAGATATGATACAAGAGAAGGTCAGCAGGTATGATATCTTTTTTTATTTTAAAGAAAAAATAATACTCTTTAGTGTCACAAGTCGCACTATAATAATAAAAAAAAGGTTTAATTCTCCTGGAAGTACAGCATATATACACTAGGTGCTAAAGTTTGGGATGGGGATGACGTTGGCGGGAGGCGGGTAACTAACGCCCATGGCTCCTTTTTGAAAGCGCTCCACTGCTGTGAGGAGAGGCAGGAAACGGCGTGCTGAATGACGTAATCACTTAAGTCGGCCTCCGCATTGATGCAGCATCGCAGACGTAGTAATCGCGATGCATCGACGCGCTAATTAAGTTCAACACCCCTAATATATATATAGCCGTGGAAGTTAATCTACCAGCAAATGAGATGTGCAAAGCATTATTCTATGTCTTTTATCTCCAAACTATATTTATTCCTCAATTCATTATAAAAATTGAATCTCAGATTTATAATTTATTTATTTATAACTTTATTTTTCTAAACACCTGCATCTCCTTTTCCTTATTAGAAAGTAATTGAAGTAGCATCCATGTTTATAATTTGTTCTCTTGCAATCAATCATGATGATAGATTTTTACCATTACGGAGGAGCTTTAATTATTTTGTAATATCTTCAAGCCATTGCATATTTTCTTATAGCCTCCGGAATAAGTGTTTATAAGATTTGTCTGTCAGTGATGTGTCTCAGCAGTAAAGTTAAACAGCTACCAGTCACAAGGTAGAGCAGATTGAATTTGAGTTTTCTGTTTAGTCACAGATTCACAACATTTACTAAAGGTTTGGTCCTGTTACAAAAAAAAACATATCCTCCCAATCACAGGCCTTTTGGTCATTGCATGTAAACTTGTTAATTTACTAGGAAGTTCAGACACTACAAAAAGTATGGTAGTGATTGTATTTCTAAAACAGACCGAATGACCCATTCTGCAAATTTGAATGACAGCGGAAGTGTTGAGATCAGATATGGTAAATGAAGCAAAATAAATAAATATACAGTATATGGTCAAATCTTTTTATACAAATGACCATTACACCTTTGAGTTTGTTGAACATCTAGCTCTCAAACCATGGCCTTTAACATGGAGTTACCCTCCTCACCCATCTTGCCCATAAGAGCCTTTAATCTTCTAAAAGGACTTTTTCACAAATTTTTGAGTTAGTGGGAATTTATGTACATTCAGCCAAATGAGCACCTGTTAAATTGGGTTCTGATATTGATTAAGAAAACCTGATTCACAGTCACCATTCTAATTTATCCCAAAGTTGTAAAATAGGGTTGAGGTCAGGGCTTTGTGCAAGCCACTGCAATTCTTCCACACCATACTCAACGAAACATGTCTTTATGGACCTAGCTTTGTGCACACAAGGTTGGAGGTGCAAAATTGTCTAAAATGTCTGTATTCTGTAGCATTAAGAGTACCATTCACTGGATCCAAGGAGCCTAACCCAAACCCTGAAAAAGAGCCTCAGACAATTATCTCGACTCTACCAAACTTTACAGTAGGCATTATGCCGTTAGGATGGTACTGTTCTCCTTAAACCCACTTAAAGTGAAATTCCACTCAATTATCAAAGTTTGCCTATGATTCGTATGTCAAATAACCGAAACTTTTATATTATGGATTTTCTGAAATGCTGTTTGTCTGGATTAAAACCCTGTGACCGGCCTTTCCTCTAATCGCACAGTACTCGCTCCAATCTCAGACAAAGCATACTTTATGGCACATGGCAGCTTCCACAGTTTGCTCTCTATTTTTTTAGGAAGTTGTAGCAGGCAGAGTGTAGTGTGAAGAAAATATTGCAGTGACTGTTGAAAAGCAGATAGTTACAATATATCTACTTTCCTTTATAAATTGGCCCAAAGAGTCAATTTAGGATCACTTTTAATTTTTTTTCTTTTAACTTGCTGCAAGTCGCCATGGACAGAACAAAGCATACCGTTCAGAGCTGGTCTCTGTATGCTTTATTCACTACATGGTTTAGTCACTGACCCACAACAAGCATGATCAAATGTCTGATATAACACTTGATTTAGGTCAGGGAGTCAGTAATGAAGTGTTATGATAACTGCCTTGGTGCAAGAACCTTCAAAAATCGGATGTAAATAGCAGCTCCCATAATCAGAACCTGACAGATTTCCTTTAAAATATATTGAACCAAAACATTTTTTAATGTTTGGATAAAATAGAAAATGATTAAAACCTCTGTCATGTGGTATGCCTGTAACACAATCTCCCATATTCATAACTGGAAGGGTTTCCTTTAAAGCAGGGGTATCAAACTCAGTTTCATCTCGGGGAACGCAATAGCATTATGGTTGCCCTCAAAGGGCCTGTTGTAGCTGTAAAACTATCGAAATGTATCCAGGGCTTTTTTTTTTCTCAGAGAATAGGTGCAGGAAATCTCCCCCCCCCGCCAAACTGCATTCAATGGTGGGTGTTGCCAAATTTCACGAGCAGTGGGAGAATCTTAAAGGGGAGATCAATACCAGGAGTACGTTATGTGCAGAGTTCAGAGGTGCCATATGCACAGAGTGCAGAGTTCAGGGTTGCCCTATGCACAATGTGCAAAGTTCTGGGTTTCCCTATGCACAGAGTGCAGGGTTGCCCTATGCGAAGAATTCAGGGGTGCCCTATGCACAGTGTGCAGGGTTGAGCTCTTTCACGTGCTATCCACATCTCCCTCCACAGCCCTTGTCTCTCCACCCCCCCTTCTCCAAAAGCTTCCTTGCATCTCACCTACCTTGTCTGACTCCAGTACCTTTCCGGCAGTATAGGCAGCCTCGTCACACTCTTTCTCACTTGCAGGGAGATCATTGGTCAGTATCTGTGCACCCGTGCACTTACCATGTAATGGTCTATCCCACATTGCACCTGCATCTGAATCTTCATTGTCCCCACCATGAGTGCAGTGCAGGCAGGGATCTGTTAGAGCCACCAAGAGAAAAGCTGTCCTTGTAAACATAGAATGCTTCTGTGTTTATAAGTGACATTGGTGAGCGAAAGTGAGAGGTGACAGAACAGAGTTCCACCACGTTCGAGCTGAAAAAAAATCCTGGGTGTGAGGGCCACATGAAATGACCTGGCAGGCCAGATTCATTTCACAGGCCTTGTGTTTGTCATGTGCTTAAGGCCTCATGCACACTGGACGTTAAAATAACGTTATAAAAACGTCAGTAGCTTTGCAGTGAGTTTTTCAACTTTTTTCAATGTTTTTGCAATAGCGTTTTTAAGCGTTTATTAGTGTTTTTCCGCATTAGCGTTTTAGCGTTTCTTTTTTGAAGAAAAAAAAAATTTTTTTTTCAATGGATTAAAAACGTTAAATGCTGGTGAGCGAAGTTTTTGAGCGTTCATCGACGTTTATCAGCGTTTATCAGCGTTAGAGCATTTTTACAGCTGAAAATATCTCCCAAAACCCACCAGTTTTGGGTTTTTTTTTTACAGCTCAAAAATGCCACTGCCCAAAACTGCTGATAACAGCCTGTGTGTGCATGGACACAGAATAACATGATGGAGAGTTTAATGACTGTAGAAAGAAACATCTACAGCCAAAAACAGCTGCTGTAAAAACGTCCAGTGTGCATGAGGCCTTAAAGAGTAACAAAAACTTTATACATTTTTGGATTAATTAGAGAATGGTTAGAAACTCTGCCAGATTTTTATTTTTGCAATTGTAACTCCTACAGTTTTAACCTAACATTCTGTTTAAGGGATATGGATTTGAATTGTGTGGTAAGGAAACCTGTGATATTACTTTATTTATTTGCAAACAGCAACATGCAAAATAATTTCCTTGGGAATGATAAAGAATGTGATAATTAAGACGCAATCCTCTGTGAAAATGTTTCTCACAAGGAACATTTCATCTATGTTTTTTTTTTTTTTCTTTTTTAAAGAAACTAGCCCAATATATACCAGCACTTGCAGGCACACACAGTAAATTAGAGCCTTAGGGCATAAGCATAGGTGTCATTTACACTAACAAGTATCCTTATTATTTAAACTGAAATTACTGTTGTAGGGAGGTCGAATTAAATACAAATAGAGGGTGTGAAGCCCAGTTACTGGTGTAAGCAGCAGCTTATTAATAAAGCAACATTAAATTGATCTGAAAGCCTTGGGGTTTTCTTGGACAGCTTATGGAACAATTTGAAATCCTTTATTGTGAAATATCTGCCAATTGAAGTGTCTGAATTCACTTTAGTTATCCTAAATAGCTTTGTAAAGCTTGTAACTTAAGGCAATTATAAAAGAAGTATGCTTATGGGGAGTCCAGCAGGTACAGTTGCAGGAAAACAAACTACTATATAAAGCTTTACAAAACCTGTTAGGTCTTTATGTGTCCAAATTGCAACAGGCATAATTCAGGACTAACCCTGTCAATCCTGATTGTTATGGAAATGTAGGATCTCAACAAATGCGATAATCATATCAACAAGAATCAATTTCCAGCAATAACTAATTGTTTTTTATAATGCCAGCAACTCCCATGGTGCTGTACAGAGTTAGGATTACATCTAGGGTAATTATATGATTACATAATTAAAGCAGTTCAATTAAATGCATATAATAATGGATGTCTTATCTTTCCTCACCAGTGCAGGCAGTGACCATGAAGAAATATATCACCATACTATTTTGTTTGCTTTCATTAGTCTTGTCAGATACTGTTTTGTATTAGAACCCTAGATAAAAATACCATGCACCTGGTTGATGTTTTTTTTCCCCCCATAAGTAGAAAAAGCTCCTTTTTAATGGAGAACTGTGGAACATATATAGAAATTGGCTACTTTTGTTTCACAGAGATAGTAAAAACATGGCTTTTGTCTTTGCATTAATTTAACTCCACAGACCTCCACGTGGGTTTCTTAGTATGTTCAGGAGGATGTTTTCTATAATCTCATGATTTGATCTGATTTAGGTGAAGATTCATTTTGCCGATGCTAAAGGAGCAGTCCAGGCAAAAACCTAACTAACGCTAAACCCACTCTGTGCCACATTCTAAACTTAATCTATCTAACCCTGTAAAGCAAAAATTACTGTACTTGCCTATCCTGCAGCTGATCTGGTCCGATCCCAGCATCAGCTGTCAGCTGCGGCTTTGCTGTGTAGGCGGGTGCAGGAGAGGCATCCGACAACAGAAGGCAGCATAGTAAGTCTATGGGTGATGTCACTTCCTATTCATTTCACAGCTGTCGGTCCTCTCCTACACACAGCATCTGCCGGTATAGACCGGCCTAGATCGGGTGCAGAATAGGTAAGTACTGCAAGTTTTGCTTTACAGGGTTAGATAAATTAGGCTTAGAATGTGGCACAGAGCAGGTTTATCATTAGTTAGGTTTTGCCTGGACTTCTCCTAACGGCTCTGTCTGACAGGGGAGAGGACCTGATCTTTCTCTGCTGGACCAGATGTCTTGCACCCGAGGGTCCTTAAGGAACTCAGTCAAGTAATTGCCAGAACATTGTTCCTAATTTTTACAAACAGTCTACTGACTGGAATGGTACCAGCTGATTGGAGAAAAGCCAATGTAGCACCAATATTTAAAAAAGGTCCAAGATAGATCCCTGGGAATTACAGACCAGTTACCCTATCATCAATTGTATGCAAGCTCTTGGAGGGTATGATAAGAGACCATATACAATATTTTAGTAATGACAATGGTATCATTAGCAGTAATCAGCATGGATTCTTGAAGAATCGTTCTTGCCAAACCAATCTATTAACCTTCTATGAAGAGGTGAGCTGCCATCTAGATAAAGGAAGGCCCGTAGACGTGGTGTATCTGGATTTTGTAAAAGCATTTGATACAGTTCCCCATAAACGTTTACTGTACAAATTAAAGTCCGTTGGCATGGACCATAGGGTGAGTACATGGATTGAAAACTGGCTACAGGGGTGAGTTCAGAGGGTAGTGATAAATGGGAAGTACTCGGAATGGTCCAGTGTGGAAAGTGGGGTCCCCCAGGGTTCTGCCCTGGGACCAATCCTATTTAATTTATTCATAAACGACTTGGAGGATTGGTTAAAATGCTCAATCTCTGTATTTGCGGACGATACTAAGCTGTATCAATGTACAAATACCATACTGGTAAACCCACAATAGGGATAAAACTTTTCCATGAAAGGCATTCAATAAGACATGTGGCTATTCACTAAAATTAGAAGAAGAGCGGTTTAACCTTAAACTGCGTAGAGCAGGGATCTCAAACTGGTGGCTCTCCAGCTGTTGCAAAACTATCTGATCTGATGTCCCTGAATTGGATGAGGTTGATTGGTCTGAGCTCTGGGACTTCCCTTTCTCTCACTTAGTTTCTGCCGTACAGGCTTCACAGGATGAATAAGAGTATCTCCTCCGCTTGCTGGAGATGCACACATTTGACTGGAAATTTTTTTCACATTTTTGGGTCTGTCCTGCTCTTGTTTCATACTGCAAAGTGTGTCTCAGGTTATCATTTCCATGATGCATGTACAACTTACTCCTATTCCTAGGTATTGCTTGTTGGGCCTGGTAGAAGACCCGGCCAACACAGTAGTGGTGAGAACCCTGCTAAGCTTATTGCTGTTTTATGCTAAGAAGGCTATTGCTATGTGCTGGTAAAAATCCTCTGCCCCCACGGTCCGCTTCTGGATACAACTGGTTAAGTCTAACCTACCTCTATACCAGGAAACATATAACAATACAGGGTGTACAAAACAGTTTTCAGAAGGTTTTGTCAAGCTGGGTAGATAATCCCTCCACAGGCACTTCTGATGATGTCTAATATTGCTAAGACATTGCCTTGCATGTAATCGTGGGGTCCCCCCCCCCCCCGGTGGGTGCTATATACTTATTAATTCTGTGCTTAAGCCATGCACATTATGTGATAAAAAAAATTTCAGAAAGCTCCTGCGTGGGTTGACCGCTTGTGTGGTTTCCTGTTTTTTTTTTATATGCTGCCAGTATTGAAACTTTAATAAAAGATGTGTTTTTTTTGTGTGTGTGTGTGTGTCACATTAATTACAACGTGTATTATGGCAGCTGGTAACTAGAGGTATTGAAGTTTTAAACGTTACTAAAATTATATTAGGCACCCACTTTTAAATTAACTGATTTTCTCCTTTATGCTGATGAACATTTCCCGACCTACAGTATATAGCCCTATTATGATCCAAAAGAGATGTTATATGTTACCTACTTTGCCTAAAGCGTATGTATAGTCAAAACTTTTTTCAGATTGATGGGGAAGTGTTAAAACCCTTGTCAGTTCTTTTTTTGCTGTGTCCTGTTAGGAATGTTTCTTTTCCCTCCTGTTCTGTGTATACAACCGGAAGTAAGAAGATATCTCTACACAGCTCTGTCATAGTAACAGATGTACTCAATAATAGATGTTCCCTAATGACTGTTCTGGTGACAACTGTATTCTCATCACTTTTTTTGGAACAGTGGTCACCAGGACAAACAGAGACTGCAATTCCACACTGTGGGGACACACATTGCAAAAGCAAAACAAAACAAAAAAACGGGCAAAGGCTTTAACCTCTCCTTGAACTTTGTCCCTGCTACATCAAAATGGCCCAAGCTATGCTGTTTCAGATTATTTTTTTCCCTCAACAATCTGAATGCATATTGTTCAGACAGCTTTTATTTGCTGTGATCACCTGGATAATGACAGGTTCTCTTATATAAAAAGATTCTTCCGTAATGCTGGGCTGCTTGATGATTCAACATAGTGAAAAATGTTTTTGCTTGATAATATCAAAATAATGAATGGATTGCTTTTCTTCCACCCTGTGTTTTAAGCTTTTGCTTTGCATCCATATACAAATACACAAATGTTCATTTCATAAATACAGCATGCTGTTTTGCCCATTTTCAGAGACTGGGGGAAGATTAGCAGGTTCATAACCATAATATAGTGCAGAGATGTGATCCAAAATGAATCCTCTTATGTTTGTCCCTCATTAAATCTTTGAGTATAAACTCTTTAAATACAACAGATGGTTATTTGCTGCATTAACATAGCTCATTAATTCCAGTTACTCCCTAGCTACTGGTAGAGAGTAGAGCTATGTTTGAGTCAGCCTGTTTCATTCTGGCATCAGCTTTTAAACATCTAAGGTGGAGATGACCAAACACAACAAGAGGACTGAGGTTATATGTCGTATAATCGGTGTTTGATAATATGTAACCAAATTTGCAGCCAGGAATAAAATCAATTAAAGTAATTGCCTTTTCAGAACAGAAGGTTATCACATTTCTTTGAACATTTGCAAGGTAGCAGTCATATGCTTCTTACCATATGCTAAAACTTTAGAAGTATGTGAAATAATACATTTGTCTTACAGTTGTGGGTATTGTAAATTGTTTGCACTAGAAGGCTTTCTAATTTTATATAGTCAACCCACTGTACCCTAAAAGTGTTCCAGTAGTCAGTCTAATTAAAAACCAGTAAACTGAAGCTCTGCTATGGAAATTAAAATTAGCTTGTTTCACAATTTGATGTTGGTTGGTGAGGCCATTGTGTATGTCAAACAGTAGCAAGGTCTGGGAGCTTGAGAAGCCAATGTCTGATTCAGAAGCTAAAAATTTAAATTTGCATAATAAGGTCACGCACACCTTATTCTCTATGATACCTTTTCTCCTACAGGAGTTTAGCTGCAGAAAAACATGTTTTTGCATGTGCATTCACATGTATTTATGCGTGTTAACATGCATTTATGTGTCTGGCGTTAATGCATTCTATTGGCTAGAGTGTACATTTATTAATGCGTGAACATGCATAATGTTAACGCATGTTTATTCATGTTTATGCACTTTAGGTACTTTTGAGCTTTTTTATGCTCAAATCCTCCTCCTGATTGTGACTTTGGGGCGGGGGGGGGGGTTCTGCCTCTGCCTCTAAATTCCCCTGCCTCTAAACTCCTGTAAATGCCTATAGTGTGCATGGACACACAGGCTAACATGGGGGGGAGCTTAGAGGCAGAAAAAAAAAAAAAAGACTCAAATGCCTTTAAAAGCAGCATTTTTGAGCTCAAGTGTGCCTGAGCCCAGGGGCATTTTGCATAAATCTTTAGATATGCTTTGACACTTAAATTGTTTGTAAACCCTAATTTTTTTTTAATAACAAATATGTTATACTTCATGAGGTTTTCATGAAGTATAACATATTTGTTGTTAAAAAATAAAAATGGCTTATGGCTATGACTGTGAAAGTTGGACCATGAGGAAGGCTGAACCCCAGATGCTTTTGAAATATGGTGTTGGAGAATACTCTTGAAAGTCCCTTGGATGGCAAGAAGATCAAACCAGTCAATCTTGAAGGACATCAACCTTGAATATTTGCTGGAAGGACAGATCCTGAAGTTGAAACTCAAATACTTTGGCCACCTAATGCGAAGAGAGGACTCATTGGAAAAGACCCTGATGCTGGGAAACATGGAAGGAAAAAGGAGAAGAGGACAACAGAAAACAAGATGTATAGATAGCATCATTGAAACAATGAACATGAAGTTAAGCAAGCTCTGGGAGGCAGTGGAAGACAGAAAAGCCTGGCGCGCTATGGTCCATGAGGTCACAAAGAGTTGGATACGACTAAACGACTGAACAACAAACATGTTATACCTACCTGATCTGCGCTATGGTTTTGCACAGAGCAGCCCGATACTCCTCTTCTCATGTCCCCTGCCGGTGCTCCTGGCTCCTCCCTCCCGCCAAGCACCCACCATAGCAAGCCGGTTGCTATGGGGCACTTGTGCACCCTTGCTTCGGAGCCAGCCTAGCCCCTCACTGCCTGTTATAGACAGCTACTATCTCTGAACCTATGAGGAGGGAGAGAGCCGAGAGCCACTCTCGGAGAGCATGCATTAAGGTAAAAAACCTTCAGCACTTGGAAGCAGAACTCCAGTCTGTAGCCATCTATATTTTGTTATACTTCCTTGCAACCCCCACACATATTATGCAGCTTTCTTCACTTATTTTCACATTTACCTGATGTTTTCTACCTCATGAAGAGACAAAAAAAGAGATAATTTGGCTCTTCTTTTTTCACCAAGTATAAGCAGGCAGAAGCAGATGGAACCAAAACACATGTGGCTTTAAAGTGCACTTAAGGTACATTGCAGTAACAATAGTATTTTTTGTTTAGTCTAACTACAAGTAATCTGAAAGAGCATAAAAACCAAAGAACACCCCTGCTATGTAACTTAACCCCTTCATACCGACCTTACGCAAATATGCAGCCTCACTAGACTGGACTTTTTTTCCGTGGGGCCGCATATTTGCATATCTCCCTTCCAGCACGCTCCCAACACAGAGACCGGGGTCTCACCAAGGGCCCTGTTCTAAAGACCAAGACCTGGAACGTCCCATTCTGGGTCACCTGTCGGCTGAGAACTGCAGGCCTCATATGCCTCAGTTAAGATCAGTGTTAATGTTTCAACAATAAGAAAGAGACTGGGCAAAAATTGCATCCATGGGAGAGTTCCAAGGTCAAAGCCACTGCTGACTAAAAAGAACACAAGGGCTCATCTCACATTTACCAAAGAAACATCTTGATTATCCCCAAGACTTTTAGGCAAATAGTCTGTGGACTGATGAGACAAAAATGTAACTTTTTGGAAGGTGTGCGTTCCGTTATATCTGGCATCAAACTAATACAGCATTTCATAACAAGAACATCATATCTACAATCAGACATGGTCTGGGGCTGCTTTGCAGCTTCAGGACCTGGATGATTTACCATAATTGATGGAACCATGAATTCTGAGCTCTACCAAAAAATCCTAAAGGAGAATGTCCGGCCATCAGTTTGTGACCTCAAGCTCAAGTTCACTTGGGTTATGCAGCAGGACAATGATCCGAAACACAACAGCAAGTCCACCTCCAAATGGTTCAAACAAAGCAAAATTTGGGTTTTGAAGTGGACTAGTCAAAGCCCGGACTTAAATCCAATTGAGATCCTGTTTTGACTTTACACAGGCTGTTCATGCTGGAAAACCCTCCAATGTGGCTGAATAAAAACAGCTCTGCAAAGAAGAGTGGGCCAAAATTGCTCCACAGCAATTTGAAAGACTCATGCCCAAACACTTGATTGCAGTTGTTACCGCCAAGGGTGGCACAACCAGTTATTAGTTTTAGGGGGCAGTTACTTTCTTAGATAAAGCCAGGCAGGTTTGGACAGCTTTTTTGCCTTAATAAATAAAACCATCATTTAAAAACTGCATTTTGTATTTACTCTGGTTATCTTTGTGTAATAATTAAATTTGTTTGATTATCTGAGTCCATTTAAGTGTGACAAATATGCAAAAAAAAAAAATTAGAATGGGGGCAAATACTTTTTCGCACAACTGTATGTGGTATTGCTGCGATCATCAGGAGCAGGAGAATTTATTTTGGGTTGTTCTTTGGTGGTAGGTTATGATAGTATCAGGAAATATACAGTTAAATTGAAAACATTTTTTTTTTTTTTTTTTTTTACTATTTTGGGTCAGTTTTCCTTAGATGATAAAAAAAATCAGGAGATATCCATAACTATTTACCACCAAATGAAAGCCCAAATTTTCTAGGAAAAAAAACCAAGGTAATCCACCTGGATGCACAAAGTAGTTATGATGATACAGTATGTACGGTTTTACTAACACATTTAAAAGTTGCAAAATTGGGCTTAAGCATTAAGAATTGTTTTACCCATAGGGGCGAGGAGGTTAAAATACTTAGCAATAGCAGTTTACAGCTCTTCTTTGCTGTCTTGCAGAATTAAACCCACCACTGGAAATGTAAGCATCTGTCACTTTGAGGTGTGTCAAATGCCCGCAGTTCTGAAAAAACTATGTCACTTTAAACCAACATATCTTTTTATTGATTGATCCCAAAAGATGTCTGCAGACTTTGGATTGCAGACTTAGAACCCTGTCATTTTCAGGTGGATCTGGCAATGGTATGTAAAGAGGAGGATTGTTATAGGATGATTTCATCAGGCATGTTGAAAAGCACTATTATTAGAGCTGCCGTTAGATGTCTCTGTGATGTGCCTTTCCTGCCCTGCTCAATATCCTAAACTCAATCATTCACACTGCTATACTGTTTGTGTGAAAGTGCTACCTTGCACACATGCCTGAGTTCAGGCGGATTGTGCATGCATATCCAAGAACTTCTTTTGTAGCCTTAAAACAACCTTTTGTAAGTTTGTATAGGAGCTGGCTCATTATGAAACAATAAAGAACATTAGATTATTATTCTATATTAATAGAATTTTAGATTGTTTCTTCAATAGGGTTCTTCTAGCGTTTGCTTGCAGTTTCTTAAAGTGGAAGAAAACCCTAACTATAACTATTCTTAAAAATTTTTCCTCCCCCCCTACCTATCCTGTCTAACCTGTTTAAAAATGTGTATTGACCTATTTTTACACTGCTCTGGTCCACTCATATGGTCCTGCAGCTCTGTGAAAGGGATGGAGCACTCAACTGCAAATTCCAGGATGTGAATTTTGGGAGCTGTATAATCACCCATAGGCTGCTATGGCCCAGCCGTTGTCAGCGCTCAGTGGCACAGGAAGCTGGAGCAGTGGGATCATGTTGACCAGACTGGAGCACATTAAAATAGGTAAATAGGCAGATCATTTTTATTCAGGTTAGGCAGGGATAGGAGGAGGCAGAAGGGAGTTTTTTTTATAAATAGTTATATTTAACCACTTCAATACCAGGCACTTAGACACCTTCCCGCCCAGCCCAATTTTCACCTTTCAGCGCTGTTGCAATTTGAATGACAATTGCGCGGTCATGCTACACTGTACCCAAACAAATTTTTTATCATTTTGTTCCCACAAATAGAGCTTTCTTTTGGTGGTATTTGATCACCTCTGCGGTTTTTATTTTTTGCGCAACAAATAAAAAAAGACCGAAAATTTCGAAAAAAAACAAGTTTTTCTTTGTTTCTGTTAAATTTTTTTGTAAATAAGTACGCTTTCTCCTTCATTAATGGGCACTGATACGGCGGCACAGATGGGCACTGATACGGCGGCACTGATGGGCACCGATGAGGTGGCACCAATGAGGTGGCACTAACGGGCACTGATGATGGGCACTGATAGGCGGCACTGATGGGCACTGATAGGTGGCACTGATGGGCACTGATAGGTGGCACTGGTATGCGGCACTGATGGGCACTCATAGGTGGCACCGATGGGCACACATAGGCGGCACTGATGGGCACTCGTAGGTGGCATTGATTGGTATATATGGGTGGTACTGATGGGTACGTATGTGTGGCACTGATGTGTGGCACTGATGGGCACTGATAGGTGGGCACAGATGGGCACTGATGGGCACTGACAGGTGGCACTGATGGGCAATGACAGGTGGCACAGATGGGCAATGACAGGTGGCACTGATAGAGCATTGCTGGGCAGATCTGGGCATATCATGGACATAATAGTGCCAATCAGTGCCCATTTGTGGGCACTGATTGGCACAGATTTGGGCACATGTGGATGGCCATGGGGTACATACCTGGCCATCCACGTTGCCCCTTCCCTGGTGGTCCTAGTGGCATCCCTGGTAGTCCAGTGGGGTGATCTGAGGGGGGGCTGCGCTGATAAACAATCAGCGCAGACCCCCCCTGCCAGGAGAGCCGCCGATCGGCTCTCCTCTACTTGCGTCTGTCAGACGCGAGTGAGGAAGAGCCGATCAACGGCTCTTCCTATTGACAGCGTGATCAGCCGTGATTGGACACGGCTGATCACGTGGTAAAGAGCCTCCGGCGGAGGCTTTTTACCAAGATCAGTGTAGCGGTGTGTCAGACTGACACACCGCTCCACCGATCGCCACGATGCGCGCCCCCGGGGGCGCGCTGCGGCATGTTATCCTGCTGGACATCATATGACGTCCAGTCAGGATAACACAACCACTTCCCGGACGTCAATCCGCTATAGGGCGGGCGGGAAGTGGTTAAGATTATTTCCCACTTTGCTAATGAGCATTCTGTGTCTATCAGGAAAGTTACCACTGACACCAGTGATCATGTTAGTGTTCTGTAAGGGGGGGCATTCGTTTCCCTAACCACCAATGTAAGGAAGCACTAATCCACTAACCATCAACATAAGGCAGCAGATTTCCACTGACCGCTAATAAGACCCATTTCTTCATTGACCACCAATGTATGGGGAGCTCTTCCCCCATTACTGAGAAAAGCACAACGGGAGTGGTGAAAAAAATAATAATCTTCCACCACTTCGACTTTCACCAGACACATCTGATATCAATTTTCAATAAAGATGCTGTCTTTATATGAAGCAGAAGGCAAAAGTAGCCATTTCCCCATACCGTATTCTGATGGAGAAATAGAACTGATACATTTTAATAAATAGGTAAAGATTGTCCCTTCTGCCTTAAGGCAGGGTCCTAAATTACATTGTGCTGGTTCACATTAGTGTGCTGTGAAAGATTGAATGTGATTCGAACTGCACTGCAGTGCAAACCACATGTGATGTCCGTGCAATGCGATTTCGGCCATAATAATATGGCTGAATTTGCATCGCATTCGGACTATACTTGCACAGGGCCCTCTTTTGGTCCGCACCAGAATCGGATCGCATAGATTTTGACAACCATGCAATCTGATTCATGTCTGAACTGTCAGTTTGCAGTGCGATATGTGAACTGAAATGGGGGTGTCATTAACATTGTATTGACACTCCCAGCATTTCGCATATGGAAGTGTGAACTGCCTTGCGAGTCAGGTGCAATGCTGGAATCCGCAGTGGATTTGCAGGGTTCCCACATTGCACAAGTGTGAACCGGGACTTATAGCACAAGAAACCTTTGTTTCTCCTATCCAGTGTCATTCTTTGCAGTGACCAAAAGCTTATTTGTTATTCCCATCACTTGAAAGGTAATATCCCTACCTTCCACAGCTGCTGGCTCTTGGAAGTGAGTGGCCAACACATTTGTTTTTACGATGGAGGTAAACCCAGTGAATGAGATTCATTAGAATCTCATTGGGATGTCCACGATCCAGAATGGGGTTATTTCGGGGGTGTTCATGCTGTACTGGCATTATTACTTGATATACTGTATTTTAAAGCGAAGTAAGGGAAACTGTTTTTTTTTTCACATTTTTTTGGTCTTTTTCTTTAATAAGCTAAAAAATTAAAAGACCCAGGGGTTATTATATACCAGCAATAAAATCTATCTATCTCAAAAAAATAAATAAATGAATTTGGATACAGTGTTGCATCGCCAAGTAATTGTCAGTTAAAGTATTGCAGCTGTGAAAACAAAAAATGGCCTGGTATTGAATAGGATGAAACAAGCAAATACTGAAGGTATGGGTGGGTAAAGATAGCAGAATGGCCATTGTCATATAAAAAAGTGCCCAAAATATGCAATATTCATTTTAGTTGGACTTTGACAGACATTAATCACACATTTTTCTCCATGTAAAAACATATATTTTTATTGATTAGACTGTACAATCTTTGCAAATGAAAAAAATTTCCCTTGTATTACACCATATTTAATTAAATTAAAACCGGTGCAGTAGAGTTAGGAAAATTAGCCCTAGTGGCCTATCCCCTGTTGCGTGTTTTGTTCCCCATACATTTACTTGCAATAATTTTTGCATTAGTGTATAATCTCTTCATGTTTTTTTACATAAATGTTGTTCCTACATGGATACACATTTTACACAGTGCAATACAGGAGAAGGCGCCTCTTTCTGCATTTTGTAGATAGTTTCTTCAGAAACAGGGATCATTTGATTAAAACATGTGCCATAAGGGATAGGGGCATACTGGTGGTTGGGACCATAGAGGTTAGAGATGCACCAATGCCTCAAATTTGTCAGCATTCTTTCCATATACTTTGACTTACTCATGTCTTGCTTAGGTTCACATTGAACTATTTGGTTTTCCCGCAGCCATCCAAGTTATACATTCAAACTAAATTAATCTTGTTTCTAAAGAAGTTAACTGCAAAATGTATCAAAATACAGTGAAAATTGTATCCATGTACACTAGGAACAAGATTTATGTTAAAAACTTGAAGGGATTATACTCTAATGTAAAACTTATTGAAAGTAAATGTATGAAGTACTAAACACCTAATGGGATGCGCACAAAGGGAACATTGTTTGATTTCTACTGTATATGTTTACATTTTAGTGAATATGATGTGATGCTACACATTTTTTATTTTGCAAGGATTTTATGGTCGATCAATAAAAATATATGTTTCATTTTGAAAATGTGCGTATGGCACCAAGAAAGTCCCACTGAATATTGTAAAATATTGTATATTTTTGGTATTGCAAAGGATATTGTGCCCACGATCCCCCACCATGCCACTTGGTGTCCTGTATGTGTTAAACCCTCAGTAATCTGAGAGATGCACTGTCCTTGTAACAGATGCAGTTTGTGAGTTAATTATTATGTACTTTTTGTTCTCCTGGGTGTATTGGGGTCAACATGTCATGACAGTCCTAGATGCAGATAAAATTTAAATATTCAGCATTAAGCCATGCCAAACTAGATCACTGCATCTATTGGCTCCCTAAATATGTAAATAATTCTTTTAGTCACTAAATTACGATGTGCTTATAGCAAATATGTTATCTGGAGCATCAAAAAGAAAATACCATAGATACATTTTGGAAGTGCTATAACTTGCATAACTCCTTTTCACCTCTCCACACGGAATTCATGACTCTGTGTTTACCCCTTATTATTCTGGTTGTTGGATTGCCAGGAGAGCATTTGTATACACAGAATTTTGTCAAATTTCAGAAGGTACAAAAAAATTTAACATTCATTTGCCTAATTTTTTTTTTCTTTAACATTTGTGGATGAAACTTGGGTTTCTTTTTTTTAAAGTATGTGTGCAGATGTGTTGTTGCCCCTTTTCTGGTAAAGGTGTCGTTTGCAACCTAAGATATGGAGGCCTGGAGGAGACATACCCTGTTTCCCCGAAAATAAGACCTAGCGTGACTGTCGGTGAAGGCTGCAATATAAGCCCTACCCCCCAAATAATCCCTACCCTGTTTCCCCGAAAATAAGCCCTACCCTGAAAATAAGACCTACAAGGACTTTAACTAGGGCTTATTTGGGGGTAGGGCTTATATTGCAGCCTTCACCGACAGTCACGCTAGGTCTTATTTTCGGGGAAACAGGGTAGATAGTGTAAATTACAGATCAGGAGCTTAAACTGGACCACTTTTTACTATCTTTTTTTCTGACGCCCATAAACCCAGAACATTTCTATTAGAATAATCAATGAGATGTGCAAACTCAAACAAGCAAGCATACAAGGTTATCCCTTTGGATTGGCTAATTACCTTTCCCCCTCCAGAATTATGCCTCCTATGGCGTGTGACTAAGCACACTTCTGAATTTTACATTTAGCATTCTTAAAAGGTTGGTGAACTCCGTGGCTCGTTGCCTGTACAATGTTGTTCACGCAGTCACCGAGCCCCCACATGTGTACTAGCCTGCCCTTGTGTGCCCCCCCCCACAGTTCCTGAGATCCTCCCTGTGCCTCTGCTACCTCCAGGTCTACACAGTCTGTTGCTGCTACTTTATATACACTCCACTCGGCGATTCTGGCCACAGACACTGTTCTTGGTACATTTCACCTGTCACTCCTAGCTATAGACACTGCACCTGGTACACTCCTGTCGCTCCTGGCTACAGGCACTGTTCATGGTATGCTCCATCTGTCTCTTCTGGCCACAGAGACTGATTCTGGTACAATCCATCTGTCATTCTTGGCTACAGGACAAGGTTCATGGTAGAAATCCACCTGTCACTCCTAACTGCAGTCATTGCCCCTGGTACTCTCTGCCTGGTGCTCCTTGCCTTCAGGCACTATTTTAGGTACACTCAACTTTTTGATTCTTACTATCATTTCTGGCATACTCTGCCAATTCTGCTTCCCTGAGCCCTTGCAATGGGGCACATCCTTTCATCTCTTTGACGTTCCCACCAGTTTTCTCTCTTTTCTTACTAGTCACTTGGTACTATATGCCAGTGATCCTATTGCATCTTCCTACAATGTATGCCAGTATCTGGGGAAGCAACTTAGGACAGGGATGAAGCCATACCCTAGTGAGAATGTCCCTGTTGAATGTCACCCATCTTTTAGGCTCTGGTGAGCCCAGTTGGCATAGGATCTGGTTCAACCCTCCATGCTTGTTTTGTGACTGTTTTAAAGGGACCCTTAAAATGTACACCACTGATGCATCCCTATCTGAGGAAGACCAAGCCCAGGCGTTGGCCTGAAGATTGGACTTCCAAGAGTCAAACTAACCCCAAAAGAATGGCCTTCTTGCAGAGCCTGTCCAACAGCCTTGAACTGCAATGTAACAGTGTTCCCCCAGACCAAAACAAAATGGCATGCATCATCTCCAGAGACTCTTTCCCTATATCCTCCCCCTTGGAAGCTCAGGGACCCCCTTAACTCTGACATCTACTGCTCCTGTCAACCTTCAGATGCACTTTTGACAAACTTGTCTAAATGTCTTCGGATGCCTTTGCTTTTTCCATCTACACTAGGGCTCTTCCATTGTCAGACATTATGCAGTACACTCTCCTTAGAACTGGCTTTGAACAATAAGGCTCTGGTATCTAACTTTTGACAGGCCCTGAATGACATGATACAGAATTAATTGGCCAAAAGGCCTTTGCTTCTTGACCTGGACAATAAGTTTTCCCTTAGTACACAGGTTGACATTTGTTTTAAAAAGAGGGCCTCTGAGTAGTAAGGCAGCAGAGACTGGCTCCTTCTCGCCACTCCATAGAATCACCTCAGGTCTTGGATACACAACCAGGTCCCTCAACCAGTCAGGAGGAACCTATTTAGTTGGGCAGAACCTGCCTCACCCCAGAGGAGCATTTCATGGAGACACAACCAGGGGTTGTGTATCTGTTGTGGGGAGAAGGGTAATTTTTTTCCTCTAAATGTTGTTTTTGCCTGGGAAACCCCAGAGTCTAGTTCCCTTCTGGGGTGGAATACTAGACATTTTTAAACCTACATTCACCGTGTCTGTTTCTGCCCCCTCTAATGCTGTGACAAACCTCACCAGTGCAGAGTTTCCTCGATTCAGGTGCAGCAGGAGACTTCCTGAGTCTCACCTTAACTCAAACCCTGGCAATCAATTTAATTCCACTTTTTCTCCTCTGAAGATCTTTGCCATTGAATATACCATCCATCTGGCCCTATCCACTGAGAGACTATTCCACGCTAATTGTTGGTCAGCTTACTTCCTCGTGAGGAAATTTCCTTCTAGGTTCTTCCTAAGCTCTCCACCTCCACAGTTAGAGACTCTATGGCTGCATGCTCAAACTTTCATCAACTGAAAAGAGTACCAGTTCTTTTCTTGGGGTAATACTTGTTTTTCCATCAGTGTTTTCAAAGCCATTACTCCAAAGTCCATTTTACTCCTTCTTACAGAAGCACATTGACCTTCCCTGCATGCTTTTTTATAGCTGTAAACTATAAAAAAAACTATAAACTTTTATTTTAACATGCATGCTTTTTTATAGCTATAGTTTTAATTGTGTATGGACATGGGATTTGTTGAGTAAATCTACGTGTTCTCTTTTGTGCCTGGCATTAGAGCCATGATACTTTAGTAGACCACAAACACAAATGCAAGCAATATAGCTATACATATAATACATTTTCTCTTTGAATTGTTCTGGTACTTAAGTCACAGAAATCTGGTTCAAGAATGTTGATTGCAACATAGAAGAACAAAATGCAAGTATGCAATCTGATCCTGCAAATATGAAATATGTAAGCACGTAGAAATGTGAAAACTAAATCAGGTAAATGTTACAGTAAATGTGAGCTAAAATTTATCTGCAGCAGCATCTGCCTATATTTTATTTGCTACCTTACAGGAACTATTGTGTTAACTTAAACATCACTGAAGGAGACAGAGAAATCTCTCCATTGTAAATCCCCTTTATACAATTTATTTGTATTTTTGTACTATCATTATGACTGTTGACACTACATATTGATTTAGTTTTTTTCTTTATTAACAGCACTTTTACCCTATTTAAATGCAAGTATGTCTTTATTTAATTGATTATTCAGTAGCATAGCCTTACTAGCCTAGATGTCTTGTGCACTTCTTACATTAAAGGTAGATGTTGCTTTAGTTTATTTCTAGTCTCCTGTTATATTTTTTACTATTATTTTTAATGTGCTGTGTATAGATTGCATGCAAATGTTTTTCCAAATATGATTGCAGCTACCCGAATTCTGATAATTGCAAGCATACTTAAATAAATCTAAGATGTAAAATAAGTGTCTAGTCCATGCTGGGCTACAGCTTCTCTCAGGTGCCTGAATCATGAGGCACACTAATATGTAAATATTGGCCCAGTTTTCTTGATCAAAAACCTGGTCCTTCACTCTCCAGTCTCTTAAACCACACTGTTAACCTATCACTTTGATGCCTCAATGGCCAATAGTGGGAATTTGGAGGTAAGGCAATGTACTAAAGTCAGGAAGTTGGGTCAACATGTGCATATTAATGTGCCCAAAGATTCAGGTCACCCAGAGCAATGAACTGCATAACAGACGTGTTGGAGACTTGGATGTGCCTATGTGCTGCCAGTGTGTATGGCATACTTATTTTATACATTTGGTTTAATCTTTAATGTGAATTCATAAGATTATGAGTAACAGAGGTGACACTTGGTCTCACAAATTGTATTTTTTCAAAAAGAGTTTTTATTTTACAAATCTGGTTGAAGAAAAAGACATTCTTTGCTTATTTTGCTGCCTTTTGGAAAAATGAAATTATTATAGTAGCAAACATGTATCCTAAGAATGGTCCAGATTATTACAATTTCTGCTTGCTTCTTATTTTTCATTCTTTTCTTGGAACAAAGAATAGAATGTGAAATGAAGCCAGGCTGCTTACATCCTTGCCTTCCGTTCACCTAGATTAGTGTTCACGAAACAACGTTCTCTGCAGCTGCCTCTGTTTGTCCAGGATGTGGAATGTCTCCAGTTAGAGCTACATTTTTTTGCCTGATTCATTTCATTATATTTCTCTCCCATACAAAACAATGTACTTCTCTAAAAACCATAAAAAAAGTAAAACAAATGATTGAATGTCTTTTAGACACTGTTACCATATAATAGGCAATGACTTAAACATTAACATTTTGAACATTAATATAAAAACAACATTTGAGACATTTTAAGCATATGAAGAGGAGTATTACGTATATAGCGTGTATGCAAGCTGTACTGCAACTACAAACAAAATAAAACTACTTGCAGAATTTGCATATACAACTACACTTGCAACTATAACATTAATGTAAAGAAACACCTATCATGATAGAAATAAATGGCTGCCATTCCCCACCTTCTTCTAAAAATATTAGTTATCTGACTGTCTTACTGGTTTTCTAAGTCTGTGGCCTTGAACATATATGCAGGTCAGATAAATAAGATAATCATATTTGCATACAGAGTCACTGACCCAAAGCAATCAAACCAGCATGGCTGTCAGACAACTAGCATTTTCAAACATGAGGTCAGCAATGTTTCTGTCATGACAGGTTTCATTTAAGTGTTACAGAGATAAGCCTCATACACACGATACGGTACGATTGTTGGACGACCGAGTTTCTGATTTTTGTCAAAAGGGCGTGTGCCAGGATCTTGTCTTGCATACTAATAGTACGCAAATTGTCGTTTGACAAACATGAACGTAGTGACATACTATGAGATTATAAAGAGGAAGTTAATTTCTCAAGCGCCACCCTTTGGGCCCCTTCTGCTAATTTCGTGTTAGTAGAAGTTTGGTGAGCGTTGATTTGCGATTTTCAGATCGTACAAAACAAATGGCTTTTAAAATACGTTTGGCATAACTACATGCAATGCAGCTTCATTATTATCTCATCAAAGAAGATTTAACATTTCATCAATTGCCGCGTCACAAATGTTAATTCTAGATTAGGAACGGTAGTTTACAAGATCAAACTCTTCCCAGTCGTTCCTTGATTCCGCGCATGCGTGTTTGTACTTTCGACTTTTGTGTGCTGGATTTGTGTACTGACCATCAGAAAATTAGACGTGGAGCCATCGTTCGCCAAAAATTTACTAGCCTGTCATCCAACATTTGTTGTCCGAAAATTGGAAAACAATTGTCTAAAGGAGCATACTAGCAGTAAGAATTTCGGACAACAGCCTGTCAAACGACAATCCCCTTCTGAATTTCGTACCATGTGTACAAGGCTTTAGACTGGCCTTAAGATGTTCAGTATAGCTAAGCTTCACTTTAAGTATAAGTGTACAAAAATGTTAAAAGCAAAAGTAAATAGAAAGTGTGTGATGTGTGGTAATAAAAAACCCTCAAAGTGAATTGAGTTATGGTATTGTAAGGAATCAAGTAGTCTCCTTTTGGATATGTTATTTGACTTTGTACGTTTGAAACATAGAAATAGCTTGTGCAATTTGTTGAGGGACAGTTGTATGGTCAGTGGGTCATACTGTTATTGGTCTGTACATGTGTGAATGCTTTCATGCTTAACATGAATGATGGATGCATATCTGTTCAGGGAAAATACATGTACAGCTGACCAAATTTATGGTCTAGTATCATCAAATAAATAAAGTTATAAAAACATTCTTAAAATGTAACCAGTTATATGAAAGGTTATCTGTTGACTTAATTTACTTTACTACAGTGGTCATTTCCACGGAACAGTAAAGTTGACTATTAATTACATATTAAAGCAAACACATTATGAACAAGACCAGTCAGAGCATGTACAGACATGGGGCAAGTTGTGAGCTTTTATTCTATAGTCTCTCTGTTTGTCTTTCTGGACAGGTTTCCCTGCAGCAGCAGCCTATGGACCAGTCGCAGCAGCAGCAGTGGCAGCAGCTAGAGGATCAGGTAGGAGGACATATACAGAGTGGGTTTCAGCTACCTGTAGACAGGAACAAGTTGCATGGTTGACCTGTTGAAGGTTGCCATTTCTGCTTTTAGAAGTTAATTAGGAAGTTAAAGGTAAATATCAAATTTGACTTTGTATCCCTATTTTGAAATAATAGACAACACATAAAGTTGATATAGCTGACAACACGTAAAGTGATATTGCACATTTATACAATATGCTATAAACAACTTTTATTGTACAAATTGTACCACACAAAAACAGTAAAGGGAGAGTGAGGAAAATGCACAACATGGGCCTAGTGCTCATGCAACCTCCCTCTTACACTAGCTAGCCGGCAGTCAATGAATCCTACTGTTTGGATATTTCTTTTTACCTGAAATGGACATTTACTCTTAAGTGCAAGCCAGGACATTGCCCATTGGGATATAGAATGTGGTGTTGGCAGAGTGAAGTGTTTTTTTGAGAGGTTAACATACTACTATCAAAATTTGACTCTATATTTTGAAATATACTAATTGCCCTTGATTTGTTACAGCAACTAAAAGCAGAATGCCAGTTGCATTAAATGGGAACTTTATTTCATTCTATTTGTTTTACAGTGCTTTACAGGATTTCTTGATCCTGGCTGACCTGTGTATGGCCCCATAATCTTAGTGGAGACTTTCCTACATGACGTATATGCTATATTTCTGGCAGAAGTTGGTTTGGTACTATTTAGAGCACACTAGCTATGTTCTTCTACAGACCCCGAGTGGCCTTGTCAGAAGGTAATTTAAGAGAGGAAACTAAACCATTTAGGACTCCTGGACTAGGGGTATTGAATTATTTGCACAATATCACAATAACCGTGAAAAGCAGAATATAATAAAATATATAAAAGATAAACAAAATCACAGACCTAGGTTCAGGCTTTTTTTTATTTTTTTTTTTATTAGTACTTACAGTACATCTTGGTGCCTGCACAGTAGTTCTTACAACCTTGGCTTGTATGTACATGATGTAGTGAGTAAGATCTGGGGGAGAGAAGACCAAGAATTGCTTTCTTCCTGCCAGCAATAGACTAATTATATAATTCTCATAGAAAGCACCTCTCAAGCCTTGGTACAATTGTAGATCTACAGTTACAGACTTTTAAAAGCACTATAAATCTTATTTAATCCTGTCATGTCCAATGGAATTTAAAGGACTTCGGATACCACAATCCACATATATCCTGCGTGGTACTTAACTTGGATTGTACTGTTGCACATATTTCCACAGACATATTGTTTCTAGTTTATTACAAAATGTTTACTCATGGCAGATAAAGGATGGGTCATGATTGCCTGAATGCAATATATACAGCACATTTGAGCTGCAAGTATTGCAGTGATTAATAGTAAATAAGGTATGTACCCTGAGTGATAGATCACTAATTCAGTTTGAGTTGCCACAGGTCAGGTTTATTAATGTAATATTGAACAGTTTTTAGCTTTCAAGTTGTTCTAGTCCTAAGCCTTAGCAGTTGTAACTAGGCTAGAAGAGTAGTTTGAGAGTATTCCAGACTGGGGAAATGAAGAGAACAGGGCTTGAATCCTATGAGCGGATGAAGTAAAGCAGCCTATAGATTGTAATTTTCTTTCCTTCCACCACAGGTTTTATTGATGGAGAATCCCTCCCCCAGTGCTGCTGTTGTTGTGTTCTCCGGCCAGCAGAACACAATGATTACACTGCTGAACCGGCCGAGATTGGATCCATTTATTGCTGACTTAAGAGAGCCAAGAAAGAGGGGGGTGTGTAAACAAACAGAAAAAAATGATAGTGTACATAGATAGATTTAACCCAATGAGCCAAAACACAACAGAAAACAAAAAGTAGACTTCCAGGCTTAACCTATCTAGTCTTTAAAATGTACCCTGCTCTCATCCTAACACCTATGCTTACTAACCTGTGTAAGAAAGATGTATAAACTTGCCTGTTTTCAGGCCAGTCATGTGATCTCCTGTGTCAACCTAGTTAGGTTTAGCCTGGAATTCTGCTTTAACATCTCTTCCTTAAATAACGACTAAAGATGTTTGCGTATAGATGTTAAGTACGTTTGCATTTTAGCATTATTATTTTTCCTCATACCATTCTTCTGGTTAAGTTTATTCTTAATTTTAAAAAAGTATAAAAAAAAATAACCCAGACAATTAAAATGCACAACCAGCCTAATCTATTATAGATATCTAAACACACCATCACATAATACGATTCATTACAAATAAGGACTTTTGTTAAGGAAGAGGGCGGAGAGTGCAGATAGGGAGACATAGTGCTGCAGACAGCAGGAAGCTTTCCCTTTAATCACCATGTCTGTGTAATTATCATTATTACATTGTCGGGAACTATACAACTTGGCTTCAGTTTAAACCTTTAGTAAACTAGGCTAGCAAGCCTGCAGCCTAGTTATAGTGGAATGCTGCTGTAGCAAAAGAGCTTCAGGCAAACAGGTAAGTACATAGTAGTAAAAATGCACATGCCCTGCCAGACAGCACAGTCAGGTTTCTGACCACTACTGCAGCAACAATAAATCTTGGTCATGAGCACACCAAGTCTACTGGGACATTGAGGTTTCAGTCTGCTCTTTTCTCCAGAAAACTTCTTCCCCATCAGTACATTTGCACTGCAGCCATGGCCTGATTGGCTTCTGCTGCTGACCTTACAGAACATACAGGTGCGGTTTTATTTAAATCCATATTGCTCATAAATGTTGACCAGCAAAAGGAAACTGAATACAAAAACGTTTCCAACAATTTACTAAAAGTTCTTGGATTACTATTGTCTCTAAATCGTAGGTGTGTTTATACCATAAATCCATGATTTCCTAGTACTAGCCTGAAAGTGATTGTCATTTTGCGGGAATCTGTATGCATCTGTAAAAACTGAGGGAAAGAGACGAGTGAAAAATGTCAAATGTACCCTTTCTACATAGGTATCAAAGTTAAAATGAATCCCTCCATGTCAAGATACATATATAGTGACTAAAAAAAAATAGTATGTGTAACCTGTATACTCTTCTCCATTGTACACTGGAGTATGCATTAACTGATTTGGACTGGGACTTGGCATCCTGTGTGCTGCTGAAATAGAAGCAATGCCATGGGCAGAGGCCATTCTTCACATGGGACAAGATGTGTACTTCCTGCTCCCCTCCCCACTACCACCATCACACCACCACTATCATACCACCACCTAGGTCATTTGTCTCGTTCCACCTTGTTCCTATCGTAGTTGACTAACTGGCCTTAATCTTACATTAACAAGATCAAAATTCACTCAAGGCTTGAGATGTAAAGGCTGAAAAAGACAATATGTCCACTCAGACAATCTATACCTAAAATAGATGAGTACAAGATTAGGTCAAACTGTCCCTTAACTGTGCTAGAAGTTCAGGTCCAGAAGTATGAACCTGATGTGGGTGATCTGTGCATTATTCCACTAGCAAAACTGTATACAGACTTTGCATGAACAGCTACAATGTTTATCTATGGGATTTCCCTGGCAAACAAATAGACAATCTAAAATCTTTTATCATATGCAGTAATGTGTGATTGATAGTCACATGATGTATGGGTAGTTGTGTTCTGCTGCTGGCAGCCCTGCAACCATAGGCAACAGATTATGGTGGCTATGCAGAAATTCTAGTCTGTTTACACAACATAATATGCATTTTTTTTACAATTTTTAAAAAAATTGTATTTGGCGCATGAAGTTCCCCTTTAATGCTATTGGATGTTGTAACTTCTGCTGACATCAGTGTTATTCAGCTATGTCTTACCTACCTTATAAAACCTCGCTCAGTAATGAAGACATTAATACATATTTAATATTTGAATCCTTGCCAGTGTTTAACCATTTTTTTCAATTGTAAAGAAAAACACATCTCTCCTTTCTGTGCCTCTCATTCTCCTTCCTTTAACCATCCACTTTACAATGGCCAATATGGTTATTTTACTTTGCATGCAATTTGTTATCTGTCACTTTCCTCATCCCAACAATCGTAATGCATACTAGACATACATGTGCAGTAAAATGAGGAACTATATCCTGTATATACATTAACCACATACAGCGGCACACCACCACCTTTTGCAAACTGTGTTTTACTAATTGCATTTATTCTTTAGGTGTAATTAGCAGGGAATTTCCTGCAGGCTTCTTCTGTCACCATTTAGTGTAAACTAAGCTCTGCATTCTGCATAGGATGATAAGCTTCTTATTGAGCCATTGTTTATACCTGATAAATTGAGTGTTGGTATAAAAAGAAAGCTGAAGCTCATACTTTGAATACACAGTCAGTTTCCATTACTTCTGTAAGTAATGCTCTTTATAGACGAATGCTGTGCAACAAATAATTATTAAATTAATATATGGTGTGAGGAGGCTTCACATTCAACATTTTATTGTTATCAGCTTCAAACATATAAATAATCGATGACACACAAGATGGTTAAAAGTGAAGTATCATTTCTTAACAAAATATGAAATTAAATGACAACACAATTGATATTAGCTGCTGTAGTAAGTGAGCATGTATCAACATGATATTACCCAGTTTTACTTTGACGTATTATACTATGAGCCAGCTTGTTATGGCCCCTTCTGATACTTCTTCTTTAACTTATCTTTTTATTACAAACTGTGTACTTTTTAAATATACTTGTCTGTGAAAATATGAGATTCAAAAAAATGATGAAATATGTCCATTCCATGCAAATTGGCACTGCTTGCAGGCTGTAAAAGATTCCTGTTATTTTATAATATGGAGACATTGGCCGGGCTTTAGTGTTTTGTTGACTAACAGATTTTTTCTTTTTTCAAAATCTGTTCTTGTATTCTTCCATTTTGTTTATGTACACTGTGATTTATTTGTTATGTCTTTGAAAATGCTCTGTAGAAACCTGTATAGCCTTTTCTTCTATAAGGACATGTCTGTTTTCTAGTTTTTATTTCATTCTTATCATTTTTATGCTTTCATTTTTTTAAATTACCTTTAACACAATTTTTAACGCCAGCCCTTGGGGCTTGACAGGTAGAAAGACCAGCGGGCATGAAAAGTTGAAAAATAAATCCTCAAATTTAGGTATTTCTGTAGCTTGTAAATCCATGGTTGGCTTGATATACAACTGCTCTGTTCTCAATATCACTCAGCAGAATTCCAGACACAGGATAAATGATTGGCCATGTCATTAGTAAAATCAGATTTTTTTTTAAACTTGCAGTGTTCTAAATAGTAAAGCAGATTTTAAATAAAGAATATTGGGTCTCTGATTCAAATTGGGGTTTATCTGCAAGGACTACTTTTCCTGGAGCCCATGTGCTGTTCTTACTACTTGCTGGCCTTATTAACAAGTAACAATAAGCTTCTAAGCCAGATTGGTAAACGTGAGCAATTACGTTTTTGTTGTTTCTCTCTTGCTTGGTTGAGGCTGCAATGAGAAAGAGTGTCTATGAGGCAATGTTTCCAGCCTCTCTTACACTCGGACCTGCACACCTCCTTTCAAACACTCTTCTGAGCGCTCTCAGCAGGAAGGTTTGTGCACACCTATTAGTTAACCCTATCACCGTGTCGAGCTTACTGTTAGTACCAGCTGAATGCATGTTTTGCTTGTTCAAAAGAAACAATTCAAGAGACCGTCTATCAAGTCTTTAACAAACACATATGTTTTGTTTTCTTCATCCACTTTTCTGTGTGTAATTTGTTTGCTATAATGATATAAGTAGTAAAAAGCATTAGAAGTGCTGCTGTCTCCCTTTCCTGCATAGTATACAACCCCCTTGCTTGCTAGACAGATGTGTCTTTGTATTGCACTCAGTGCATGCATTGTTTTGTATTACATGTATTTTAGCAATGGTTGAAGTAGGAATTATGTTGCTTAGTTGACATCTGGAACATTAACATTTTTATATAATATTGATGAAAATAAATATTGAACCATTGGTTCAATGTGCAAGTACATTTATCACAGCTTTAACAGGACACATCTAGCATAATTGCAGTATATTAATTAACTCAATAAATGCTGTGAATGAACAAGTAAGCAATTAGGTTTGTGATGTAACAAAGTTCATTTCATGTTATATTCTCTGCAGAGCTAATGGGAAAGGCTGTCACAGGTGCAAGGAAATCTTATGATGTCATATGACATTAAATCTAGAAATGTTACCACTATTTTATCCAGAAAAGGGTTAATCTTCTTGTCCCTTCTGGAGTAGATGCAAATGATATCTAAGACATCAGAATGCCTGCTTATGGTAGAAGAATAAACAGCTGTGCACACACCAATATATCAATGGTAGAACATACAATAAAGTCACATTACAGTTGCATGGTCTCAAAACAACCTTCCAAGAAAGATCATTTGTCTTAGCTAATGAACAAAGAAACTTACCACATGGTGTGCCCCATTACTGCAGAAGGCAGAGGAGATGTGTACTATTAAGGAGAAAACATCTTTACTGTACATACTTAGAGTACAATTTCATGCTGCCAAAGTGTGTTACCAGGAGCATGAGTATATCTGTGGAACCGTTTTTGATGATTCATGGTATAGAAACCCAGGCTTTGTTTTATGCTGGGAAGAAGTGAGAAGCCTTGGGCTACTACTTTGATAATTTAGCATTCTTGATGCATTTTAAAATACATAGAAGCGAGTAAATCAAGTACTAAGCTACTTCACCATAGATTCAGCCCACTATCTAATAAAATCTAATAATAGTGTCATCATGCTTTAGTTTGCTTTGATCGTCATTTTTGTTGTAACTGGAATTACACCACAGTGTGATCTCCCCTAAACTAATTCAACTCAAAAAGATGTGTGTGCCTACATCTGCGAAGTCCTTTATTCATTTCACTATTTTTTAATGCAAATAACCAGGCAGCAAACCTTACTCTTGAAACTCAAAACTAAAGAATGCAGACATGGTTGAGGGGATTCATCTGTAGTTTGTTTGGGGAAAATGTGATCAAAATCGCTTTGAACGGCTACTGGCTGACAGGGGAGTTTTGGCATTTCACAAACTGCTGTCCTTTGGTGAGCAATAGAAGCGATAGAAGCCATCTTGATAAAGATACACCAAAGCTAGACTCCAGAATAAATACCTATTAGGTGAAAACGCAGTGAGTGGTAGATGATGACACTAATTATCACCTATTGCAAAAAATAGTATATGCTGTACTGACCATATATTGTCCAAAAAAAGACATTTAGGGAAGCTAGGATGATTAACCTTCTGGGAAACTGACAGGCCTGTTTTAATTTGAAACATATATATATATATATATATATATATATATATATATATATATACACACACACACAGTATCTCACAAAAGCGAGTACACCCCTCACATTTTTGTAAATATTTTATTATATCTTTTCATGTGACAACACTGAAGAAATGACACTTTGCTACAATGTAAAGTAGTGAGTGTACAGCTTGTATAACAGTGTAAATTTGCTGTCCCCACACACAGCCATTAATGTCTGAACCGCTGGCAACAAAAGTAAGTACACCCCTAAGTGAAAATGTCCAAATTGGTCTCAATTAGCCATTTTCTCTCCCCGGTGTCATGTACCTCGTTAGTGTTACAAGGTCACAGGTGTGTTAAATTTGGTGTTATCGCTCTCATTCTCTCATACTGGTCACTGGAAGTTCAAAATGGCACCTCATGGCAAAGAACTCTCTGAGGATCTCAAAAAAAGAATTGTTGCTCTACATAAAGATGGCCTAGGCTATAAGAGGATTGCCAAAAACCCTGAAACTTAGCTGCAGCACGGTGGCCAAGACCATACATCGGTTTAACAGGACAGATCCACTCAGAACAGGCCTCGTCATGGTCGACCAAAGAAGTTGAGTGCACATGTTCAGTGTCATATCCAGAAGTTGTCTTTGGGAAATAGACATACAAGTGCTACCAGCATTGCTGCAGAGGTTGAAGGGGTGGGGGTTAGCCTGTCAGTGCTCAGACCATACGCCCCCTATGGCATTAAATTGTTCTGCATGGCTTAGTTCCAGAAGGAAGCCTCTTCTAAAGATAATACAGAAGAAAGCCCACAAACAGTTTGCTGAAGACAAGCAGACTAAGGACACATGTCTTGCCTACAGTCAAGCATGATGGTGAGAGTGTCATGGTCTAGGTCTGCATGAGTGCTCCCGATACTGGGGAGCTACAGTTCATTGAGGGAACCATGAATGCCAACATGTACTGTGACATACTGAAGCAGAGCATGATTACCTCCCTTTGAAGACTGGGCCACAGGGCAGAATTCTAACATAACGACCCCAAACACACCTCCAAGATGACCACTGCCTTGCTAAAGTAGCTGAGGGTAAAGGTGATGGACCGGCCAAGCATGTCTCTAACATCCGGCCAACGCAAGGTCTCTAACATCCACCAGCTCCATGATGCCGTCATGGAGGAGTGGAAGAGGACTCCAGTGGCAACCTGTGAATCTCTGGTGAACTCCATGCCCAAGAGGGTTAAGGCAGTGCTGGAAAATAATGGTGGCCACACTTTTGGACCAATGTGGACATTTTCACTTAGGGGTGTACTCGCTTTTGTTGCCAATGGTTTAATGGCTGTATGTTGAGTTTTTTTGAGGGGACAGCAAATTGGCACTGTTATACAAGCTGTACACTCACTACTTTACATTGTGGCAAAGTGTCATTTCTTCAGTGTTGTCACATGAAAAGATATAATAAAATATTTACAAAAATGTGAGGGGTGTACTCACTTTTGTGAGATACTGTATATATATGCCACCCTGCACTTGGCCCGCTTGGTCAAATTACTACTGTCAGGTGCTGGTCCTCTGACAGAGCACGGCTGACTCTTTGCCAAAACTCCAAATGTAGAAAGTGGGGCCACACACCACAATGGCATAAATCCAAAGGCAGGCTGGGTAAAATGCATCAAAGGGGTGTGTTTTATGGGAGGAGATTGAACTGAAGCCAGCCTTTAAATCACTGTCACCGTGGTTAGGTTTAACAGTGTGTGACCCTGCTTTCTGCATTTGTGTGTGTGTGTGTGTGTGTGTGTGTGTGTGTATATATATATATATATATATATATATATATATATATATATATATATATATAAAACACTTTGTTTTTCGTTTTTTTCTGTTTGGGAAATCAAGGAATGGTAATAATCCATGATGAAGGATTCCCACAGTGGTGATTTCCATTTGTGCATCTCAAACCCTTCTATCTCAAGGGCAGAGTTCTACGTGGATTGGCTGGTGCAATGCAAAAGGAGAAGTCCATGGAATAAGTATATTACCTTTTTTTATGACAAGGACTTAGTCTAAGTTTACCTAAAACCAAAAAAAAAATCAGCATAAGGGACATTACTTCCCTTTAGTGATATGTCCCTTGTGCTGTTGTGTCCTCTTCATGCCGAAACTTTCCTCCTCCGATGCCCCACCCATGAATGGAGCTGTTTGGAAATGCTGTTTCCAAAGGCACTGTCACCTTACTCAGGCTTTAGCTATAGACCAGTTAAGGGTGGGGGCTTGCCTTCAGTGTTTGGGTTTTTTAGCTTACTGACAAGTTATTTTGAAGGAGATAAAATGTTAGATTTGTGTTTGTGTATATCTGCTGATTTACATTGCTTATAATAAATCCACCATTTTTTTTATATGGTAGCATTATGATAACTTGCTGGTGTCATATCACTTTATTTCTTTGTATTTAAAGTGGTTGTAAAAGCTCAACATTTTTTACCTTCATACATTCTTTGCATGAAGGTAAAAAACCTTCTGTGTGCAGCAGCTCCCCCCCTCCAATACTCACCTGAGCCCCATCTCGACCCAGCGATGTGCACGAGAGCCTCTGCTCCCTGAGGACTCTCTCTCCTCATTGATTGAGAGCGCAGCAGGCACCATTCACAGCCAGTGATCCAATAAGGGGAGAGGGGGTGGGGCCAAGCAAAGGCTCTGTGTGGGAATGAAAACACGCAGGTGCCCCCATAGCAAGCTGCTAGCTCTGGGGGAACTCGGCAGTAGGGTGAGGCCAGGAGCACCAGCGAGGGACCCGAGAAGAGGAGGATCAGAGCTGTTCTGTGTAAAACCCACTGCATAGAGCAGGTAAGTATAAGATGTTTTTTATTTAAAAAATAAAATAAAATTCTGCTTTTAATATTGCTGAAACTGTACCACATGCGCCACAATATTTTTATGTCGAATGTTTTCCATTTTTTTTACAGTCTCACCTAGTCATTGGTTGATTCATATATATCCCCTGATGAAGCCATAAGGCGAAACATGTCGGGATAATATATGAATATGAGATCCCTGTTCAAGCAGAGCTCTCGTCACATGACCACCATAATGAAATGTTAAACACTACTCAACAAACTGTTTGGTTTTTAATATTGTCTTTATTAAACTATAACTATACGGTTTCTATTATTATTTGCAAGCACCTTGATAATCCCTTCCCAACTTCTCCCCTTTTTAAATACTTGATTATTTGGGATGAGGTGCTAAATACTAGGTGTTTACCTTAGTCTGACACAATTCTATAAAATGTATATGTTGCTGTTGATACCTATGACACAGTCATCATGCTGATGTAGCGTATAACAGGTGCAGTTAAGAAGCCTTCTCAAAGGCCTCATGTCTGAATTTAAAAATGTTTTCAGAGGGAGAAGTTGGTCCTTTAGGAGCTGCAGTATACTGCGTTATGGGCCCTACATGCATTTTCTCCTGCATTTGGAAAGCCCTTGTTTTTTTGGTTCCTACCACTGCAGAATCCTTGTTTAAAAAAAAAAAAACTATGAAATGTTTAGGACTGAGAATTTTAGTTGCATTCCCTATGAACAAAGCAGCAAAAGCTATTATGGTATGAGTACATACCTCTTAGAGCTTTTTTTTTTCATTTGTTCTATGTGGGATAGGGATGAGCTTTGCGTTCGAGTCTAACTCATGTTCGACTCGAACATCGGCTGTTCGCCAGTTCGCCGAACAGCGAACAATTTGGGGTGTTTGCGGCAAATTCGAAAGCCACGGAACACCCTTTAAAAATCTATGGGAGAAATCAAAAGTGCTAATTTTAAAGGCTTATATGCATGGTATTGTCATAAAAAGTGTTTGGGGACCTGGGTCCTGCCCCAGGGGACATGGATCATGCAAAAAAAAGTTTTAAAAACTGACTTTTTTTGGGAGCAGTGATTTTAATAATGCTTAAAGTGAAACAATAAAAGTGTAATATTCCTTTAAATTTCGTACCTGGGGGGGTGTCTATAGTATGCCTGTAAAGGGGCGCATGTTTCTCGTGTTTAGAACAGTCTGACAGCAAAATGACGTTTCAAAGGAAAAAAAGTCATTTAAAACTACTCGCAGCTATTAATGAATTGCCGGTCCGACAATACACATAAAAGTTAATTGATAAAAATGGCATGGTAATTCCCCACAGGGGAACCCCGAACCAAAATTTAAAAAAAAATGGTGTGGGGGACCCCCTAAATTCCATACCAGGCCCTTCAGGTCTGGTATGGATATTAAGGGGAACCCCGGCTAAAATAAAAAAAAAAATGGCGTGGGGTCCCCCTCAAAATCCATACCAGACCCTTCAGGTCTGGTATGGATTTTAAGGGGAACCCCGCGCCAAAATGTAAAAAAAAATGGCGTGGGGTCCCCCCAAAAATCCATACCAGACCCTTATCTGAGCATGCAACCTGGCAGGCCGCAGGAAAAGAGAGGGGGACAAGAGAGCAGCCCCCCTTCCTGAACCGTACTCTACTACCGGGGCTACTCCAAAGCACCCTCCCAATGTTGAGGGCATGTGGCCTGGTACGGTTCAGGAGGGAAGGCGCTCTCTCGTCCCCCCCTCTTTTCCTGCGGCCTGCCAGGTTGCGTGCTCGGATAAGGGTCTGGTATGGATTTTTGGGGGGACCCCACGCCATTTTTTTTATTTTGGCGCGGGGTTCCCCTTAAAATCCATACCAGACCTGCAGTGTGTGGTATAGATTTTGAGGGGGACCCCACCCCATTTTTAAAAAAATTTTGGCCGGGGTTCCCCTTAATATCCATACCAGACCTGAAGGGCCTGGTATGGAATTTAGGGGGACCCCCACGCCATTTTTTTAAAATTTTGGTTCGGGGTTCCCCTGTGGGGAATTCCCATGCCATTTTTATCAATGAACTTTTATGTGTATTGTCGGACCGGCAATTCATTAATAGCCGCGAGTAGTTTTAAATGACTTTTTTTCCTTTGAAATGTCATTTTGCTGTCAGACTGTTCTAAACACGGAAAACATGCGCATGTTTACAGGCATACTATAGACACCCCCCAGGTACGAAATTTAAAGGAATATTACATTTTTATTGTTTCATTTTAAGCATTATTAAAAATCACTGCTCCCGAAAAAACGTCCGTTTTTAAAACTTATTTTTTTTGCATTGATCCATGTCCCCTGGGGCAGGACCCAGGCCCCCAAACACTTTTTATAACAATAACTTGCATATAAGCCTTTAAAATTAGCACTTTTGATTATTCATGTTCGTGTCCCATAGACTTTAACGGTGTTTGCATGTTCAAACAAATTTTTTGCCTGTTCGCATGTTCTGGTGCGAACCCAAACGGAGGGTGTTTGGCTCATCCCTAATGTGGGATATAAGATTTTAAAATCTTATATCCCCATTGAACAAATAGAATCAAGATTAAACATCATAATGCAAAATATGAAGTTAACAAGTTGTATCTTACATAGACACATGCAATGTTAGGTTTTCAGATGTAAATTGACATGGCATAAGATTTAAATAAAAAATCGTAAAAAAGAAAGAGAATATCAGGGAAAATATAGAACACACTACAAGAAAAGGGAGTGAAAGTTGAATGGTAAATGGAGGAGGAAACTCAAAGAAAAAGTAGGGGAGATAAATATGTGTTGTACAGCTTTAATATACATGCTGGTCTGCCAGCTAGTAATACTGTATAGCCAAATTGCTAAAACTTGGCAAATCGATTATTGCATACTTATTTCCTTGCTTTCACATTTTGACAATTTATTTCATTTTTTTTATTTTTTTTGTTGTACTCGTTATTCAGTCTTCCCACTGTAATGATGTGGAGGATTTCCTGGCTTTAATGGTGTACTCATTCAGTATAAGGTTACTATGCCCTAAAAGAATAGGTAGTAGGCTCAGAACTGAAAGCATCACCTATAGTTCAGTTCCCCTATGGTTAGTTTTACTGTATGCTGTTTATGGAGTTAAAGGGTTAGTTCACCTTTAAAAAACTTTCCATATTCTTGTAAAGGTTTCCCATATGGGTAAAAATTGTTGTGCAGAATTGTTAACAGTTGTGCCTTTAATATACTTTTGTTCCTGCAAAGATGCTAGTTCCAGTTTTCTATAATTCAAACATTCTCTCTATATGTACCTCCTCTCTCTGACTTCCTGTGTCCCATGATTCATCGCACCTCTCCCCCTTCCCCTGCTCGCACCCTGCAGTAATTTGTCCCACCCCCAGAAAAGGGCCCTGAGCAGAGCTTGTTCATGTGGAAGTAGTCATGTGATCCTCCTGTCTCCTTCTTTTCATGTGCTGTGGAAAGCCCCTCATGGTATTACACAGACAGCCCCTGTCATATCGGTTTAAAACAGAGAGAAACAAAACAGAGAACTGATACCAGGGGAACAATAGAAAACACTCTGCTTCAGAAGCTGTAAGTACTGGACAGTGTGAATATAGCCAGTGATTTGTGTGGTGGAGGTGCTGATAAGATACAGTATCTCACAAAAGTGAGTACAATCCTCACATTTTTGTAAATATTTTATTTTATCTTTTCATGTGACAACACTGAAGAAATGACACTTTGCTACAATGAAAAGTAGTAAGTGGACAGCTTGTATAACAGTGTAAATTTGCTGTCCTCTCAAAATAACTCAACACACAGCCATTAATATCTAAACCGCTGGCAACAAAAGTGAGTACACCCCTAAGTGAAAATGTCCAAATTGGGCCCAAAGTGTCAATATTTTGTGTGGCCACCATTATTTTGCCGTAACCCTCTTGGGCATGGAGTTCACCAGAGCTTCACAGGTTGCCACTGGAGTCCTCTTCCACTCCTACATGAGGACATCACAGAACTGGTGGATGTTAGAGACCTTGCGCTCCTCCATCTTCCATTTGAGGATTCTTCACAGATGCTCAATAGGGTTTAGGTCTGGAGACATGCTTGGCCAGTCCATCACCTTTACCCTCAGCTTTAGCAAGGCACTGGTCATCTTGGAGGTGTGTTTGGGGTTGTTGTCATGTTGAAATACTTCTCTGCGGCCCAGTCTCCGAAGGGAGGGGATCATGCTCTGCTTCAGTATGTCACAGTACATGTTGGCTTTCATGGTTCCCTCAGTGGACTGTAGCTCCCCAGTGCCGGCAGCACTCATGCAGCCCCAGACCATGACACACCCACCACCATGCTTGACTGTAGGCAAGACACACTTGTCTTTGTACTCCTCACCTGGTTGCCGCCACACACACTTGACACCATCTGAACCAAATAAGTTTATCTTGGCCTCATCAAACCACAGGACATGGTTCAAGTAATCCATTTCCTTAGTCTGCTTGTCTTCAGCAAACTGTTTGCTGGCTTTCTTGTACATCATCTTTAGAAGAGGCTTCCTTCTGGGACAACAGCCATGAAGACCAATTTGATGCAGTGTACGTCTATTTCCCAAAGACAACCTCTGGATATGATGCTGAGCACATGCACTCAACTTCTTTGGTTGACCATGGTGAGGCCTGTTCTGAGTGGAACCTGTCCTGTTAAACCGCTGTATGGTCTTGGCCACCTTGCCGCAGCTCAGTTTCAGGGTCTTGGCAATCTTCTTATAGCCTAGGCCATCTTTATGTAGAGTAACAATTTTTTTTTCAGATCCTCAGAGAGTTCTTTGCCATGAGGTGCCATGTTGGACTTCCAGTGTCCAGTATGGGAGAGTGAGAAGGATAACACCAAATTTAACACACCTGCTCCCCTTTCACACCTGAGACCTTAACACGAACGAGTCACATGACACTGGGGAGGGAAAATGGCTAATTGGGCCCAATGGCGTTTGTTGCCAGCAGTTTAGACATTAATGGCTGTGTGTTATTTTGAGGGGACAACAAATTTACACTGTTATACAAGCTGTTCACTCACTACTTTACATTGTTGCAAAGTGTCATTTCTTCAGTGTTGGACATAAAAAGATAGAATAAAATATTTACAAAAATGTGAGAGGTGTACTCACTTTTGTGAGATAATGTATATATGTAAATGCCAGTGATCTCTACTGAACAAGTTTATGGAGCACCTTCTCTAAACACAAAAAAAAAAAATTTAGTCCGAGGAAAGTTCTGTGAATGAAATCCACTGATGTATAATGTTCTGGCTTTGAACGCATTCGGTGGCTGCCCTGCCTTCCCTTTGCTCACACCTCTCCCCCTCGATACTGACACCCCCCAGGCTCCGCTTGCCCATCTGCGGGCCTGGGAACAACATGGTAGGTGCTGGTGGCTGGGGGGTGTGGGAAGGAGAAGAGCGGACACATGGCCACTCTCCTCCCCTTCTTGCTGTGACCCAGAAAGTGACGTCTGTGATGTCACTTCCAGGTCAGCATCTCGGTGTCCCCGGCCAGCTCTCTCTCTTTCTCTGTCTCCCCCTTTCTCTCTCTCTTTCCCTCTCTCTTTCTCTCTCTCCCCCTCCCTTTCTCTCTCTTTCCCCCCTCTTTCTCTCCCTCTCTGCTTCCACCCTTTCTCTCTATCTCTCTATTTCTCCTGGCTGAAGAAGGGGTAAATTTTCCTTCTTCTGACAGCCATTTCAGGTGTGCTGACCAATCCTCCCCCATGTCCACTCCACTACTCTGCCAAGCCCTCCCAAGGAATGAAACACCCACGTAATACGCTGCTGCCCACCCGCTCTCACAGCTCGATGCACTGATAGTCAGATGACACTGATATGCTGGAGCCAGCCAGCTGCAAAAGAAACGGATGGGATTGCTCCTCAGAGAGATAAAATGGAGGTCTGCTGATGTAAAAAAGGCAGATCGCTGTTCTGTCAAAGATGAACAGAGTGATCTTGTGTTCCTGCTAATCAAGAACATGGATCACTCTATTTATCTAGTGAGTCCATCCCCCACACAGTTAGAAAGCACCTCTTAGGGACACACTTAACCCTTTGATCGCCCGTGGTGTTAACCCGTTCCCTGTCAGTGTCATTAGTACAGTACTACAGTAAACAGTGGTAAAAATATGCACTGTTACTGTACTAATGACACTGACGGGGAAGGGGCTAACACCATGTCACTGGTTCCCAAAAAAGTGTCAGGTGTCCGATCTGTCCGCCGCAATGTCGCAGTCCCACTATAAATCGCTGATCGCCACCATAAGACCCCTTTCACACTGGGGCGCATTAGCAGTAAGGCACCGCTAGTTTTAGCGGCGCTTTACCGATGTTTAAGCAGCACTTTTCGGCCTCTAGTGGGGCACTTTTAACTGTTTAAAAATGCCATAAATCTATCCCCTAGTTTGTAGACGCTATAACTTTTGCGCAAACCAATCAATATAGGCTTATTGGGATTTTTTTACCAAAAATATGTAGCAGAATACATATTGGTCTAAACTGATGAAGAAATTGGATTTTTGACTTTTTTTTATTGGATATATTTTATAGCAAAGTAAACATTTTTTTTTTTTTTTTTTCCTTACGCTATTTTTTTGTTTCTAGCACAAAAAATTAAAACCGCAGGTGATCAAATACCACCAAAAGAAAGCTCTATTTGTGGGGAAAAAAGAACATCAATTTTATTTGGGTACAGTGATGCACGACCGCGCAATTGTCAGTTAAAGTAACGCAGTGCAGTATCTCAAAAAATGGCCTTGTCATTAAGGGGGTAAAACCTTCTGTAGCTGAAGTGGTTAAATAGCCGCTCTCAGGCACAGCTGTAAACACAAAGATAAAGAGATAGGTGTAGATGGGTGAGAGAAATGTATATGGGGGATGGGTGCTTATGTGCCATCTCACTGTTCCCTGCTTTTCCTCATCAAAAATGGGCAATTACAGTACTGCGCCGATACTACTTCAGTCTTGCAGACATGGCATCAGAAACAGCAAATGGCTCCTCCAAGTGCTACAAGGATTGATAGATGCACTACAGAGCAAACTAAGCAGTGAGCGATATAAGTAAAAAAGAAAGAACTAAAAAATATATATATATATATTTACACTATCTCACAAAAGTGAGTACACCCTCACTTTTTTGTAAATATTTTATTATATCTTTTCATGTGACAACACTGAAGAAATGACACTTTGCTACAATGTAGAGTAGTGAGCGTACAGCTTGTATAACAGTGTAAATTTACTGCCCCCTCAAAATAACTCAACACACAGCCATTAATATCTAAACCGCTGGCAACAAAAGTGAGTACACCCCTAAGTGAAAATGTCCAAATTGGGCCCAAAGTGTCAATATTTTGTGTCGCTACCATTATTTTGCCTTAACCCTCTTGGGCATGGCGTTCACCAGAGCTTCACAGGTTGCCACTGGAGTCCTCTTCCACTCCTACATGAGGACATCACAGAGCTGGTGGATGTTAGAGACCTTGCGCTCCTCCATCTTCCATTTGAGGATGCTTCACAGATGCTCAATAGGGTTTAGGTCTGGAGACATGCTTGGCCAGTCCATCACCTTTACCCTCAGCTTTAGCAAGGCACTGGTCGTCTTGGAGGTGTGTTTGGGGTTGTTGTCATGTTGAAATACTTCTCTGCGGCCCAGTCTCCGAAAGGAGGAGATCATGCTCTGCTTTAGTATGTCACAGTACATGTTGGCTTACATGGTTCCCTCAGTGGACTGTAGGTCCCCAGTGCCGGCAGCACTCATGCAGCCCCAGACCATGACACTCCCACCACCATGCTTGACTGTAGGCAAGACACCCTTGTCTTAATACTCCTCACCTGGTTGCCGCTACACACGCTTGACACCATTCGAACCAAATAAGTTTATCTTGGTCTCATCAGACCACAGGACATGGTTCCAGTAACCCATGTCCTTAGTTTGCTTGTCTTCAGAAAACTGTTTCCGGGCTTTCTTGTGCATCATCTTTAGACGAGGCTTTCTTCTGGGATGACAGCCATGCAGACCAATTTAATGCAGTGTGCGGCGTATGGTTTTACCACTGACCGGCTGACCCCCCACACCTTCAATCTCTGTAGCAATGCTGGCAGCACTCATACGTCTATTTCCCAAAGACAACCTCTGGATATGATGCTGGGCTTGTGCACTCAACTTCTTTGGTCGACAATGGTGAGACCTGTTCTGAGTGGAACCTGTCCTGTTAAACCGCTGTATGGTCTTGGTCACCATGCTGCAGCTCAGTTTCAGGGTCTTAGCAATCTTCTTATAGCCTAGGCCAGTGATGGCAAACCTTGGCACCCCAGATATTTTGGAACTACAGTTACCATGATGCTCATTCACTCTGCAGTGTATTTGCGCATCATGGGAAATGTAGTTCCAAAACATCTGGGGTGCCAAGGTTTGCCATCATTGGCTTTATGTAGAGCAACTATTCTTTTTTCAGATCCTCAGAGAGTTCTTTGCCATGAGGTGCCATGTTGAACTTCCAGTGACCAGTATGAGAGAGTGAGAGCGATAACACCAAATTTAACACACCTGCTCCCCATACACACCTGAGACCTTGTAACATGAACGAGTCACATGACACCAGGGAGGGAAAATGGCTAATTGGGCCCAATTTGGACATTTTCACTTAGGGGTATGCTTACTTTTGTTGCCAGCGGTTTAGATATTAATGGCTGTGTGTTATTTTGAGAGGACAGCACATTTACACTGTTATACAAGCTATACACTCACTACTTTACATTGTAGCAAAGTGTCATTTCTTCAGTGTTGTCACATGAAAAGATATAATAAAATATTTACAAAAATGTGAGGGGTGTACTCACTTTTGTGAGCTACTGTGTGTATATATATATATATATATATATATATATATAGAGAGAGAGAGAGAGAGAGAGAGAGAGAGAGAGAGAGAGAGAGAGAGAAATTTGTTTCTGTGCTATATATATATAGACATACAGTAATAAGAAATTGTGTGTATTTTATCACTTGCAATCTACCATTCTTATTCCTGTAATTACCACATAGTAATGATACAGAATGTATGCGTCTCATTAAACTCTTCCTCCCCAAGCCAAAGCAGTGTGAAGCTGACAAGGGGAGGAGAAAGCTGAGCAGTAAAATGCCAGTTCACGTGCCAGTCCAGCTCCTCCTACACAGGCACACAGTAAATGCAATGATTCATGGGAATTGTAGTTTATTATAAGCTAATGGAACTGCAGTCCCCAAGGGCATTGCCAGAAGGAAGCAGGAAGCTGGAATCAAAGCTCTGAATGCATTTTTTGAAATGACACAGATAATAAGTGGTCCAGAACACAGAGGTAAGTAATTTTTAAATAAGAACAATTATGCAATTGAGATTGTCATCAATATTAGGCATGATTTATGAAGGAATTTTATTTTTAGTTCTGAAGGTGAACTTGCGCTTTAAGTTGATGTGTGTAGCTACAACTGGTGGTTTTCATGCACTATTCATACTTAATTTATTCTTTGACATTTTGCTACCCCAGTACACTCAAAACATTTTCTTTGAAGCCAGTTGCTGAAATGAGGATTGGAAAACCCATGCTTCATGCTCTGGATTTGTCAGAGACATTTAAAAATCCTTAAGACCCCTTTCACACTGAGGTGTTTTTCAGGCGCTTTTGGGCTAAAAATAGTGCCTGTAAAGCGCCTGAAAACGGCTCCCCTGCAGTCTCAGTGTGAAAGCTGGAGGGCTTTCACACTGAAGCGATGCGCTGGCAGGATGTTAAAAAACTTCCTGCAACATTTTTGGGAGCGGTGTATACACCGCTCCTAAACCGCCCCTGCCCATTGAAATGAATTGGAAGCACCGCCAGCAAAGCGCTGCTGCAGTGGCGCTTTGCGGGTCGTTTGACCCTTTTTTGGCCGCTAGCGAGGGTTAAAAGCTCCGAAAACCTCAGCATAAACAACGATAAAGCAACGCTAAAAAATTAACGGTGCTTTACAGCAGATGCCTCAGTGTGAAAGCAGCCTTAGGGATATATCCAGTCTCAAAGCCCCATCAAAATTTCAGTAGCATTGCAGGATCTATGATCACCCACTGTGCTGCTAGAACTGACCTCCATTTTAGGCATTTTACAGGGCTTTTGCTGTAAAGTAGGGAAAAGTATTTCTGACATAATCAATAATTTAGTAATCGGACAGAGTGTGTGTCTTTATTAGATTACTTGGAATGTAATTGGCAGTATAATCCAATTAGAAAATAAAGGTCAAGTTAGGTTTAAATATACGTAGGTGAAAAACATTATCTAATTTTTTTCTAAACTACTCTAAACTTTATTAAAGTAGTTGTAAATTCGCATCAATAAACACCTTATAATCTCTCTTTTTATGGCCATTGTGCAGTGTGGTTTGTTTTTAAAAAAAAAACATGGTCTCCTCTTCTCGCTGATTACAGGGAGTCCATTGGGAGTGGTTGATATTTCATTTTGACGTATGTGAGATACATCAGAAGAAGAATATGTGTTCTCTGTCCTTCTGCCAGGAGGGGAGGGACAGGGAAGCCCCACAGAGCTGAGCCGAATTACACAGACCACAGAAATGAGAGGGAGAAAGATAGAGACGGTGCAGAGAGAGCAGGATGATGGAAAGATGTAAACTGACCAATCTATCATGAATCGGCAGCCACGATTAGCGTGGTCAGTTTATAGACAGGAACACAGGAACAGGCAGGATCATCGGGTCATTGTACAGTACAACGTGGAAATGAATTACATTGTGAGATCATAATGCAGTTTATCCTGCCTTAAACAGGAACACGATTTTTTTAGGTTTACAAACACTTTAACCATTTGCCAACCAGCAGCCGTCATTATACTGCAGCAGGCTGGGACAATCCAGCGAACCGTCGTAGCTGTACGTTGGCTCCTTTGAGCGGGATAGCAGGCACGTGCCCGCTGTACTGTGGGTGGTGCCCGATGCTCGTGACCGGCGGTCATGATGACCGCCAGCCATGCGCGATCGCAGGCACGAGAGGCACACTAAACACCCAAATCCATGTTCTGTGAGGAGAGGAGATGCAGATTATGAGTTCCTAATAGCTAGGATCCACAATCTGTCATCTCTTATAGTCAGTCCCCTCTCCCTACAGTTAGAACACACGCTAGGGAACATAGTTAACCCCTTGATCGCCCCTAGTGTTAACCCCTTCCCTGCCAGTGACATTTATACAGTAATCAGTGCATTTTTATAGCACTGATCTCTGTATAATTGTCAATCATCCCAAAAATGTGTCAAAAGCGTCCGATGTGTCTGCCATAATGTCACAGTCTCAATAAAAATCACACATCGCCACCATTACTAGTAAAAACAATGAATAAGAATAAAAATGCCATAAATATATCCCCAATTTTGTACACGCTATAACTTTTGCGCAAACCAATCAATATAAGCTTATTGTGATTTTTATTACCAAAATATGTAGAAGAATACATATCGGCCTAAACTGAGAAAAAAATTAGCTTTTTTTAAAAAAAATTGGGGTCATTTATTATAGTAAAAAAGTACAAAATATTGTGTTTTTTTTCAAAATTGTCGCTCTTTTTTTGTTAATAGTGCAAAAAATAAAAACCGCAGAGATGATCAAATACCACCAAAAGAAAGCTCTTTATGGGAAAAAAAGGATGTCAATTTTGTTTGGGTACAGCGTTTCGCAATTATCAGTTAAAGTGACGCAGCGCGCTATCGCAAAAAATGGCCTGGTCATTGAGCAGCCAAATCTTCCGGGGCTGAAGTGGTTAAATGAAAAACAAGTTCAGTATCCATTTTTGGTGTTCTTTGCAGACATTTTAATTGCATTTGTTTTTGCTCTGCCTTTTCAAACTAACTACTGCAACCACACCTCAATTTTTTTCTAATTTCTAGAAAGCTGCTTACTCGTAGTTCTGTATATTGGGTAGCTGTGAAGGTTATCTGCTGAGCTCATATTTTTTTCCCCAGGTAACCTTGGCACACCACCACTGGAGGAAAACATGATTGTAATATATTTGCTTGACTTCCAATTGTTCTCACAGTTCTATGGTTTGTAGCCTATGTTAGGAATGTGACATACTGATCCTTTTTAAAAAGAAATACATAATCAAATGAAGTCTCTTGTATAAAGCTTATGTACTATACAGTATGCGTGTGCAGTAGAAATGTTGTACTGAGTCCATGTAAGAATTAAATATAGCTCTTTGATCCCAACCCGTAAATGAAATATACCTTTTAATGTACCCCTCATTTCCGAGGCGCAAAAGAAGGAGGCGGCACCTCAGAAACGCGTTGCAGCTCGCCACATCCTGATTTGGTCTATTTCTAGCTCTGTGAGAGCTGGAGATGCTGCTGGTTATACACCTTCATATGGCAGGTCTGAGCTTATCCCCACAGTGGTCTTCTCATCCCTTGTGATGGTTGACTGCTTGATTGGTGATCCACATCCACCCTGTGTGCAGCTTGCAACATAGTTTTATGTAAGTGTATCTGAATAAAGTGTTACTTGCTTTTACTATCACGCTGACCCAGGCGCCCTCTTTCTGCTGTTTTTGTTACTCTGTACTTCCCTGTCAGAACAGGGATCTGTTTGTTTATATCGACAGATCCCTGTTCTGGCTCTCTGTCGAGCGATCGTGGGTGGCCAGCCATGTGAATCAGCTCCCCCACCATGCAGCGGGCATGCTCGCTATAGCTGTTAAAGGGACTTACATATAGCTACGGCTATTCGCAGAAATGAGCCGACCTGCCGCAGTATAATGACGGCGGCTGGTCAGCAAGCGGTTACGGCTCGGTTCACACTAGGGCAACCTGTCAGGCCACTTAGTCGCCTGACAAGTCACGCCCATTCAGTACAATGGAACCGTTCTAATCAGAGCGACTCAAGTCGCTCCAAGTTGGTTCCTGCACTACTTTGGGGTGACTTCAGAGTGACTTGAATTGACTTCTGTTAAAGAAGTCATTTGTAAGCTGCGATGAAGTTGCGCTGTGCATCGTGGCTTCAATGTCGGGTGACTTTGAAGCCGCGCTAGTGTGAACCAAGACTCTAAAAGAATGTATTAAACAAGAACTTCTGCGTTTTGTTTTTGCTGTCCTTAAAGGCTAACTTCGCCTTTTACAGAAACTGGCCGATGCAGACAAGGGACCCCAGTTGTTTGAAATGCACTGTGTGGTTTGTTAATATATAGTTAGATGCATATGCTATACCTGTAGGCTGTTTCTGTCTCCAGTGCAGCTTGGCTGAAATACTCTTGTTTAGATTCCTATGTTTTGGGTTATTTGCAGGACATGGCACTGGCCCCTAGTATTGCAGGAACTAGCATGCTTTGTGTTTCAAAAGCCACGCCTGTACAATGTACGCTATGTCTCTATCTATCCCACCACTGGCTCAGCTTTGTTGGGATAGGAGGAGAGAGAGAGAGCACACTGTGCGTGCATGGATTTTGAAAGAGAAAGTATGCTCGCTCCTGCGATGCTGGGGGCGAGCACCAATGGCAGCTTTGTCTTGCAATTAACTTAGGATTTAAAGATGTAAACTGTAAAGTATTTTGACCAGATTGCATGAGGGACAAAAACATGCTACCGGTATGGCATCTGGATATAAGCAGATTTAAAGAAAACTGCACTGTGCATTTAAAACTACTGGTGGTCTTATCTGCATGGGCCAGTTTCTGTAAAAGGTGAACTCAGCCTTTAAAAATTATGTATTCTTAAATTCTGCAATGCAATGTGAAAGACTAGAAGAAATAATTGAACCCTTATGAACAAGACCAATAATTCTTCCTTTCGATTTAATATATTATGTACAGTATGGGGTTAATTTAGTAAAGGCAAGACTGTTCACTTTTCAAGCAAAGCTGCGATTTGCAAGGGATTTATCTAAAGAGCTTCGTTAATATGGTGAAGCTTTGCCAACCTCCATCATCTAATCATTTGCAAACAAAAATGCAGTTATTTTTTTTTTTTTTTTTAGTTTCTTTGGATGTGATTGGTTATTTTTTTGCAAATTGCAATCTCACCATGTTTACTAAACACTAAAATTCTTTTGCAAATCCAATTTGCCTTTAGTAAATCAGCTCCTTTGGCTCTGGTTGTACATTTTCTAGAGCACAAACTCCAATGTGGCTTACATTACATACACTTCAAGTTCTGTTCATAGTATGGATTGTGTATGTACCTTATAGGTAATCATGGACTAGAAGTGTTTACTTGGTCATAAGCTGAGTAAATACTGAAAGCATTTTGAGACGTTATTGTAGTGTGTCAATATAATGCATCACATATTTCTAACTGTTATGTATAGTTTTCATAAGATTCTTGAGATGTTGTTTTAACATACATTGCCCTGTTACGTAGTCATGTGTGACAGTGTAGTGCTCCATAAAAGAGCCCCACAATCTCCTAATTAGCATGCATTTACCAAATATTGCCTTTAATTGACCTGTACATAATAACATTCCATTAGTGTTTTAAGGGCATATTATAGGTCCACTGGGTGCACAGCAATGACAAAACACACTCATAATCTCATTCAGTATTTGAAAGGCCTGCATTGTTTCCTTTCCTCTTTCAATCCCTGCATGAAAAGACTTCAGCCTAAAATTAGCAGAAATGATAGCTAGTTAATGTATTACAGTGAGAGCCCTTAGTTTTGGTTTCCATGGCTCCTGAGATTGGCTCATTTGTTTTCTAGATGAGTAATTACTACACAATTAGAGTTGGCTAAAAATAAAGGAGCCCTTTGTTCCTGGCTATTCATTAATATTAATAAAAGATCTGTCCAGGCTACATAGTAAACAAGGAATGCAAATGTGTCTACCCCCTGGCAGGATAGCTGTAGATTTATTAGTTCATGGCAGGCAGTCTCTTCAGCCTGTCTCTAGATTTCATATTTACCCTGTCATATGTTTGTGAAAAAAGCAGCGTTATGGATAAGATTCACATACATTGGAACAGTAGATTAACCATTCACCTGGGTGGTCTCCTTTTTAATACAATCCGTTTTTCAAATACCAGATGTTTAAGTTGAATCCATTAAATAGATGACATGTTTCCTTGATATTCTCAAGATTCAATTACCTGATCTATCAGTTCCTCCAATTTCCCAGCTGAAAACTTTTGTCCATGCTGCCTTTCCTAAGGTGTTATTTTCACCGGGGATGTTGAAATCACAACTAACTAGCATGCATTCACACTTGGCAGTGTAATGCAGCATCAACCATGGATGCATACTCTTCCAAAGAGTAAATCAGGATCCTCAGCTTAATCTTTGTTACACAGAATTATCATTACTAAACTAAAACTCAAAAATAAAATGTGTTGGATAACATGATTGGGAAACTGGCAAATGTGACTTATATACGGGGCACATATGTCAGCTTTAGCTATTTCTTCCTAAATATATTGCAGCAGAGCATCCTTCTAAAACTGAAGTAGAAGGTCGCGGACATTTTAAAATAAGGCAGGGCTTGAGTGCTGCATGCAAACTTTTGGGAAAGAACATTGATGATGATCCATTATTGACTTCTTTGACTTCCATAGAAGATCTTATTTCTGTGCAAGGACACCAACCTAAAGTTAGTTATTCATGTGCCCCTGCAAAGCAGCCAGAAAATCAAAATCATAAGAGCCAGTGCTTTCAAGCATTTTATTGTAAAGCTTAAACAATGTATTATTTTATGATAAAGGTCTAGTTCCGACTGTCTCATCTAGATGGATGTTCCCTCTTTAACCACATTGCCTCTCACACCTGTATACCCCCTCTGGGGCAGAGCAGTTTTCTGCTATGGTCCTGTTTATTCAGCAATAACTTTGTCATTACTTAAGATAACAAAGTAATACAGATATTGTTGTTTTCAGGACAAACCAGCCTTTCTTTTAATGATATAGTCTTGCTAAAAAGCAACAAAACTAAAAAACACACTTTTTTTTGAACAGTGCTGGTTAAAAAAATAGTGTTACGGTAGATAGAAAAATATTTTTTTTTATTCTATAATTTGTCCTCTTTAAAATGACACTGAAATTATGATTCTGGTACAAGGCATTGTAATGTTATTTACAAATGAATTCAAGTTTTTTTTTTTCTTTTGTCATATTTTGTACTTTTTTTTAGTGTAACACTTAAAGAAAAATGAAGGAACAAAACAAAAATAAAATTGTTAAATATTTATGGTTAATAGAAATTAAAGTAAAAAGAAAAATCCCCAGGAAAATAATAGTTTAGGGGAGAAGGGGAAGAAGGACTTATTGGACTTATTTAAGGTTAATAAGGGGTTAAATAGAGACAAATTTTATCTAAAACTTTTTTAACTTGTCAAGTTGCTTTAAATGACTGTATTTGCAAAATGAAACTCATTTCTTTGATCTGCTGATGAATGGAACAGAGTAGATGCAAAAGTAACAATGTTACTTTGTATTTATGTATTTTGTATTTGAACTGTGTTGATAAACACTAAGCGAGATTGCCTTTTTTAACAGCAGCATCTGCTAGAGTTGCTGAATGTACACACAATCACAAAGAGGAGCAACTCCCGGGTTCATTTTAAGAGGTGGATATTGCCAGAAAGTGTGAGAGAGGTACATGGCAGTATGGCATAGGGATTGGATTACTAAACACATTCTATGTACTTCAGCTACTTTGTAAAAAAGTTTAGGCACTATGAGTCCAAGAAGTTGCATGACATCTCCTAGGCTTAGCTCTATATTTATTATTTAAATAAACTATTACCTTTTGAGCAGTGGTTTATCTTGTTCACAACAGGCTCTATACAGATCACAATGTCCATTGAACTCTAACCCTAGGCCAATCAACTCTGGGGTGGCACCTCCCTGCTAAGCAGAGAGGTCCTGCCTTCGAAAGTGGCCATGGGCCAGCTTGTTCTGATGACTGAATCATTGGTAGGATTTCCATCACCAGCACATCCGTCCAATTGCAGCAAGTCCAGTTACCACATGGCTGTCGCAAGCAGACACCATACAGACGTTTTGTGAGTCTCTCAGGATTCTATACTACCAACACATACCATTTTATGTGTACATGTAGACCAAAATGTGGATTATCAGAAGGAATTATTTTTGTCTTTGCAACTAATATTTTAGATTTTCCAAGAGATAAAAAATGTATTATTCTGATTTTTTACATAATGTCAATTGTTGATAGACAGTTCTTATGCCGCGTACATAGGATCGGAAATTCGGCTAGCAAAGGACCGATGAGAGCTATTGGTTAAAAAAATGCGACAGTGTGTATGCTCCATCGGACTTTTGCTGGCGGAATTCCCGCCAGCAAAAGATTGAGAGCAGGTTCTCAATTTTTCGGTCGGAAAAAGTTCCTATCCGAAAATGCGATCGTCTGTACAAATTCCAATGCACAAAATTCCTACGCATGCTTGGAAACAATTCCACGCATGCACTGAATCATTGAACTTCATTTTCTCGGCTCATCGTAGTGTTGTACATCACCACATTCTTGATGGTCAAAAGTTCAGAGAACTTTTGTGTGACTGTATTCAAGGCAAGCTTAAGCAGAATTCCATCCAAGTTTTTTCCAACGGAAAATCTGCTTGTGTGTATGCGGCATAAGTGTTTTGTGTGTTCGTGCCTCTTTCCCTGCTGGGCTTGTAGTCAAAACTGCTACAGATTTTGTTTGAGGCTCAATGAGGTGACAATGTGTTTATGCTTATCTATAGCTACAGGGATATGAGTCATTGGCATCTAGGTGTCAATTTCTTCAGTTCTCAGGTTCAAGAGCTTATCTATTCAGATTTTTAAATTGTGACCTTTTGCTTAATACTGACCACGATTGTTGAATTAAAAGCATGTCTGTAATAGCATACCAATTTTACAAGGTATGTTACATCTCAACTATTTGTAAAAACTACCCCATTTTGATATTTTCATTACAGTATCATCGGAAGCTATTAGGACATAGCACCACTGGCATTGCTAAATATGGGTGCAATAAGGTCATAGTATTTGTAGAGTTAGGTTGTGATATTGATGAATAGAGACTTGCATGTGTAATCACTGTGTTAGTACCACTAAATTACTGAAAATTTAAAAGGCCTGTTTTGCTTGGTGTCTATTAAAAGTTCTTGCGGTAAAAGTCAAGAAAGCTTAGAACCTCTGTAGTGTATTAATGTGCTTTACTGAACAGGAAAAACTGCACATAAAACTGCAGGATACACAATTAATAGCATGCAAAGTATAACAAAATATGCCTACAATGTACAAACTATCTTCCTAGCAAATAAGCATGTACAATATGTGTACAATACGTATACTAAACCACTACTCAACTTAGAGATGGAATCTTCATGGTTCTTTGCTCATAGTCCCACTTAAAACTTCTGTTTCCTCCAAAGTCCTCATAACAAGTCTTGCCTCTGTCTTCCAAAACAACCCTGTCCTGTATCTGACCGCATGCTTGTTCAAAGTCTTCCCCTAACTTCCTCTACATCATATCCTGTAAAGACCTTCCTCTGCTTAGCTCATAAACCAGTCCAACTGGTTCATTTGCACATCAGTTAGGGGAGCCTTAGCTTCCTAAAACAGCACACGGTCCTAAAATTCTAACTATGCTATAAAATCGTCCAAAAATTTCCATAGCAACACAGGGCCCCTAGTTTGGTTTTTTTTGTTTGTTTTTTAGTAAATGTGTAATATGAAGAACAGACTGGCCCAAGTCTTTCTTCTGCTATATCACCTTCTTAGGATAGACATTCTGATTTATTGATACGAATATAACATTGGTGAAGATGCAAGATGGTAAATGTAATATTTAGCATTTGAGTGATTTATTTAATCTTGTGAATGATTGTTTTAGATACTGGAAAATTGGTTTATTTAAATAATGCACATTGATGGTAGTTCTAGCAATCAAGAATGAATATGTCTTTAATTTCATTATATTTTGCTCAAAGATCTAGAGCCAAGCACTGTGTCCAGTACAAGGCTTTTCCTGATTGTCCATCATATATTATCTGGACGATTTGGCAAAATTATCTGGAAGCTTTTTGTCTTCCTTGGCAGTGACCTTCATGATTCTTTATCGCTAATCATTCAATCATTGTCCTAAATTTGCACTTGATTACTTCCCTATTTTATTTGTTTTTATAGATAAAAATATGGCCAGGCAATGGACATTTAAAGTTGCATTCTGGGATAAGCAAATATTATCTACATACAAGAGGCATATGTATTCTTGAATTTTGATGTGCTTTGTCTTTTTTTTCTGTGCAGCAATCTAGTGTGAAACTTTATTCTGTGCAGGAGCTTCCCATAGTAAGACCAGTCACTTCTTCCCTCGCTCCTTGTGCAGGCTGACTAGACTTGTATCCGCCCCCTTACTGTAGTTTTCTGTGAAGAGGCCTGCTGGGTCCCTTCCAAAACTCTGCTTCCTGTACAAGCAATGTCCAACACAGTAATGATATCACCACTACTTTTACAAGGTGATAACTGGGTTTGTAAAAGCATTTGGTGCTTACAAAGTAGAATTTTTCATTTGTTGTTATTTTGTATATTTAAATGAACATTTTTGTGCTCAAAGTTCAGCTTTGACTATTTACATATTCTTAACAGTCAGTAAAAAAAAGCTTCAAAACAACCCATCACTAGAGTAATTAATTCTGAATTTGTTGAAAAAAAATACTTCCACTTCTTTTTCACACAACACAAGATCAATTTGTTCCCAGCTGTGAGTTGACAGCCTGTCAGCCTTCTAGTATGAAATGTAAACACAGAGCATGTACGCAGGAAGGAGAGCAGAGTGCAGAACCCTGATTTTTAGGTTCCGTTCACACTAGTGCAAATTTACATGTAACTTGAGCCACACAGAATTGAATGACAATGGAAATCACATTGTTTTCAGTGGTGTCCGTTCACATCAAAGAATTACACTGGATCTCTTGTAGCTATACAGTGTCTGTGGCTTTAGAGGTCAGCGAGGGCTTTTTTTAAAGCTTTTTTACCGCTTGTAAAGACTATGAACTGAACTCTGAAAGCTGTGTCCAAGATTAAAAAAAAAAAAAACACAGGCAGAGAGCAAAGACTAGTCGCTAGAATTTCCTGTGGTTTCATACAGTTAATCTTTCCACATTACTGACTTACTATAGTACCCTGTTTTTCAGTGTGTCTCTTTGTGGCACTGGTTAACATAAGCTGGTCTTATACAATATCCGCCTGTATTTCAAAGTACAGCATTTCTCAAGTATATGTTAATATACTGCGTATGCCATCTTTTTGAGCCACCAAAATCCATCCAAGTATACATCTAACCAAATGCCAGTTATTTAGATTGTGAAATGCTAATTGCACTTCTGATTATCCATCCTGACATTAGTCACAATGAGCCGGCTGCATCATGTAACATTGATGAACTTTATAAGCAATAATTAAGTTATATGCAATTCATGCTAAAGAATCAAGCTATTTTTTCCAGTTTATTCTGTCCCCGGAAACACAGTTATGCCCCCCTCTTCCCCACTGGGTTCCTTATCTTACCTTTGTACAACATAGAAAAAGTGAATGTTGTCATTCACCACCTACCATTTAAGGACACCTTCCTATGTGACCGTCAAGGGGTGCTGCTATCCACATAGCTTTGTGGCAAGGGGGATGGAGATGAGGACTTTTGATAAAATGTCAGAATTTGCAGACATGTAGCAATGCTGTCAATCCACTTAAAGCGGAGCTCCACCTAGAAGGGAGAGTTCCTCTTTAAGCACTACCCCCGCCACATTTTGCATGTCATTTTTTTGAGGGGGGAGCGGGTACATAGTTGTGACAGGTACACGCTCCCATTTCCGTTTCGGATTGCCTAGGCTACCCTGCAGCCTTCTGGGGAATGTCACAGGTCCGGGTGAGCACATCGCTGGATCCTGAGACAGGTGAGTGTGTGTTTATTAAAAGTCAGCAGGTACAGTTTTTGTAGCTGCTGACTTATAATAAACACAAAAACGACTGGAGCTCCACTTTAAGCCTGGTACACACTACTTGTTTTTTTTTTTTTCATTCAATTCAACAGGGAAGAATGAAAAAAAACCTGATAGCTCATAAGGAGCCACTGTACGAACTATGTGATGTTAGTACAGCAATATCCGCTGAGCTATATTGTTCTGACAGGGACGACGGCCCACCCACCAGAACATTGGTTGAGAGCTGATCGGGAGACGATTGGCAGACCTTTTGAAGGGGCATGACGGAAAAATGGCCGGCTTCTGTCGGACCAGCTGTAGTACACACTAAATAAGAATGAATAGAAACCTAACATCTCATGCTTTAGAAATGCACACACTCTTGGAATGGCGCAAAACTACAGTACTTAAAAGTCTCCATAGGCAACGCTTTAAACATTTTTACAGGTTACCAGTTTAGAAATACAGAGGAGGTCTGGTGCTATAATTATTACTCTCACTATAATGTTTGCTGCGATGCGAACATCGTTTACATATGCAGGCACGACATACATATTTGTTTGCTTCTGAATGCAAGCCCGAGGGGATGGGGCCACTTTAAATTTTTATTATTATTATTATCATTTATTTTATTTTTTACACTGTCTCTTTATTTTTTATTTTATCACTTGTATTCCTTTTACAAGAAATGTAAACATCCCTTGCACTAGGATTAAGGCAAGACAGGTCCTCTTTATGGAGACATCTGGGGTCAATAAGACCCCAGATATCTCCTCTTCCCCCGGAAAGCATGAGATAAAAAAAAAAAAACATCGATCTCTGCTTTCCAGGGGAAACCACTCATGTGTTAAGAAGGTCATGCTGATAGGAGAAAAAAAATGAGTGACGAGGGAAAGACTTCTGCTTCTTTTTTTCACTGGCTAATCACAGGCTAGGTTGACAGATCTAAAGTGTATGTAAGGAACAAACTTTTTCCATTTTGGATAAACTAGGGCAGTGATGGCGAACCTTGGCACCCCAGATGTTTTGGAACTACATTTCCCATGATGCTCAACTACACTGCAGAGTGCATGAGCATCATGGGAAATGTAGTCCAACAACATCTGGGGTGCCAAGGTTCGCCATCACTGGACTAGGGTATAGTTAAGGCCCCTTTCAGGTTTGGTTTTTGCTGCCCACGTCCCTTCTGGGAGATTTCCCTTCACTTCCTGGCCCAAAAACACAGCAGAGAATTAGGAAGTAATCTTTCAAACATGAAAGGGTATCCCACCTTGGGCGCTTGTTACCACAACAGGTTTGCCCATTGGAAGTTCCCCTCACCTCTTGTTCCTCTGCGACAGTGCATGCAGTTTGGCTTGCTCATCATTTTCTGGAGACAGTGATTACCAGAACAAAACATGGGGGTAAATCTTCTCAATGTGGACAACAAACAACAGTAAAACAACAGACAGGGATCCTAAGCCTTCCATGTTCTATGCAAAACTTTAAAAAAGTTTGACTTTACATACACTTTAAAGAGTAAACTTGACTTTTATTGAGAAAAAACACAATCCCCTCTGGGTGATGAATGCACTACCTGGTCCTGCTCTAAAGGAATCACTCCTTTGTTAAATTATATCTTGTGCAGGTCTGAGAAGGAAAAAGTCACTCCCATTCAGAATTAATCAGCTGATGCAGTTACACGACTCTTAATAAAGAGAGTAGCAGGGTCTGCATCCCTTTAGAAGTGATTAATCCTTTAGGAATATCCCACCAAAACTGAAATTGTTGTTGCTGAGGATACCTAAAATCTGATTTGTATCTTAGTGCAGACTTCTGGGAAAATCAGTGAGCCAATCACCCAAGCAAAAAAATGACATCTCTGGGGGCACCTCCAGGTTGCCATATTGTGCTGAATGTTACAGAAAACTACAGTGCTTCAGATTGAAAAGGGAAGGTAATTTTTTTAATAACAATAAATTACAATATGGCTTGTGGCAATTGTTTATGTATTATGATTGTATTTATTTGCAATATTTTTCCCCATGAAAGTAGAGTCACCCTTTAGACATCCAGCCAGAAAATCCATACTATTTTAGGACTATGACTCTGTATTCCTACTTTTCAACATTTTATTCAAAAAAGAATCCCATATTTTTTTCAGTTCTGCATACCACCATCACTACTACTCAGGATTTTTTTTATTGTTTATATGCTGAATGCCCATCTCTGTTTTTCTTCTGCTCTGTTGAAAAGATCAACAACACACATTGTGACAGGAAGCTGATTTTTATTTTCCTGCACGTTTCCCTACAGTAAATGTAACGGTTGTTCAAATTTCACCTCAGAGTCAGAAGGGGGGATATTGATATTGATGTCTGAGCTTACAATACCCATGCCGCCGAGGGAGCATGGACACAAAATGCCACATGTAATATTAAAGCAAGAAAGGGAGACACAAAACAACATCTGCACCATTGCAAAAGCACTATCTAATGGAAGAAAGCTTCTGTGAGGTCGACATTTGTTTGTTGCTGAGGATCTAATTAGAAACACGAGAGGGAGCTGGATGGCTGCTTTGCTTCGCTAATTAGCGACATGCACGAAGACCACTTTGAACTTCAAGGACACAAAGCTATTAGCGCTTACATCAAAAATGGATTAAACCTCTGTGCTTTTATAATGATTAAAGATGAGCCACTCAAGTGGAAATCCTTTTGTAAAGGCTGCGACAAGAGCCCCGCCGTCTGATTGCAGCTTCTCATTTTGTGAATGCTTCCAGGGTAGGTTTAGCCCCTCCAACCTTGGGCTGAAGTGACACCAATAACTTGTGATATGGTAAATGTGATTAGGCAATAAATATTGAACACTGAAAAAAAAATGTGTTTCAATTGAGACAGAGCTTATTTCATTACAGCCATGAGTGCAGGCTGGAAATGAATGTAGCATTAAGACTGATTTCCTTTCATTTCGCCTATGGCCTGGATGCTTTTTTTTTTTTTTTTTTTTTCCAGCAAGGAAGGAAGACACTTTTCATATTTTTACATTTTATTTTTAGATTGAATCAAACAGCACATGCAGTTCTAAAATTAAATGATGTATTGAGCTTTCTTTTGCCTCTTAGCTTTATAGGACAAATTATACTAATCACACTCTTCAGTAGTTTCAAGTATTTAATGGGAGATGTATGTGTGTTGGTTGTATGAGTTCATTTAGTGCTGCTAGGACCTGAGCTTGACCTGCTTTACCTGCACTGGAATGACAGGATGACCTTTAAGCCACGTGATCACTACACAAGCGTTCCATTGCTGCATTAGATGATCCATACCCTGGAAGACTAAAGTTAACCTATTCTCATAGTTTTCTCTAAAGGCATGGATCATTTATCATATGGGAGCACATCTACTCCTTTTATTACTGTTGAAGTAAGAAAAAACATACATGACGTAGGAAGCAGGGGTGCAAAACTAAATGAGTCATACAATTAAACACAACAGCTGTACTCACAATCACAAGTAAGCTGATGTAGAATTTTAATGCTTTAGAATAAATTAACGCATAACACTCATCTAAAATTAGTGAAGGCTGAAATTATAGGTTAGTACAGTTTGTGGTTTTGCATGATTAAAATGTATATGCGATCTGTGTGCTTGTATACAGTGTGTGTGTGTGTGTGTGTGTGTGTATATATATATATATATATATATATATATGTGTGTGTGTGTATGCAGTATATAGATTTTTTTTACCCCCCACATCAACCAAAGTTGTCAGATTATTCCAGGCACTGCAAAAGGTAGTGTAACTACAATACAATAAAAAACTGTGGTTTATTTAAACACAGAAGAAATGATCTGGGAAGTGTTAACAAACTTTAGGTTTAAACACAGTTCTTCTGCTTCTACAATTAAGCCCCAAAAGGGGCAAAAGGCATCTGAGGAGTTCTCTACAGGTGGAGAACAGGAGTTGAAGCCATCTTTTACCCATCTCATTCACATTTATGCAATAGTCAGTGTCTGTATGCAAATGGCCACCACTTTGTTTAAGTCACGGTTCTTGTTTTATTAAATGTATGTACATTTTTGTACATTTAGATGTGTTCATAGTATCAAATATGCCCCTCCATGCACAACATTCAATTTTCTCTAAACACAGCCAAACTGAACGCACCTTAATGCAGTTAAACACACAATATGCATTATTTAATTTAGGGACTATTTACACTTTTGCATTTTAACAAATGCATATCAGTACACTAAAATGCATCGGTCGTGGTTACCCTCATATCAACAATAGTGTCTGTTCCCATCTCAGCCTATCTGTTTTCTGTATTTTAGTACATAGGGAGTTCTATAGATGTCAATGGCATTGCATCAAATCGCTTATGTGTTTTGGTGCATTGGCATTAGGTATTACAGTTTTTATTGTTATCCCTATCAACTTCAAATTCTAAATTCAAAAACATATTATCAACGCACATTAAAAGGAAACTCACATTGACGAAGCACCTGCCTAGCATTTCAAAAATGCACCTCTATTTACATGCATACATCTAAATGTTACATGCATTTGAAATGTTTTATAATGTGTGTTTCATTGCCAGTTTGAATGATGCCTAAAAGAAAGATATGATACACAATAGGGCTATGATGACTCATTTACTCAATCTGCGTCAGGGAGACACACGTTGTGAAAATAATCCCCTCCACTAGAGGGTGTCTATTGGAAGTAAGAGTGCATTGCACACAGTAAGGCTACCTTCACATTGGGTCCGCGGTAGCGCCAAAGCGCCGCTCGTTATAGCGGGGCTTTAGCACTGTTTAAGCGATGCATTTCGGCCACTAGTGGGGCGCTTTTAATCCCTATTAGCCGAAGAAGGGGTTAAAACCGCCCATGTTTGCAGTGCTTACGAATCACTTTTCAGGCAGATTCATTTCAATTGGCAGGTGTTTTGGGAGTGCTGTATACAGCGCTCCCAAACCGCCCCAAAGATGCTGCGTGCAGGACTTTTTCTAATGTCCTGAAAGCGCACCACCCCAATATAAAAAGAACTCAGACTTTCACATTCGGGCGACATGGGAGGCAGTTTTCAGGTGCTTTACAGGCACTATTTCTAGCGCTAAAATGCCTGAAAACTGCCTCAGTGTGAAAGGAGCCTTAGAAACAAGAATTTAATTTACAAAACATACCTCTGAAAATGTAACCTTTAAGAAAAAAACATTTTTTGTCCTTGCTACAAAGCTAAATATTTTATAAATAGTAGGCATTTTGTCAATTGCTTTGTGAGATCAGCAAAAGTATATTGATAAGCTGGATGATATATTTCACTCTTTTAGGAGAAATCAACCATATCCTTGGGAATCCAAGAAATATCTATTTTCCTTTCTCCACATCAGTTTACAATCGTTGTGATCTATAAATAGAATTGTTTTTTTTATTAAATGGTTTTCTTTCTTTTTTTGGCCCGTTTATGATTTGTTCAGCAATAACAACCACAATCTTTCTAATGTCCATTTTGTTGCCTGTGTCCCTGCCATTGGGACCAGGATCAACAATGCTGTTCCCAGCTTGCCAGACATGATTACATTTCATAAGTCATACAGAGATTGCTTGTCACTGCAGTTCACTAATCATGACAAACCCTTAAGAACAGTGTAACATATTATATTTAGTCTGGATCACTATTACTCACATATAACCTTGCTCTAGAATACAGCATTGCTTTTTGGTATAGCAGTACCCTTTATCAATGTTTTTGGTGCTACAAGGCACCTTTTCTCAGACATATATCATACAGTATTGAATCAGTGTTTCAATGTCTTCAGTTCCCCGAGCAACCTAAATGGTGCACAAAAGCAAATAAAAGAATTTCATATCGACAATAGATTTGGCAACAGTATATATGCTACCATTATGCTATTAAAGCAGATCTAATACATTTTGTAATTGGTGGACCAACACCATAGTCAAAATACAATAGCTTGTCCAGAAAAAGCCTTGCATCGCTTGCAAGCACCCAAGGTAGCTTTCTACCATCCAAATACATCTTGATGTCACAAGGCTGTCGCCCCCCCAATTTGCACAATAATTCTTCTTAGTAGGACGACAGAGGAAATTATATTTTTTTTTATAACTCTACATCCCATCATCTCTTCAGTCCAATTTGTTCCTAGTGTTTGCACTACTGAAATGCATGCATGATTTCGTAGAAGTGAGAAAGTTGTCAATAATTGTGACTAAAACAGTGGAAGGTACTTTATCAGGAACCGTAGATGTATTATAATGGTGTATCTCTGTACGGTTGCCACTTCTTGTCCTTGCCCCATTTTCTTACCTTTGCCTAAACTAATACACAAATTATTATGCTGCAAAATGATAACATTGTGCAGCATTTTAAATACAGAGACCAGTTGAGCTAACCGTATAGAGATTAACTAATATAATACAGCCATGTTTCCTGAGAAAATGCCTATCTTCTTTTCTAATGATAATTGGGTTCTAGCTCCTCTCTGCTATGTTATGCTACAGATAAATTAAATGGCTCGAGGTAGTTGAAGATGCAGTGTTTTCTCAAGGATTGTTCCCAATGAAGCTAAAAAAGAGGGCGAATGACATCAGTAGCAAGCAGGAAGCATTACATTTTGCACCATCTATTGCATCTCTGGCTATGCTATGGGACCACTCATGTTTTTTTTTAAATCAGAATTTTAGTCTTATTATATAAGTGGTAGCGGTACTATATAAGAACCTCTTATGCAGGTTCCAGACTACTGCTTGTAATTTTGCACATCGATGAGGGAAGTAGCAAAAAAATAGTTTCCATTAAATAACGTGCAGTTTATCTTTTTTAAGTGCACTGAGATACCAACACATTAACACTGAAACTAATAACAATGTAAATGTTAGTATCAAATGCAATGCACTGCCTAAAAGCACAGAGTGCTATGTGTATTAGCAATTATATCCTGTCATATGCACATAGTGCTGTACACTATTGAAATTCTCGAAAGACAAAAACAAAACATACCATAGCTCAACTAACCAACCAGTCTGCCAAGTGACCAAATTAACCTGTCCAACAGTCTGCGTTAAAAACAGGGGTTTAGTTAGCACGCCTTTTGCAAACGCATGCATAAGCTGCAAGGCCTCTTCACGGCTCCCTGTGTATGCTTGCAGTCCTAACGCTAATGAATTTATAAGCGTCTCCGCAATGGAAGCACATGCATTAAATGGATAGATGAGGCAGCCCAACCCCCCTTAAAGGAACAGCAGCACACTGGACATCCAGCAAGAGCACAATGGCAGCAAAGGTGTACAGTGTGTGTCCGGACCATATTTTACACTAGTAACAAACTAAAAGGCCCCTGCCCCCACCTACAACTGGCCTTCACAGCAAGGAGCACATGGAAGGGCAATCACATGAAAGACAAAAACAGAACATTCCATAGCTCCACTCACCAACCAGTCTGCCAACTGACCAAATTAACCTGTCCAACAGTCTGCATTAAAAACTATTGAAATTCTCAACAGTTCCTTCTCGCACCAAAAATTAATGGCTACATTTTCTTTTTTTTAAACCACTGGTGATGCATTTACCTTTCAACAGCTTTAAAAGTAAATTAGAATCTCATTTATGAAAGAACTGTCTTGCATATAATCTATCGGTTTTCATACACCTTTCGAGGCCCGTAGAACCTTCTGAATTAGGCTTTTTTGGTAATGGAGTACACATAAACCTGCATGCCTACAGGGATCCTTGTACAATATGCCTGTTTAGGAAGGCATTGTGTTTAGGTATGGACTACAGAAATATGGCAATGGATACATCCAATGTGCTCTTGGAATAATTCAAGTCTTATTTTTAGGCACTCATTCCCAGTTCAGCTGTTGATGGGTAAACATTGATCATGCCACTTTCAAAATTGTATTTAATTTTTTGTTGTTGAATATACTGTAATGGTTGCTGCCTGAATAACCATAGTAAAAACTAAAAGTAAAGTAAAACCATCCATTTTGTCATTTGCCTAAAGAGTCACTAAGTCTAATGTTAACATGTACAGATGTGATAGTTATTCCCTGTTATGATAGGGAACATTTTTGCCCAGACTGGCACTGCAAAACAATCCTTAACCACTTGCCTACGGGGCACTTTCACCCCCTTCCTGCCCAGGCCAATTTTTAGCTTTCAGCGCTTTGAATGACAATTGCGTGGTCATGCTACACTGTAACCATGTGAATTTTTTATCATTTTCTTCACACAAATAGAGCTTTCTTTTGGTGGTATTTAATTTTTTACAAAAAAGACTGAAAAATATGTTTTTCTTAGTTTTTGTCAGTAAATTTTGTAAATAAGTAATTTTTCTCCTTCACTGATGTGCGCTGATGAGGCGCCACTAATAGGCACTGATAGGCTGCACTGATGGGCACTGATGAGGTGACACTTATGGGCGCTGATTAGGTGGCACTGATGAGGAGGCACTAATATGCTGCACTTATGGACACTGATAGGTGGCACTGATATGTGGCATGGATGAGCACATATAGGCGGCACTGATGGGTGGCACTGATAGGCAGCACTAATAGCCAGCACTGACTGGCATCACTAATGGGCACTGATTGGTGGCACTTATGGGCACTGATTGCTGGCACTGGTGGCGCTTTATTGTAATCAAGGCACTGATGATCAGTGCCCTGATTACATGCCTTAATGTCCCCTGTGAGGAGATGCAGCTGATTGGCTCTTCTCACCATACACTCTGTCATTGTGAGGCGATGAGAGACAATTACCGGCATTTCAGTGTTTACATGTGACCGGCTGTGATTGGACAGAGCCGATCACATGGTTAAAGAGCTGCAGGTCTTTACAGAGATCGGGTTTGCGTTGTGTCCTAGCAACATGGGGCGGCTGCTATCGCCGCGTTGCATGCCTGTTCCGGTGCATCGTCATATGACGTCAACCCAGGACGAGAGCCGCACCTTCCCTCCATCATTTGACGGTGGGCGAGCGGCAAGCAGTTAAACATCTTAAAAGATTTCCTAGTTTTTGTATGTCTCATATGCAATGTAACCATCTCATTGTTGATCTAATCTCAATTCAATCTGTTGGATTGAATCTTAATAAAATCTTTTGTAAAAGAAAAGACTTCCTAGTGCAACATTTTCCTATGTTTATTTATTTTTTTTAAATATTAGAATATTGGGACCATTTGTTCCTTCATAGTTTTAAATTAAATTTTTTGGATTAAAGTTGTGATATCTTGAGGTCTGATATTGAAATGTATTTGTGCAAGGTTTATTGTTTTTCCTACCTAAGTTTCTAAAATGTGGCATTCCTTGCAAAGAAAACCTCAGGTGCTTTTAATAGTTATTTTATGTCTATGCATTAAATTAGAGGAAATTACAAGCAGAACAAGTCAGACAAAAGAACAAAAAGAGAGATTTTTTTTGCAAGATCCTAATTTCAGCCCATCTTCCCACACCTTTTGATTCTCACTATGTGCAGTGTTCCCATATGACAGTGTTATTTCACTCGAATTACCACCGGAGATGGCATCTCTCGACCTTTAATTAGAAGCTGGAGAAACTAAAGTCGCACAAGCATTAAAGAGACACAGGAAGAAGGAGAATAAAGCACATATGTGTACTGATGATTGGCTAGTAAATGCTGTTATTGGTATTTTGTGCTGGGATAAAGAATTAGAGCTTCTTGGAGGTTGATGGCGTTTGTCTTGCGCGGGCTGCAGTTGTACAGGCTTGAACTTGTTTTATGCATCAGACCAATTATGAAAGTGTGTGGGGGGTGGCAGAAACACAGGTGTTTGGGACACATTTTCATGCACTGTTTGAGTTTGCCAGGCAGTGCACACAGTAAATTGTTTTCCTTTTCATGTAGCAATGGAAAATCACAATGTTTTGAATCTGTTCTGTTGGAAACACTTATATTAGAAACAGTAAAATGTACGCAGATCTTTTTGTGGGAATGTATTTTAGCTGGGGCTGTCTTTAAAGAGTTATTTAAGTTTGTGAATGTACAACAATAACATTAAAGAGGCTTCCTGCTCATAATGTAACCATACAGCTTTTGAGCTGTGTTTGAAATTGTGCACTTTGTGGTCTTACTAAATTCTAAGAGCTATACTTCTGTCAGGAAGATGGCATATGTTTTTAATATGTGGCTGAATTTTTAAGCCATTGGTTATAGACCTGCATAGTGAGACCAGGAGAGATTCAAATAAAGAACTTTAAAATTAAGATATTTTATTGCAAAATTGCATAAAACCATTGACAATGTAGTAGTGTTTTAGCCAAATACAGGCTTTTATGTCACTCTCAGTAACATTTCTATTCTTTAGGTCTGTAAGGACCTTTTCTGTTTTGGTTTATTAAAGACCAAAAACATGTTGCAAAGAGCAATGTAAAAACCTGGCCAAAATGTGGCTGAAACAATACTACAGCTCTGTAAATGGTTTCAATGCTATTTTGCCAAAAAGAGATGGGATTGAATGTTCTGTACAGTAAAAGAATCTTGATCTCAAGCCATTGCACATATTTCATTGGTTTTCTAAAGAGCCTGTTCTGAATTTACTGTCTTGCCCAATGTTCACTATGTAATATAGTGTACAAAACTGACAAATTGAGATGAGTGATTCAATTGCTGATGACTCTTCAGAAGCAGAATCGCTAAAATTTGGTATATGTCATGACTAGTGGAAGTTTCTCCTCTGATGGTCTAAATGCGGCAGAAGTGCTTTTACCTTTGGGCAGCAAAGGAAGCAACTCAAAAGCAAAATTTAAGTGTAGTAAGTAGTGTGCTTCCTACAATCACTGACTGTTGTTTCACTGTGTGCAATTATAAAGCCTTGTACGCATGGTTCGAAACTGGTTGGTTCGGCAGGAACTGTACAACTGTCGGCCCGTGTGTACAGCTGCCTGTTACACAGATGCTGGCCTCTTGACCGGCTTCTGTTGAATGGGCATGCTTGAAAACCAGCATCTGACCAGGATCCAATCAATGTGTTCTGGGGGAGGGAGTAGTCCCCCTGTCAGAACACAAAGGCACAGCAGGGGATGTTGCAGCACTAACATCGCTTGTGTTAGTATGTGTTGTTTTGTTTTATTCATGCAACCTGCTGGGTTGAACAAAAAAAAAACTTCTATTGTTTACCCAGCTTATGAGCTGACAGGTACATGTGCTGTGTTTCACTAAATCTCCTTAAATTGTGAATACAATACAGATAACTCCAGACTATTATATCAAGAAAAACTATATTGCAGTTGGGGAAATAGCACCTGAAAAGAAGGATCATTGATCACCTAAAAATACACAACTTGCTGGACCCAAAGCAGCATGGCTTCACTGAGGGCAGTTCATGTCAGACTAATCTGATTGAATTTTTTGATTATATTACCAATGTTTTGGACCAGGATGGTGCTGTGGACATAGCATATCTAGATCTCAGCAAGGCATTTGATACAGTTCCACATAATGATCGAATACAAAAGTTGTACAAGCTAGGACTTAACCCTTGGGTGGTTCAGTGGATATGCAGTTGGTTAAAGGATAGAGACCGGAGTGTAGTTGTAAATGAGGTTTACGCAGAACAGAGACCAGTCACTAGTGGTGTACCACAAGGCTTTGTACTGGGTCCTGTTAATCTGTATGTAAGTGGTATAGCTAAAGGGTTGTAGGGCAAGATATATATTTTTGCTGATGGCACAAAGGTTTGTAATAGGGTTGATATCCCTGGAGGTGTCTATAACATGGAACATGATTTGGCATTGCTGGAAGATTGGTCAAAGCAGTGGAGACTGCAGTTCAATATTTCTAAATGTAAAATAATGCACCTAGGGAAAAAGAATCCCCAGAGAGAGTACAACATTGGTGGTACAGTGTTAGCACTACAGAAGAAAAAGATTTGGGGGTACTTATTTCAGATTGCAAAATGAGCAAACGGTGTGACCAGGCAGTGGGGAAAGTGAATAGAATTCTAGGATGCATCACTAGAAGAGGGATCACCAGCAGGAGGAAAGAGGTTCTGATACCGCTATATAAATCTTTAGTGAGACCTAATTTAGAAAACTGTGTCTAGTTCTGGAGACCTCACTTACAGAAAAAATATTGATAAGATAGAATGAGTCCAGAGACAGGTAACAAAATGGTGAAAGGTTTGGGGGATAAAACATATCAAGAGAGACTTCAGGAACTTAATATGTACAGTTTGGAAGGGAATGGAAAGGGGAGACATGATTGAATCCTTTAAATATATTAAGGTGGTGAATAAGGTTCAGGGTGGCAGTTTTTTTCAATATGAAACCAAAATCAAGAACACGTGGACATGACTTCAAACTAGCTGGAGGGAAGTCCAAAACTAATCTTGGAAAGTATTATTTTATGGAAAGGGTAGTTGATACTTGGAATAAATTACCAGCAGAGGTAGTGAGACAGTCAACAGGAAATGGCTTCAAACATGCTTGGGATAAACATAGATCTATAGTTAGACAACAAAGGTAACGAAAAAAAAAAAAGTGGCAGACTCGATGGACTACTCGGACTTTTACTGCTGTCACCTTTCTATGTTTCTATGGATAATTAGTGCCAAGACAATACCACATTATAGGCAGAATGGGATTACATAAAATGTAAATTTTAATATAATTTACAAACTGAAGGTGTAGTTATGGTGTAATGTAAGCAATTACTAATTATCTTCCTTGGAAAGGAGGAGTAGAGGCACTAGAAAAAAGTGTACAGTAGGTGAATCAATAGCTCTATTTCAGCAGCTCTCACAAGTCAGGGAGCCCCCTGGGAAAAGGGGGTTACACAGATTAAGGCCCCTTTCACACGAGGCGGACTCCGCTTCCACGGAGTCGGCCTCGGTCCGCCGGCTCAGCGCGAGATCTCTCCGTTGATCTCCTCTGAGCCGGCGGATGACAGGTCCCTCTCTGCTCACTGAGCGGAGAGGGGCTTGTCAATCGCCGCTGCCGCCTATGAAGGGATCGGATGAAAACGGACAGCATGTCCGTTTTCATCAGATCTCGCCCGATCCGATCCACCAGCGACGGACCTGGACGTAGGGCCATCCGTCTGCTTTTAGCGGATTGGACCGGGTCGGATGTCAGCGGACATATCTCCGCTGACATCTGTCGCTCCATAGGCTAACATGGAGCGCCCGTTCAGGTCCGCTGTCAAAACTGACAGGCGGACCTGAATGGTTCGATCGTGTGAAAGGGCCCTTAGAATCCACTTGTAAAAAAATAAAACCAATAATAGCTTGAAACAAATGTCCAAGAGTCCAATATCTTTTAGAGTAGAAACAGTTCACAGAGTGAAGGTCTGAAAATAACCGACATGTTTCAGGGTTCAGGAAATCCTCCTTAAAAAAATATCAGGTTTAAAGGACTTGAAATGCGTTTGAAGATTGATCTGTGTTGTTCAAATCTATTTGGAAGTGTTTAGATACCAGTTTACCAGAATACCCTATAGGAATTTCCATAGCCAAAAAGCAGATAGGGGCGTTCTGGTCTGTTCCATAGGCATTTAAGTAAGTCATTGGAGAAGCAAGAAAAAAAGGCATTTACAATGGGCAGTAAATGTTAGGTTGTTGCTTGGTGTGTGCAAAAGTTATAGCCCCTACAAACTGGTGTATATATACTGGAATTGTTATTTTTTTATATTAGTAATGGCGGCAATCAGCAACTTATAGATGGACTGCTTTATTGCAGCAGACAATCTGACACTAACTGACACTTTGTGGGAACCAATGACACTAATACAGTCATCAGTGCTAAAAATATGTACTATAACTGTACTAATGATAGAGCGATCAAAGGCTTAAATGTGTGTCTAACCAGTGTTTTTGTTTACTATGTGTGGTGCTTTCACTAAGGGATGTGATGGATTTTATTCCCTGTTTTGCAAGGAAACAAAATCTCACATCCCACCTGTCAGGACGGAACTCTGCATTGTTTACATATACAGAGCTCTGTCCTGTGGCTCTCCACGATGATCGGCAGGTGCCGGAATGTAGTGTGGTTTTCTTTGGGGGGGGGTTTGCGACCCTGTGCATGAGCCCTTAAAGAGCAGTTCCGGGTACCAAGTAAAAATTGGTTAACTGCAGATCTTATCCCGCAAACACTGCAGCTGTATCAAAGTAAAAAAAGAATTATTCAGTTTATCTTAAAATTCATTTCTACAATCTACTGCAACTGTTTAAATGGGAGGATTTAGCTAAAACATGTGCTGTGTAAATTCCTCTCACTTTTTCTGCTTATTGTACCACCAGTGAAATCTGTTTAGGGGCTAGCATCTGGCAAGATATTTTGTTTTATTCTTAAAGCAACCATGTTACAAAAATAAATATAAAAACTCCTTTTACTTGTTAAAGAAGAAGTGTATATTCACCTTTTCTGGTGGTTGCGCTGTTGAACACTGCTTCATTTAGAGAGCTACGAGGGGGCCACAGAGATCAAAACGGCAGTGGATATTTTGGGACTGTTTCTACTGATAGAAGTGGAATTCGGCATCATGGACACTCTTCTTTTGCTTTTACAAGTAATAGGAGTTTTAGCGCATAACCCCAAAAACAAACATTTTATATATTATGGCTTACCAGTCTTTAGATATGGTGGCTGTATTAGTTTTTTTTTCCATGCATTTTCCTTTATTTTCACCTAGTGATTCTGCCGCTAACACTCTGCCTGTCCTAATGTTACAGCACTCACCCTACTTTATTAGGACATCAAAAAAGGACAGGACTACAAAAACCTACCCCTATCCTTTTCTCTATAACATAGAGGGGTGTGGTTCTGTATTCCTCTGAGATTGCAAAGAACAATCTATTTGATATCTGCTGACAAGATTTCTGAAAATACCTAAATTTCAATGGAGTATTTATTAGATCAAAATAACAGAAGTTAATTATTAGAGTTTATTTTTTGCAGTGTGGTCACTTCAAGTCTGCACTTGCCCCCGTTTGGGCAACATAGGTGCCTAACATTCTTCCTCCTTTTATATGCATTCCTAAATTAAATCTTCTTCTAAAGATGCAAATGCCATCATTGTGGCATTTTGCATAACCTAAAGAGTCAAAACAGTTACTGTATGTTGTGTTTTTAACAGATGCTGGTGGGTTAAATCACCCACTGGCTTCTTACAGCTGTTGAATAGAATAGTGAGGTTTCCATGAATATCTGCTGCTAGAGTCCCTAACAAATTTAAAATACAGCTATGTTGTTCAGCCTGTCTTCATCTTAGCCAAAATTGAAACATCACTTTTCAGTGGACTGATCCGTTAAAGCTAAACTAAACCCACTGATTTAACAGTTTCAAAAAACAGTTACATTCCCAACACGTTCCAAGACTGTAACTGTGACATTGATTTGTGCTCTCAACCAAACTGTCAAACAATCAATTGGCTGGTATCATAACTGAACATAATGGCAGTTGAAGATCAATCAGAGGCCAAGATGGCAGCTTCCTTGTCTAAAAATGATAGAAGGGTTTAGTTCCGGCTTTAAGAGGAGTGCATCCATTATCAGGTAACCGTTGTATTAATTACACGCTAGTATATGTCTAAAATCATTTGATCATTATGTTCTTTTGTGTAATGTGTGTAATGCTGTTACATGCGTGTTTTCTAAAATAATATAGATCAGAATATGATTAGCCCCTAATTTTCTGATTTTGTCTTAAAGTAGTTGTAAAGTCCAAAGATTTTTTACTTTTTTACACCCTCTGCATTAAGGTAAAAAAAACTTTCAATGTGTTCCCCCCCCCCCATTACTTACTGCTTTACATTACTCCTGTATTAATCCAACGCTGTGCCTGGCTGCAGGTCTTCTCCCCCTCTCTTCCTGGTCTCACAGACTTTGCTGAAAACAATGGGTGCCATTGGCTCCTGATGCTATCAGTCAAAGCCAGTGAACAAAGAGCGGGGATGAGGCCAAGCCAGGCTGTGTGTGTCTATAGACATGCACAACCCGGCTCAGGAGTGAGCCTGCACATCTGCCCTCATAGCATTTGGCTTGCTATGGGGACAGACACAGAAAAGGAGCCAAGATCATCGGCGGGGGACCCCGGAAGAGGAGGTAAGGGGCAGAGCAGGTAAGTATAAAAAAAAATAGAATTTACAACCATGTTCATGGCAAGCTGGAATTTTAAAACAATTGACTCTATGTAGTTTGGCGATTCATTTGTCTTTAGATACCCCTTAAATAACAGCTTCACTAACCACACTTGAGCTAGTTGTTTATAACTAAATGATTAATGCTTACTATTGCCTGTTTTATACTTTCTCACTGTGGTTTTAACTTTAGCAGTGTACAAAAAATGCACCTTTTTTGTCTTTTACTTTGCTGTCAAAATATTTCTGTGTTCACACCATAATTGTTTATAACACTGTTGCATTTTTAAAATGGCTATTTTGCACATTTTTCTATGTTGTAATGAGTAGTAGAGTGGATGGCAAGGGCTGGCGACCTGTTTGTTTGTCATTTGACACTTTTGTTTTGAGTGCACTGAGTCACAATGCAGAACTCAAAGTGATGGGATCAATATGTCTCTAGGACTCCCTGATTATGGTTTCTATACTTCGCCCGGTGACCAACGGGCTGCTTTATCGTTTGCGGATTACGGTTCCATGGGGCCTCGGGCGGCTCAGATGCTTCGTAGTGAGCATGCTGCTTCAGCAAGTAACTCCCCCCTCCATCACCTTCCCAGCCCGGATCAGTTTAAGAGCCAAGGTTTGTACAGCCTTTTAATTTATTGGGGTTAATGGGTAATAATCAATTGTTGTAAAGAAAATGTTATATGAAGTACAGATTTTGCATGCCCTGTATGTTTTATACATGCTGTATCTGTGGTGCAATGCTTACAAAATGATGTAATATGCAATCCATGAGTAAGTGAGCCCATTTCAAAACTGTTATTTGTGCATGAATTTTGCAAATCTATACCATCATTACATGCATGTAGACCATTTCGTACTTCTAGTATGAAATTTGAAAGTTGACTGAATGTCAGATTTTTTTCTCTTTTAATAAAAATACATGTTTTAGATGGCTTTTTAAATGTTGTTAGTTTTTTCAGGCTTGAGTTTTCATGCCAGCTGTCAGTCAATCGTTTTGTTTTTAATATTCAGTATATAAAGTATTTTTATATATATATATATAAAAAAGTGCAGCACATATAAAATAAAATTCTAAAGAAATTATGCCCGTGCAATGCCAGATACATATATATGTAAAAATACCGAAATACCTTAGTGTAATAAATAATACTAATTACATTAGTGGTCATAAAAATTCATAATATAGGTAATTTAACTTAAATAAGCATAAATAAAAAATGAAAATTCATATGTGAAAAGAAGTCCCTATTCCAATAGATCAAATCAGGTGAGAATTCCAATCTTCTTAGTGACTGAGATCTAGATCCAAAGAGTGAACGTTAAAGCCATACCACTGTACACCACCCTTGTGTAAAGAGAGGCATACCAGAAGATTTTGACCCTCAAATTATAGAGCAGTCAAAACAGCTTTACATGTAGGTTTTCTTTAGAGCAAACATCCCACAGGTGATGGCACCCGGATCGTCTTTAAAAACTGCCGCAATCCTCCATAAGCAGTGATATATGGCCATTTAAACATCCCAGATGTACATGTAAAAAGTAAATACACTTCCCATAGTGCAGTACCATAAAATACCAGAATTTATTAGTTATTATCATTATTAGACAGGATTTATAAAGTGCCAACAATTTATGCAACGCTTAACAATATAAAGGTGGACAGTACAATTACAATACAGTTCAATACAGAAGGAATAGGAGGGCCCTGCACATGGAGCTTACAATCTAAAGGGAGGGGTAGGTGGTACAAAAGGTAATAGCTGTAATAGTTCTTAGGTGGAGGTGGGGTAGGCTTCCCTGAATAAATTCATTTTCAAGGATTGCCTAAGTTAAAATTATGCGTACGAAAATGTAGAGCCCAAAACAACGCTTTGTACACACAATCTCTATGATGCCCACATCAAAGATGACCGACACTTGGCATACATGTGTGGTGACGTATGTCCTAGCTCCTCCCTTAGGGAGACTGGATTGACACTATCAAGAGCATGATCCTGAAAATGACTGCGTTAACAAAATACAAACAACATGGATTGATAAAAGCCTTGAGTATTCTCAGTCAAACGAAAAGGGTAAGTTACTTTTGTTTTAGGGGTATCGCATAAAATGTATAAATTGTCCACAGATTAATTAATTTCAGACCCATATTTCTGAAAATCTATAAATGTTTGTGTTACAGCCTCCTGATCATCAGTACTCTAGGTTAATCAGCCTTAGCAACAGTAATTGCCCAGTGCTGTTCCTCCTCCTAGCTCTTTGATCACTCTCAAGCTCCATAGCAGCACAGCTAAATAGGAGTTACACTTTTGTTGAAAACTCCATGACTGTGTATCAGCTTTCTGCCTGATATGCTGGAAGAGAGGTGGAAAGTCCATGGTATTTTGAAGCTGCAATCCTATTTAGCTGTGCTGCTTGGGAGTGATCAATGAGCTAGGAGGAGAAGGAACAGCACAGGGTATTAGCTGTAACTACAGGTGATTACCTGGAAATCTGATGATCAGTAGGCTGAAACCCAACATTTCTAGACTTTCAGAAGTGCAGGTCTGATGTTTCCAGTGAGTGCTGAATCTGATGGGGTTTTTTTGTGAATTGAAAGCTCAGCTGTTTGGATTACTATTGTTTCTTATAGGTTTTTGGCAGCCCAGAAATGGGTGGATGGGCATCAATAGATACAAGTGCAGTTCTGATAAGTGGACAGATATTTTGGTTTCCCATGCAGATATATAACTTCAGTTGTGAAATATTCTTTCACCCCAATAAAGCTAGTGTATTATTAATTTTATTTGCTTACTAATCTACCAATGTCAAAAGATGTCTTGAAAAATCTTGTCTGCAGACTTTATTGTTGGTCCAGTATCTAGATTGAGCAGAGTGTGCGTCTGAGTTGGGGTGTGTTTCAATGGGCTTTTGCTCACATCAGACAGGTTTTACATTTCCAAAAGTCTGGGAATTCAGAGCCCTTTTGAAGTAGGTCAAATGCAGGTTGGAGGGAGGCCATCTGCAGGTCAAATGCACCTGTGTATGAATTCTGAATGATCTAGGCAGCATCTCACACTGATGTCCTCAACACAAGCTACTAAGTTGTCAGCGTGGGAAAATGAGGATGCAGCAGACCATACAAATTAGACAGCAGTCAAATATGCCTGCATGAACTGAATTATTTAAACATATTATTATGTATACATGCACACTTATACTTGTTGTATTTATTCACAACATATATGGGGTTCCCATATAGTCCCAAAAATGTACACAGTACTTTACATTTTGTACCTTCACATTAGTCCCTGCCTTCAAAGAACTTGCATACATATTCATACTAGGGTCAATTTAGTCAGGAGCCATGAAAACCTACTAGCATGTATTTGGAGTGTGAGAGGAGTACCCAAAGCACAGGGAGAGCATGTATATTGTATAAAAATGCTGGTCCAAGCACACATGTTTGGTGTAAGCATGATCACGGGATAACTAAGAATGCTATTGTCTGCTGAGGCTTAAAGTGATTGTAAAGTCTTGTTTTTTTTTCAATAAAAATAACAAACACGTACCTGCTCTGTTGCAGTGGATTTGCACAGAGCAGCCCAGATCCTCCTCTTCTCAGGTTGCTCTTCTGGCCCCTCCCTCCTGTTGAGTGCCCCCACAGCAAGCAGCTTGCTTTGGGGCACCCGAGCCTAGTCACAGTTCCCTTTGTCCATTCAGACACAGAGCTGCAGACCAGCCCCGCCCCCTCTCTCTCCTGATTTGTTGACTGACTTTGATTGACAATGGCACCACTGCTGTGTGTCAGCCAATCAGGAGGGAGATCCTTGGATGGCTCAGACACTCATGGGCATTGCTGGATAGAGATGGGGCTCCAATAAGTATTTGGGGGCTGCTACACACAGAAGGCTTTTTATGCTAATGCATAGAATGCATTAAGATAAAAAAAACCTTCTAACTTTACAGCTCCTTTAAGGATACCAGAATTATCAGTATCAGAAACAATATGGATTGACACCTAAAATTCTGAATATATACACTATTTCTGTCAGTTGTCTTGAATTCTGCTAGAAGCATTGTCCTAATCTGTTTAATCTCAATGCAGTACCGTTTGTTACACTCACAAATAATTAAACAATTTGTGGTGCTACTTTTCTTAAGGAATTTGTCACTGCTATAGAAACCAATACCCCAAAAAATGCCATAATAACTACATTATATTATGTGAGGGTTTACCTAAAAAGGTCTGCCTTTCATTTTTATCACTAGACATGTTTGAAAGGATGCTCACTTGCTGTTGAAATTTAGAAACCAGTGATAGAAACTGTCTTAAAGAACTATAAACTGTAAACTATACAGTATCCGTGTGAATAGATACTGTATATAATGTCATATAATATCATGTAGTCCAAGAATCTATAACAACCGATATACCAGAGCACTGCAATAAATCAACAGAGTTCATAGAGGCTATCTAGTGGACCAGAAATACCTAAATACGTAAAATTTGACTGGCTAAGCTACTACATCAATAATTTGATTTGTATTTCATTGTACAAGGTAGAATATACCCATTCAAATTATAGGCTTTTTGGATATGACCTATAACGTTACCCAGGCATAGCAATGCATACAGTGTTTTATACAAGTTAACAACACAGCACAAATTAATATATCTAATTCAATAAGATCGCATCATACATAGCCACATTGTCCAGTTTCTGCCTATAAACAAGTAGGCTAATACTGACCAGTAACACATGCCATATCAAGGTGACTTAATGTGCATTTTTTTAGTTAGTATGTTGTTCTATCATTATGTATACTTTCAATGTTTGGTTTTGTCTATTTTGAGCAGTGTTTGTTTTTAGCCCAATCAGAGCTGTTGCCCATTAACGAACGGTTGGCCAAGGATCCTATGTCATTTTTTTTTCTGAATAATGCTTTGTCGATGCATTTGCCAGCCTCTGCTGATTCTTTGAACAGACAGAGAAAGTGCACCACAAGAGACTACTGAATGAAAGACATATGTGTTGCTTCCCTAAAAAAATAAATAAGTGGTTAGATTAATCTGTTCACAGCGAAATGTCTAATTTTCTCTGGTTACAAAGCGTGAAATAGCTTATTTATAAAAAGGTTAAAGGAGATGTGCGAGATTCTAAAAATACAAAAATACATACTCACCTACATGCTGCAGCATCGGTGCATCACATGATCACTCAGGGCTCGGTCCACTCTGAGCAGAGAGCGGTGACTGTCAGTCACCGCTTCCTGCTCTGCCCCTCCAGTATTCACTGGAGCACTGTGCTGGGGAGAGATGTGGGAATAATTGGCTCAAGCGCAGAGAGGCTGAGCCAGCTGCCGATCAGGCATCTGGGTGGATCCCAACATTATTGCCAAGATCCTTCCACAGCCTAGGGCAGCTCTGTGATGTCAAAGTGACAGTTGGCTGATTCTGGGTCACAGGAGAGCTTTGACCATACTTCTCTTTTAAAGGCAACTATCACAAAAGCTGCCTACAGTAAGGTCACCGCGTGTATGCTGGTAAGGTGAAGCAATGGTCTTAAAGTTCTTCCACCCAGCCTATAGTAAGTGCATGCCTGGAGATCACATAACCTCTTTTTCTTACCATCAAATTAGTTGTATTCACTAAGTTACTAAAATAATAAAAAATAACCTAAATGCAACTATACATAGGTATGGCTGTTCACTGAGACTTCTGTAGCTGTACATATTGTTAGGCTAAATTTGACTGTGAAAACTCTTGTTGCTTTGTGTGTTTTAACACACATTATGACATGTTTTTTGTCGTTTGATGTGCATTTTGCATAATCTTACCTGGTAGCAATATAAATAATGTCTTATGGTTAAAACTCAGTAAAATGCTATGTTTGCATTTACTGAGTTACTGTTCATTGTATGGGTCCCCCAAATGCACACTGATGAAGTGGAATTCATGTAGGCTCAATGCATTTACAGATATAAATGAACATGATTGATTTGTATGACAGTTCTAAGTTTACTGCAGTTTCACTGTAGTAGACAACTGTGTTACATATGAATGCAATTTAAAAGTGCATCTACACTGATCTCCTCCTTTGCTGGTTAGGATGAGTGAGGTCAGGGGATATTTTGAGACTTGTAATCTTTAGTGTTTGCAGCTTTGTATACAGCTGACCCTTCCTGCGATGTACTGTATGTGTGCAATATGAGTGGTCTTTTGTCACACATGTATCAGTAGTTCCTGTGAGTTCTTTAACATTGGCTGCAATAAATGTAACTCCATAGCAATGACAACAGTCAGTTTAATAAACCATGTCTTCCATTCTCCCTGCTGTAATGTGATAGGTTTATTATCTATAAATATTTCTTCACTACCTCCTACAGGTAGAAATTTCAACCCTGTTATTTGTTTGCTTAATGCACTCACTTGAACATCCACTACTCCCATGGAAAATGTACAATATAATGAATGTGTAGGAGTGATTTTGTCACAGACATAATTTCTACATTCAGCTCTGTGATCACAGCGAATGAATACAGCATTATGTGAACGTTCAATGAACTAAAATGATTGACTCTGTTATCACTTACTTTAAATTATGAGGTTTGACTATAAACACACTTTCTGGCATAATTTTATTCATAGCTTGACATTTTACTCTTACAAGTCTTTTACTTACATTTTTTTTAAATGAACACAACATACATTTCATATGACTTATTTTCCAGCAGAAATATTGTTATTGATTTGCTTTAGCAATCTGGGGACAATACAGTACATTTTAATATAGTTTATAGCTTGAGCAAATTGCACAAAAAAGACACTTCTGTGTTGAGTATAATTCACTTGTATTTGTGCATTTTGCATATGTTTGACATTTTAATCTTCAAAACTTGGCATTTATGTATATTTCTTCCATGCTGTAGCCTACGACAACTAGTCAGATATTTGCTTTTTTTCATCTAAAGGTAGCCACACACAAAAGCATCTGATTATTCTATTAGGCAAGATCAGACCCAGGTAATCTTCCAGAAAAGTTCCCGCAAGAGTGATGACGGTTACAGAGGTTAACATGTTTTTCATATTGCGCAGGTGGCAGTAAAATACTTCTAGGCAAATGAAAACTTTTGAATTTAGAAAGGCATTTATGGCTTGTGAAGGCACAGTGATGGCACGTTGAACAGTGTGGACCTGAGCATCAGGGCCTCTGGTTCAATTGACAGTTCAAGGGTAAAAATACATTTTTGTTAGTAAATATGGATACTGTATAGTCCATAAGCTTTGTTGCATATTAGGCAGATGTACTGAAATAGCGTGCTTATCGAAACCAAACCTAGAGAGCTGTTTAGCCTACAATTGCTGAACTCTGATTCTAAAAATGCCAGGTAGAGTCTGTGCCGCCTGGTTTTTGTTCACATCAGATATAGTTTGCATTCTCATACATGCCATTCTCGTAAAATTGCATCGGTTTGGCATGCTTCTGAGATCATTCAGAATTCATTGGCAGGTACATTTAACCTGCAGGTGACCTCCTTCTGACCTGAATGTGACCTGATCTGCCATAGTGTAAATTCACACCAGCAGCTGCATTACAACAGTGGTTGGTGTGCGGTGGGATGACAGCAGTGCTGATGCACCGATTAAGTACATCATACTGTTCACTTTTTTTTTTTAATGTCACATAGTGACTTTTCACTAAATTCTATTGGCTGCAAGGCGCATTGCCTCACACTATGCTGTACTGAAAAGTAGTGCATGCAGTGCTTTTTTTCAGCGCACACCATGACGCGGTAGTGTGAACCAACCAGATAGGGGATAAAGCATTTTGCTTTGTTTTATGTTGGAAATGGATGGATGGAATGGAATGATAAAATGGATAAAATAGACGCCCAACGCAGTCCTACCGCACCTGGTGTGAATATACCCTTAAGCAGATTTTATATTCCCATAGACCTGTATGCAGGTGCAAGACACAGTTAAGATGAACGAAAGCCCCTTAACAAAGGTCCTTATGAGGACCTCTACACTTGGTAATTTTCTAGTTCAAATGTGCAGGCTTAATTTATGACATTTATATCATAACTTTCTTTTTAAAATAATTGCTTGTTTATACTTTTGAACACCAGCTTTTCACGTAGTTCCATGTACACTTGTGAATTGACTTTGTTCATTATCAAAAGAAAGAGAAGAAAGGAAAAATCCTGGATCATGCAAGAGCCTTATTTAAGAGTGTTCCATTATTATTATTTATCTCTAATTGCCCTTGTTTGCATACAATCCCGACAGCTCAGAGAACTGGTGGGTGTTTATTTACTGTTTGCTTTCCAATTTATAAATCCCAACTTTCCCCCTCCTTCTACAAATGGGTGGCAGCTGTAGAGATCTACAGTTGTTAGTGTTTGATACATCCTGTCTACATATGAGGCCATGTAGTAATATTAGGTAAACGTAATGTAATAGTAGTGTATGAAGTGTCTTGCTATCTTTAAGCAAATGTGATTGACCAAAATTGTAAATGTAAATACTATGTAGCAAATTATTCAAACAAAAAGGTCATTGGCTGGTAACTCTTTCAGCACTAATATAATTAATACTTTAGCTTTCTGCTGGTTTAAATAGTTTTAAAAAGTATATATTTATTATATAGATATTTTAATTCAAAGTGTACCTTTCTAGATTACCTAAAACAAATAGGTGGTTCCTTAATTGCCAAATAGGTGGTACTTAATGAAAAAATCAAGATAATGTGTGCACTATACAAAAAAGAAAAACTGTATCTTGCAAATTAGGTCGATATTGCATTAGTGGGACTGTTTTCAGCACATCTCACATCAGTTCTCTTGAACCCCTAATACTTTATTACTCTTTTATTATTTTTCCTTATAACTCTTTTATTCATATTTTTAATGCCCACTCCATCTTTTCTTAACCAAGTTCAGAAGGTCATTGAGGCAACAGTAACATTTACGGACATAGTCATGAAAAAAAGTTTGAATCCAGGTCATTTCTTGTCTGTATGCATTCAACTGTTTGACATGCTGTTTTGTTGACATTCACCTTCTAAATTCACAGTAGTTATAAGGCTAATCCCTGACAAGTAGAGTGGGATTTAAGATTAAATATGGACTTAAAGGGGATGTAAACCCTTGTGTTTTTTCAATGCATCCTATGCATTAAGGTGAAAAAACACCTGGCAGTCACCCCCCAGCCCCCCCATTTTACTTACCTGAGCCCCTTCGGCTGGGACATGCTGTCCCTCTCTCCACAGGGTCCCTGCTCTTGATTGGATAGATTGATAGCAGCATGGCCATTGGCTACCGGGGGGGGGGGGGCCAAGTTCGGCATTCGTGTCTGTGGATGCAAATGCTGGACTCGGGAGCGTGCCCGCAAGGTAACCCCCTTTAGGAGAGCGCTTCTCCTAGGGGGTTATCTGATGCGGGGAGGAGCCACGAGCGCTGCCGGGGACCCCAGAAGAGGATGTTCGGGGCCACTCTGTGCAAAATGAGCTGCACAGTGGAGGTATGGCATGTTTGTTGTTTAAAAAAAATAAAAAACGATCCTTTACAATCACTTTAAGACTAACTTGAGGTGATTGTAAAGGAAAAAAATGTATTTTAAAAAAAATAACAAACATCTCATAGTTATCTGAGCCGCTCCCCATTGCCGATCGCCTCCATAGCAAGCCTCCTGTGGAGGCACTCGTGTGTGCTCGCTCCCGAACCAGCTCTCTGCATCCACAAGACACAGAGAATGTGGCTCAGCCCTGCTCCTGCCTCACTGGCTGTGATTGACAGCAGTGGGAGCTAATGGCTCCTGCTGCTGCATCTCAGCCAATCAGGAGGGAGAGACCAGGGAGAGCGTCGGGTCTCATGTACATTGTTGGATTGGGATCGGCTTAGGTAAGTATTAGGGGCGACTGAGGGGGGGGGGGGGGGGAGCTGCACACTGAAGGTTTTTTACCTTCATGAAGGTAAAAAAAAACCTTCAGCCTTTACAACCACTTTAACAAGATTACTTGTTTGTAGAGCATAGAATGTGTGGAACAATGAGCACACCATCTCTATAGGAATTAGGAGTATATGTTTATAAAAAGTGATTTGGTATTTAATAACAGGGAAAGTCTAATGCCCTGTACACACGGTCGGATTTTCCGACGGAAAATGTGTGCTAGGACCTTGTCGGAAATTCCGACCGTGTGTGCGCTCCATCACACATTTTCCATTGGAATTTCCAACACACAAAGTTTGAGAGCTTGCTATAAAATTTTCCGACAACAAAATCCGTTGTCGGAAATTCCGATCGTGTGTACACAGATCCGACGCACAAAGTGCCACGCATGCTCAGAATAAATTAAGAGACGAAAGCTATTGGCTACTGCCCTGTTTATAGTCCCAACGTACGTGTTTTACATCACCGTGTTCAGAACGATCGGATTTTCCGACAACTTTGTGTGTCCCTGTGTATGCAAGACAAGTTTGAGCCAACATCCGTCGGAAAAAATCCATGGATTTTGTTGTCGGAATGTCCGATCAATGTCCGACCGTGTGTACGGGGCATAAAAGGCAATTGGTGCTGGCAAATGTAACATTGCAGCACAAGTTAATGCAAGCTAGATTTCCCATTGATTGAAAAGGATGTTCATTGAACAACAGTTGAACGAGGCTTAAGCTTCAAAACACATGAGGGAATGCAGATGGGAAGTTTGCTTTATAGATGCCAGTAAACCTTTGATGGTGGAAATGCAGGAAATGATCAGGAAGGTATCATCCTCTGGTTTCCCCTAAGCTTTGATTTTTGGAAATGTCCAATATCTTCAAGCCTAACAAAGCAAAGTTTGATAGGGGGCAATAGTGTACCTCGGAGGGGAAGGAGGGGGACAAGCGCCAACGGAATTCACTGAGCCATCATCTCCTGTTTACTCGGCTCTCACTTGGCTCTCACTTGGGGTTAAATTTAAGGTTTAGTGATAAGGGCTCATTTTAGGGTTTAGGTTGTTAGGTGGGGAATGGTTATGTGTCACAGGTTGCTTTTGGTTTGGAAATATTAAAGACAGTATGTGGTGTTACTGTGTTTCTTGTTTTAGTTATTTTTTTTTTAGATTATCTTGGTATTTATACAGTGGGGAAAATAGTTATTTGATCCCCTGCAGTATTTTTATGTTTGCCCACTTACAAAAAAAAATGAAGGGTCTATCATTTTTATCATAGGTGTATTTTAAATGATAGAGACAGAATATCAACCAAAAAAAAACATGATACAAATGTTATAAATTGAGTTACAGTTCAGTGAGTAAAATAATTATTTGATCACCAAGCAAAACATGGCTTAGTCCTTGGTGGAGAAACCCTTGTTGGCAATCGAGATAAGATGTTTCTTGTAGTTAAGTGACCACGTTTGCACACATCTCAGGAGGGATTTTGATTCACTCTTTTTTACAGATCTTCCCTAAATCCTTAAAGTGGTTGTAAACCCTTTACAACCACTTTTTTACTAAAGGCAAGCCTATAATTAGAAATAAATATATACGCTGCGCTTTCAAATATACTAAATATACTCTTCACATTATATATATATATGTGATAACCAAAGCGCAAATATGCGTGTGAATCACACACCGTGATACACCCAGTAACTAGTGACTGTAAAAAGTGACAATAGTGCAACAAATAGTTATAAATACTTAAAAACGAACATATAAATGAAAATAAATAATCACACTAATAAAAAGTGCTATAACGTGCATCCATATGGTGATTGGTTGTATCAAAATTATTGTTCATAAAATCATATAGTGTTCATAAAATATATAGTGGACTCAACCCACTAAAACATATAGATGAATAAAAAGTGTTTCTATGTGCATATGTGTCATCCATTTATTTCAATTCAAAAGTGCTTCTAAATTCCATGCGATTTGGAAACGGCTGTGTAGATAATCCAAAACAAACCACAGTGATCCATGCGATTTGGAAACTGCTGTGTAAATAATCCAAAGCAAGCCACAGTAATCACACTCAGGTGCTCCCCCCTAGGTATTAAATGCTCACCTCTGAGCGTCTGACTTTGCACTTAAGCTTAGTCAATACACGCCTGTGAAACACCTCTGGGGCTCTGCAGCTTTAACCAGACTCCTGGACCCGTCAGCACTATACCTCGGTTGAGTGAAAAAGGACTGGATGGTGTAATAACGTTTTAACAGTTTATTAGTCACATAAAACCCTCCTATGGGGTACTCACATAGTATAGGCGCATCAGTGCGCCAATCTGCATCAGGCAAAAAGCAAAAGTAAAGATTTCAAACTGGTTAAAGCTGCAGAGCCCCAGAGGTGTTTCACAGGTATGTATTGACTAAGCTTAAGTGCAAAGTCACACGTTCAGAGGTGAGCGTTTAATACCTAGGGGGGAGCACCTGAGTGTGATCACTGTGGCTTGCCACACAGCAGTTTCCAAATCGCATGGATCACTGTGGCTTGTTTTGGATTATCTACACAGCAGTTTCCAAATCGCATGGAATTTAGAAGCGCTTTTGAATTGAAATAATTGGATGACACATATGCACATACAAGCACTTTTTATTCATCTTTATGTTTTAGTGGATTGAGTCCACTATATATTTTTATGAACACTATATGATTTTATGAACACTATATGATTTTATGAACAATAATTTTGATACAACCAATCACCATATGGATGCACGTTATAGCACTTTTTACTAGTGTGATTATTTATTTTTATTTATATGTTCGTTTTAAAGTATTTATAACTATTTGTTGCACTATTGTCACTTTTTACAGTCACTAGTTACTGGATGTATCACGGTGTGTGACTCACACGCATATTTGCACTTTGGTTATCACATATATATAATGTGAAGAGTATATTTAAAAGCGTAGCGTATATATTTATTTCTGCTTTTATCTGCATGTTTTTACAAGACATGTTTAACGCTTGCAGCTGTTTCACGGTGCCATTTAGGCAATTTATAATCAGAGGAGGCTCACAGAATCTTTTATATATACAAGCATATAATTAGGCTTACCTGTAGCTACACTGGATATCTCCTAAACCTGCATGGTTTAGAAGATATCCCTGTATTTGCTTGTGCCGACGTCATCGGCACATGCGCACTTAAGCAGACTGAAGCAATGGCATGTACGTGCTGTTGCTTCAGTTAGACTGTGCCCTTGCCAGCAGCTCCCGCGCATGTGTGGGAGTGACATCGCGGCTTCGGCCGATCACAGCGCCGGAGCGGCGATACCCGGAAGTAACCCCTGGGAGCGATGTCGGCTGCCAGAGCGGTGAACGAGGACCGCTGTGGGGTCTTCAATCTCAGGTAAGTAATTCATAATGAGCTAGTATGCTATGCATACTAGCTCATTATGCCTTTGTCTTGCAGTTTTTTTTTTTAATTTTGTTTTTTTACAACCACTTTAAGGTTTCTTGGCTATCGAAGTTTCAGCTCCCTCCCATACATATTCTACAGGATTAAGGTCTGGAGATTGGCTAGGCCACTCCTTGACCACAATGTGCCTTTTCTTGAACTACTCCTTTGTTGCCTTGGCAGTATGTTTTGGGTCATTGTCATGCTGAAAGACCCATCCATGACCCATCCAAGAGACAGTCAAGAAACCCTAAGGATTTTGAGAAAATCTGTAAAGAATAGACCAAAATCCCTCCTAAGATGTGTGCAAACCTGGTCACCAACTACAAGAAATAACTTACCTCTGTGCTTGCCAGCAAGGGTTTCTCCACTAAGTCATGTTTTGCTTGGGAATCAAATACAGTACTTATTTTACTCACTGAACTGCAACCTAATTTATAGCATTTGTTTTATGTGTTTTTTCTGGATTTTTGGTTGATATTCTGTCTCTATCATTTAAAATACAGCTAAGATAAAACTTATAGACCCTTCATTTCTTTGTAAGTGGGCAAACTTACAAAATGTGCAGGGGGTCAAATAATTATTTTCCCCACTGTATGCTATTTTACCAAACCAATGGTACTTGCTGAGTCTCAAGGCATAACATGTATAAGTATCCCTATAAGATAACCAACAGTACTTAGGCAGATTCTTGAGTTTAAATGCATTAAAATATGTTTATGATTTCTCCTGCATTATTTAGAGCCCTTGCACACTGGGGCGGTTTGCAGGCGCTATTGCGCTAATAATAGCGCCTGCAAACCGCCCCGAAAGTGCTGCTGCTTTCATTCCAGTGTGCAAGCCCCGAGGGCTTGCACACTGGAGCGATGCGCTGGCAGGACGGTAAAAAAAGTCCTGCCAGCAGCATCTTCGGAGCGGTGAAGGAGCGGTGTGTATACCGCTCCTTTACCGCTCCTGCCCATTGAAATCAATGGGACGGCGCGGCTATACCGCCGGCAAAGCGCCTCTGCAGAGGCGCTTTGCGGTGGTATTTAACCCTTTCTCGGCCGCTAGCGGGGGGTAAAACCGCCCCGCTAGCGGCCGCATACCGACGGTAAAACGCCGCTAATAATAGCGGCGTTTTACCGCCGACGCCGCCCCCCGCCCCAGTGTGCAAGGGCTCTTAAAGCATTGAAAATGAATATGGATATACTGTGTGTGTAGTGTGTATGTATGTGTGTGTGTGTGTGTATGTATTTATATATATATACCAAATTGGTGTTCTGCACTTTTGGCTAAAAAAACACATATTTATAACAGAACTTTGAGTACATTCATGCCTAAGGCCTAGTTCTGTAATGCCAACCCTATTTTCTATCATTGTAGTAAGACTGTAGCCACCTTTCCATATGGTTTGTCTTTTGCATTAACATTCTACGAGCAAATGGATTGCCTTAGTATGTTTCATAACATTAGATTATTACTTTTTCACATCTGCTAAATAAATAGACTGCTTTCTATGTAAGCTATTGAAAGCTGTTGTGCCCCTAAGCAATCTTAGATTGTATCCAGAGTTAGGCCGCTGTATTTGTGGTGTATATTTACAGTTTTTTTTTTTTTTTTACCAAGCTTTCCTTGGACCATACAACAAATTACAAAGAGAGTACAGACCTGTGTAATTTTTTTTTTTGATACTTCAGAAACAGTGTTGTATGAACTGTGCTTCTTATGTTTTTGAGGTATCTTAAAAAGACATTAGGATATCTAAAAAACATAAAAAGAATGTATTAAGTGCTGAGTGGATCCACCTTTTTTTCATATCTGTAATACTTATTTCCATTTATTTTGCTAAACTTTTCTTGTACTGTATAACTAATTACAAAGAAAGCAGAATTTTTTTTTATCATAGTGACTATTATATACACACAACCACTTACCAACCGCCTAATTGGGAAAATACGTCATTACTTCGACATTTATTACCAGGGTTATGGCTGCAGCTAGGTGCTATAACTCCAGTATTAAGATTTTCTGCAGCCACAGCTGTTTTTGATAAAAGTGATCCGAGTGGCTAATTAGGGCGACCCTTCCCGCCACTTTCCGGTGGTTCTCGGGCTTACCTCATTGGGAAGACCAAGAACCGATCCAGCGGTTGCAGCGGCAGGCCATAGAGATGAGCAGAGGAAAGATGGCCTCCGCTCATCTCGATGACCTAGGAGGCCCGGAGCGATGTCCTGACGCCACTCCCAGTTCACGGCCAATGTAAAGGCCATTTTTTTCTTTTTAAAGCATCAGATCAACCTTTGTTTTTATTTATTTTTTGAAATTTTATTTGATGCTTTCCATTGTAAGGGAGAGGTGTGGGGTCTTATTGACCCCTGATCTCTTCATAAAGAGGACCTGTCATGCCTTATTTCTATCACAAGGGATGTTTACAGTCCTTGTGATAGGAATAAAAGTGATACATTTTTTTTAAAGGGACAGTGTAAAAATAAAAAATAAAATAAATAATAAAAATAGAAGGTCATGTAGGTCACGTCCACATATGTAAACGGTATTTACACTACACATGTGAGGTATTGCCGTAAACGTCAGAGTAAGAGCAGTGATTCTAGCACTAGTCCTCCTCTGTAACTCTACACTGGTATTCTGTAAAATTGTTTAAAGTGTGGCCTATGGAGATTTTTAAGGACCATAGTTTGGCACCATTCCACGAGCATGCTCAATTTTAAAGCATGACATGTTTGGTATCTATAGATGGCGTAATGTCATCTTTCATATTTTACAAAAAATGGGTTATGTATTATGTTTTTTTTAATTCATTAAAATGCATTTTTTCCTCAAAAAAAAGCGTTGAAAAGCCGCTGCACAAATACCATAGGAAATGAAAAGTTGCAACAACCACCATTTCATACTCTAGGGTCTTTGCTAAAAAAGATATATAATTTTTGGGGGTTCTAAGTAATTTTCTAGCAAAAAGACCTTATTTTTACTTGTAAACAAAAAGTGTCAGAATAGGCCTGGTCTTTAAGTGGTTAAATCGCTGGATGGATAATAGTAAACAATATTGCATTGTTTTATGTTTTATTATGTGTTTGTGCTTAAGACCCCTTTCACACTGAGGGACCTATCGGATCTGCCTCTCAGTTTTTCCTGATCCTGATCAGACCATCTATGGCTCTCTATGAAGTAGCAGATGTCACCAGACATATGTCACCCACCAACATCTAATCCAATCTGCTAAAAACAGATGATTGGGAATCTGTTCCCCGGTGGATCAGATGGAAACTAACAGACGGTCCATTTCCATCCTACTGCCCCATAGAGAACAGCAGGCTGTGTCCATGTCCGCTCTGCATCAGTGGAGCAGACACAGACCTGTCATCCGCCTGCTCAGCTGCAATCAGCGGACAGATCCCCGCTGAGCCAGGAGATGGGGGCCGGAGTCTGCCCTGTGTGAAAGGGGGCCTAACAGTGTATGGAACTGTCCTGTATCTGTTTTCATGCCCCTTGCACATTGCTCCAATGAAAAGCACTATTCACGAAGTTTGAGTTCTGTTGATTGGAGCACTATGCATGGGAGGGCCAGACCACTGCACTCCAGTGTTCTGGTTCTCCAGCATGCTGTCACTACAGTGCAGCTTTTCATACACTGTTAAGCATTGCCAGTTTTTACTCTGTTAAGAATTGTATTTATTTTTTTAATTCCTCTTTCTCTACCTATTGGGCAGCCCAACTGCATCAAAGTAAAAAAAAAAAAAAAAATACTGAGCGCATGCTTATTGCCACATGCTAGTTTGTTATTACACTGGAATACTTCATTTTTGTAAATATATGTAAGTTAATACAATCTGTTGTATTTAAGGCCTTGTATGGCCCAAGCATACAGATGTACCAAGCAGTTTTAAGGTGTTTACAGACAGCATTTACCCAGATTGGTTTTAGATTGGGCAATATTGTTAAGTCTGTTGGTCCTTCCTGACCTTGGTCGAACTTGCTTGAAGGAAGATTCAAAGGGCCAAGTTATATCTTTCCAGGCTAAATCATTATTGGTTTCTCCCAGGACAATCCACCTCTCGTGTGCTTTCCCTTCCTGGCACATATTCATAAAAATAATTTAACCAATGTGAATTTTTGCTGTTTTTCATATAAAATACATTTTGGCAGCCTGACTGAACATGTGTGGCTATTTGGCACCGTGATGCCTATGAATAAATTTAGAAGCATAACTTTAAATTTGTATAAACAGGTGAATTTGGTTATTCCACTTGTTGATGAACATTCTAAAAAGTGGCAAGAATGAAAATAGCACATTTTCTTTTGTATTTTAGAAACTGTGTTTATGGTTCATCGAATATATCTATAATATAAATCCGATTTTACAAAGATTTTGACATTTTCCAATACTTGGGCCATTAAAAACACAAAATTAACATTGGAAAACAAAGTGCAATAACATTGTTCAACCATATCTTTAAGGAACAATTGTCATTTTATTATATCCTGCCTTATATAGTGATACCCGTATATGTCTTTTATTTGTAACATTTGTTGTTTTTTTGTTGTTTTTTTTTTTTTTACTTTTAGCTATGTTCATAACTTGTTCTACTGTATTTTGATTCCAATCATTGTACAAATGATTGGAAATGTAGCCAGTAGACTGGCTGCAAACAAGCCTCCTGTCGTGAATATAAACCGTCCATAGAATTAGGATCAGTTCCTTTGTAGTTTGCATGGGATGAGAATGTTATCTCCATATACTGATATACACCAGTTGCATGACTGTAAGACTATATTTGAAGAAATGTTTTTATGGTATTTTAGAATAAGCAATGCCACAAAATATTGGGTTACAATAAAGCATTGAATGATTTATGTTTAAAGGATATAAGATTTGTCTTCATTTTTTTCCCTGTTAAAGCTTGTCCAGTGTTAGTGTGGGCTGACATTTACATTGAATACATGATCTTGTTTCGCATGGCCATGACTTAACGTTAGAGGTGAAGCTAAGGCCGTTTCTCTTTATCATCTGGCTGTTATTAGTATGTTCTGTTTATTTTGTAATAACAGCATGCCATGCTTCTGCTCTCATACTTGGCTTTATTCTCTGCACACCAGTCATGAATAGCTACAGTGCTCAACCGAATTATGGCGCACCCGCTTCACCAGCAGGCACCAATCCAGCTCGACCTGGTGGATTTCCAGGGGCCAACAGCCCGGGCCCTGTCGCTGATATCTATGGAACTGCCAACCAAGATTCCGGTGTTGGTAACTACATTAGCGCAGCAAGTCCTCAACCTGGTTCTGGCTTTGGCCATGGAATTGCTGTAAGTGTTTTGCTTAATTTATATTGTGTTCAATATTTGTTGGATATGTTCAAGACTAAGCAATCAAATAGTGAAATGAGCTTTTCATGATCATTATTACTTTTCTTGTGATTATAGTGAAATCTTTAGCAGTGTCATGAGTTCAGGTTTATGCATGTTGCTTTCATATAGCCTCTTTGCCTTTTCACCATTTAGAATTGATGACATTTCCAAAAGAGGGAGCTGAAATAATTTTGAGAATTATAGACTTGTTAGATCCTGGTTTTCTTAAAATCAGAACTGACAAAATCTACAGGAGCCAGATTGCTAAAGCAGCATACGAAATGATGGCTGACACCTAACTATTGAAGTTGTTTATATTAAAGTTGGTGGCAGTAAATGTTTCTTTTTTAGGAGGTTGCACTGACTTCTACACTGGTTTTTACAATCTTCATTAAATTAACTAGAAAAGGTATTTTCCTCTTTTCCTAATTTGCTTTGAAATTGCACATTTTTAATACTGAATGCTTTTAACGTTTTAACTAAAATATGATATTTGAGTTCCTAAAAAAAAAAAAAAAAAATTAATTTTTAAGTTTAAAGAAATTCAACAACTAACAATTTGTGAAAATGTATTTGCCCCTGGTAAAAGGATTGTATAAAATGAAGGTTATTATGGTGAAATGATTGAATGCAATGATAGCTGATTGTTTTCACAGCTCAATGTTTCACTTATTTTGACCAATATCCTAAGGAGAAACAAGTTAGCAGCAGAGAGATTCAGCAAGCATATTAAATGGCATCAATGAGAAAATGAGACATTTTTTACAGAAGTAGCATTTTTTTTTCAAAACAGTGTATGAAAAAGATGATCCAACAAATTACAAAGCATATTTAAATTGTCCAAAGAACTTTGGGCTTCCAAGCAAAAAAAATCCACAATCACTGGGCAAAATTTAATTCCTTAGTGAGTATAAAGGCTAAAACCACTGCTAAGTAAAATGTAAACCCTCTACTCTTGTTTGCCAGGAAATGCCTGGATTTTCTTCTGGGAGACTTTTCTATAGACAGAAGAGAACATGGCTCCACCATGTCTGGTGTAAAGCAAGCACAAGCATTTCTGAGTAAAAACACCAATAGTCTATTATAGTGGTGCTGCTGTGTTGGTTTTCTGCTCTAGGCCTTGAATGACTTGCCATAACTAAAATAACTACTAATGCTGCTTTGTATCTTTGCTAAAAGTAAAGCATAGTTGCACTGTGCAGCAGGACAGAGAGAGAAATGTAATTCAAAAAATTGAAGCCTTGGACATTCTTGTCAATCAGGCTTAAACCTATCTTAAAAAAGTATTCTTTTTTTTTTGTGCAGGCAGGTGTACTCTCCCAGAGTGTGAGCATACATCATCTGGTGTCAGATATCTAACACTGTGATGTGGAAATGCTACCACAAACATTTGATGTCATATAAGTTCTAGAGTTTAATCTGGGTCAGAACACTGACATAGTATCTGTGCAAAAGTGCCTTTTTCATCTTGTTATTTCTGGGTTAAACTTGGCATAACTCAGTTAGTCATCTGGTATCCTGATCTCCCATTGCATGTAATTATATCTGAGCATAGATCCTTGTTACTGCTGCCTGTCTACTGCCTACTTTTAATTTCTACATGGTTACCTGCCTTCCCCAATCTGCCTGCTTTTATTTGACTCCATGTTTACCTTCAGTGTGGTGCTTTGCTTGGTCACCTTTTTGGTCATCAACTGTTACTACCAAGGACCACAACCGGTAAGGAAACATGTGCTAAAATTCCTCCACAGAAGTGTGAAAGTGATACCACATAATAGGAAGCATTTGGATACAATCATTTCAGGTAGAGGTTATGCAATCATTTAAAAGGGGGACATTACATTTAAAAACAAAGTTGATATTGACACCATTTATTTAATTGAATATATGACATCTGTTTAAAAAATTGTTATAAACATTCCGTGTCCAAAATGTGCAATATCAGAGAAAATCAGATAGCGAGAGATACTTTGCAATGGCACTGTTGTTAATCCATTAATTCCTTTAAAGCAGGACTTTCCAAACTATAACCCTCTAGTTGTTCAGGAACTACAAATCCGATCATGCCTAGTCATATCTGTGAATGTTAGAGTTTTACAATTCTTCATGGGGCGCATAGTTCCACAACAGCTGGAGGGCTGTAGTTTGGAGATACCTGCTTTAAAGTATAACTGAAGGCAAAACTTTTTTTTCTCGAGAGCAAGAATATCTGTCAGGTTTTTATTGCTGTCTGTCTGCCTGTTAAGGAGATTGACTCTATGTGCCCAGGTGACCATTATCATTGAAAGTGAAAGAAAATCTAAAATGAGTGGTCACCAGAACAGGGATATAGAGGAAATCTTTCAATGGGGGGGCACTAGTTCTGGTGATTGCCAGGAAATTTTCCTAAATCCACAGGGATTTCCTCTAGCTTCCTATTTTGGCTATGGGACAGGAAGCGATGACCTTGCATTGGGACACAGATGGCAAAAAAAAGCTTATAGCCATCCCTTACTCTATCCAAAATACAATTAAATGAGACAATGAAATGCATTCAGTTTTGTTTTAAGTACATTTTTGGCAGTGTATATATAGATGGACACTTATGGTGCATTTAAATTTTGGAGTCCTAGTGTGCTGTGTTAAGGCAGGTGCTAATGTGCATTGCCCCAGGGCAACCCATTCAAATTGGCTGCCAAAAAAATCAGACATGCGCCATTTTTGCAAAACAGAGCACCGACAACACATTGTAGTGAATTACTGTACATTGTGGTGTTCTGCGGCACATGTACATTCCCTTTAGAGCATGATGCCATTAAAATCGAATGGCACCACAATGCACTGAGGCATGCTTGCACATGTCAACTCATGTACTACCACCAATAGTGTTAATGGGTCATTAAAAAGTAGCAACACCTCCACTTTCTGTTTTATCACAATGTGCCCTAGTGAAGCAACAGAGACCACTTTGCATAGCTGCTGGCTCTGGCTGTTCCTTCTGTTTCTTGCTGTTGGTTAAAACGTCTGTCCGTCATGATGATGGGCCAAAGTTGTGGCATGGAAGGTGAGAAATCCAGGAAAGAGACAGAAATCAGTAGTGTTAAGCCTAATGTACATGGGACGTTTTTACAACCTCTCCTGAACGATTTAACTTGTCAGATAGTAACCCACATTTAAAACGTCCATTTTGCCGCGTTTACATCCGCGTTTACATCCGCGTTTAGCTGCGTTTTTGTGCCGCGTTTGCGTTTAGAAGCGTTTGAAAAAAAAATATTTTTTTTCAAAATAGCGAAAAATGAAAAACGCCTGTAAATTAAACGCAGCTAAACGCGTGTTACCGCGTTGAGAAACATTTGGCGCTTGAAATGCCTCTAAGCTCAGCGTCTGAACTCATTTTTTTGCTTTCCAAAAAAGGCCTCTAAGCTCAACTGCCTAGAAACAACTATAAACGACCCTGTGTAAATGTACTGATAAGATAACAGAGGAGAATTCAGGAGCATTTGAAAAAAAATGCCCAACTGCTCCTAAATGTCCATTTACCTGCAGCAGTGTACATGAAGCCTTACTCTCCATCTTCTCATCAGAACAGTTTAGCTTTCTTGTAGTCCCAGTCAGCCTGATCAGAAAGTGCATGCCTAGTGCTCGAAAGTGGCAGTTACATTTGTGAGTATTTGTTTAATTGGTATTTTGTTTTTAGTTTGGTATTTTCTTCATTAGTAGTACAGATAACACATATTTTGTTATCAGATTCAAGATACAGTGGGGACGGAAAGTATTCAGACCCTCTTAAATTTTTCACTCTTTGTTATATTGCAGCCATTTGCTAAAATCGTTTAAGTTCATTTTTTTTTCCTCATTAATGTACATACAGCAGCCCATATTGACAGAAAAACACAGAATTGTTGACATTTTTGCAGATTTATTAAAAAAGAAAAACTGAAATATCACATGGTCCTAAGTATTCAGACCCTTTGCTGTGACACTCATATATTTAACTCAGGTACTGTCCATTTCTTCTGATCATCCTTGAGATGGTTCTACACCTTCATTTGAGTCCAGCTGTGTTTGATTATACTGATTGGACTTGATTAGGAAAGCCACACACCTGTCTATATAAGACCTTACAGCTCACAGTGCATGTCAGAGCAAATGAGAATCATGAGGTCAAGGAACTGCCTGAAGAGCTCAGAGACAGAATTGTGGCAAAGCACAGATCTGGTCAAGGTTACAAAAAAAAATTCTGCTGCACTTAAGGTTCCTAAAAGCACAGTGGCCTCCATAATCCTTAAATGGAAAATGTTTGGGATGACCAGAACCCTTCCTCGAGCTGGCCATCTGGTCAAACTGAGCTATCAGGGGAGAAGAGCCTTGGTGAGAGAGGTAAAGAAGAACCCAAAGATCACTGTGGCTGAGCTCCAGAGATGCAGTCAGGAGATGGGAGAAAGTTGTAGAAAGTCAACCATCACTGCAGCCCTCCACCAGTCTGGGCTTTATGGCAGAGTGGCCCAACGGAAGCCTCTCCTCAGTACAAGACACATGAAAGCCCGCATGGATTTTGCTAAAAAAACACCTGAAGGACTCCAACATGGTGAGAAATAAGATTCTTTGGTCTGATGAGACCAAGATAGAACTTTTAGGCCTTAATTCTAAGCGGTATGTGTGGAGAAAACCAGGCCCTGCTCATCACCTGTCCAATGCAGTCCCAACAGTGAAGCATGGTGGTGGCAGCATCATGCTGTGGGGGTGTTTTTCAGCTGCAGGGACAGGACGACTGGTTGCAATCGAGGGAAAGATATATGCGGCCAAGTACAGGGATATCCTGAAAAAAACCTTCTCCAGAGTGCTCAGGACCCCAGAATTGGCCAAAGGTTTACCTTCCAACAAGACAATGACCCTAAGCACACAGCTAAAATAACGAAGGAGTGGCTTCACAACAACTCCGTGACTATTCTTGAATGGCCCAGCCAGAGCCCTGACTTAAACCCAATTGAGCATCTCTGGAGAGGCCTAAAAATGGCTGTCCACCAACGTTTACCATCCAACCTGACAGAACTGGAGAGGATCTGCAAGGAGGAATGGCAGAGGATCCCCAAATCCAGGTGTGAAAAACTTGTTGCATCTTTCCCAAAAAGACTCATGGCTGTATTAGATCAAAAGGGTGCTTCTACTGAACACTGAGCAAAGGGTCTGAATACTTAAGACCATGTGATATTTCAGTTTTTCTTTTTTAATAAATCTGCAAAAATGTCAACAATTCTGTGTTTTCTGTCAAAATGGGGTGCTGTGTGTACATTAACGAGGAAAAAAATGAACTTAAATGATTTTAGCAAATGGCTGCAATATAACAAAGAGTGAAAAATTTAAGGGGGTCTGAATACTTTCCGTCCCCACTGTAGGTAGCTGATTCTCACTATGATACCAAGCATAATTATGTGGTATGTGGATAGACTTTTTTAGAAGTAGGTACCTTAAAGATAAAGTTTCTGAATTCAAATATGCTTAACTTCCTTTTTAAATAAAGACAATAATAGATTCGATTTTTAACCCCTGCTTCATATAAATGTGCTCTGTTAACTCTTGTTATCATTATGGATTTCACTTAACCTATTGGCACAAAGCCTTATTGTTTTTTATCTATCCCCGAGATTTCTAATAGACTTGTTTCACACCAGCACACTTCACTGCCTTAAATGTACTTAGTAATATGAAAGCAATAGAAAGTAATGGCTGGTTTTCATTTATACATTAAGGTCTCAGGGACCATCTTTTACCCAGCATTCAGTCTTAAACCATGGTGCTTAACATTTTATTGCCACTCTAATTAGCAATGAAGGAGATATGGATATACTTATACCCTGAAAGGTCTTATAATGTTAAAGTGTTGTCAAGGTCTGGGAAATAAAGAAAGGCCTACCTTGATATTTTGCTTTTATCCAGGCATTGTCCGTTATGTATTATGCATACTGTAACTGCTAAAAGTCTAGTCTGCTCTGCAAATTGCTAATCGAGTTAAACTAATGAGAAATTATTGTGCAAGAGTTCAAACTAACAAAACAGTTTTATAATACATTTTACTTCAATAAGACAACTTGTCCTCTCTTTGTATGGGAATACTTGTTTTAGAGCACACTTTAATAATAAAGTAAGTTACAGTAACATAATATCATGCTTTCAAAGCACAACCTTGGCTTTGTGCATTTCTTTTTATATTGTTAAAAATTTATAACACAATAACTCGGGAAACCGCAGAATGATGAAAATATCAGGTAATAACACACCCGGTTTTGTATATTTGTGTACCTGTGTAGTGCAATCGTTCTGTGTATTTTAGCGTTTTGAGAGTCTAATTCTCTGCTGCTAAGACACTCCAATAAAAAAAGGAAGATGCACTTCTGAAGCTTTATTTTTATATAGAAAGTGCTCCTTCCTATTTTTCGAGCAGAGCACTGAATTCTAGTCAAAGGATCTGCAGAATGTCCGTGCATGTTTAGATCTACTGTTTAACTAATAATTTTAAGTTGTGACTGTTTATTTTTGCAAGGCTTAAATTGAAATACTAACCTATTTTTCAGCCAATGAAAAAATGTTGTTCTGCTGTGCCACATTGATGTATAAATCCAGTTAGAAACTTAACTTGCATTAAACTCCAGTTTGCATGTATTTTGTTTCAGACTGCAAAGTGTTTCTGTACGCTGTATGGTGGCATGGATGTGCATTTAATTACCCTAGGCTGCCAGTCATAACACCCATGAGACAATTATTATTAGTGGCAGATATGCTGATTTGTGAAATTGCATGATGGTTGGGGGGTTGGTGCTGATAAACCTTTTCAAATAAAACGCATTTTATTTGGGATTGACATAGTACTATGTACATAAAAATGTGTGTATTAATGCATATTTTACGGTTCAAATAGTAGTAAACTAAACATTTTATTATATTGCAGCTTAGAAATTCTTAGGTGTGATAGATGCGTTCATTTTCTTTTTTAGGCTTGTTTTCTTCTATGTTCACCTGGTGATTTGGCGAGTAAGTCTGTTGTTTTTCAAAAGAACAAGCTCTCTTGAAGATATATCAGTTACAGGGATTAGACAAACTATTTACCACTGGCAGGGCTGTTTACAGTGATCAGCTTGTATTTATTTATGTAAAACCCTTACCCCAAAAGGAAAAGAACTGTTGCTGTAACTACTTATAATGTGTTAGCTGGAGTTTGGCTTCAATTTGCTAGCGTATTTAAATCTGCTAGTACATATAACACTACCCTCCCCACACTGACAATGCTACTGTCCGCTGTGCACCCTGTGCTCCTTCAACCTGAGTGGGGACATTCTAATGCAGGAGGTGTGTTACTGGCAGGATCACCAGGTGAAAAGAGAGGGGAAAAAACCTAAAAAAGAACAAATAAATCCAACCACCACATCTAATGATTGGCAAGCTGCAATATATTCAAATTTTAATTTTGGTTTTAATGCCACTTTTCAATGCCCTTACTTTTAGTTATGTTTTATGTTTTTTATTATTATTACTTTACCTCTTAGTTCTTCAGGACCCCTTAGAGACACCCTTAAATATGTCATCCACCCTTTGGACCTATTGTCAAGCAGTGATTCAGGATCACTATTTCCTTTACTAAAACGTTAGCGTACATTTGGTGAATAGGAATCGATCATTTATAGATAGCTTTTATTTTACAATTATTTGTTTTAGATATTTTGGTTTTATTCCAATTGACTTTTGACTCGAAAACATACCCATTAAAATTGCAGGCTAAAATTTCATAAATGAAACCTTAAAATATATTTCTATTTAATGGTTAACTTTCCAGTTTCTTTTGAGACATGTCTCATTATTCTCAGTCAATCAGGTATTTTAGCATCACCAGACGATCAGACACTGTAGTCTGAGAATCAGTATTTAAACATTTTCCAATTATGATGAAGTTACATAGTTATTCACAGACGCCAGATCAAACAGACTGTACAGGGTAAGGAAACATACCTGTAACAGTGTCTTTTTTGGTAAAATAACCCCATATATATGTTCTTTTGCATTTTACAGAAAGGGTCCTTTCTCTTTGCTTTGTTTAATAGAAATGATTCGTTAATCCCTCATGTCATCATTTTAGCACTTTAGCCGGCCATAGATGGATCAAATCTCTTTTGGTTCAGCAGGTACCGGACAAGATTTGATCCATCTATGGGCAGGCTGGTTGTTCAGAAGCCAATCCATCAATTGATTTCAGTACAACCAGCCTGTCTAATTTTTGCATACGATCACTGCCGGTGGCTATAGCTGCTGGCAGTGATCGTTGTGTTCTGCCGTCAGGGAAGGCTTCCCACCAGCAGAACACAATAGTGCTGTGGGAGGGATTCCCCCATCAACTGTGATTGTGTTTATGGTGGAATTAAGTGAATCACATAATGTATGGGCCTACCTTAAAGAAGTACAAATTCTCTCAACATTGATTTTACTACAGGTGAAATTTGAGAATAAGGGAAGCAGATGTCTCTGTTGGCCTGACTTGGGATGTCTCTGTTGGCCTGACTTGGGATGTCTCTTTTGGCCTGACTTGGGATGTCTCTTTTGACCTGACTTGGCATGTCTCTGTTGGCCTGACTTGGGAGACTTATGCATTATAGCATTACAAAATACAGTTATTTACAAGATATAGTAATCTATAGTGACCTTTCAGATGTTAGTTTTCAGTAGTCATTTTCATGAAGAATGCATTCTGTTTGCTTGTGCACATTTTGAAGTCCAAACAGATTAACATCAGTGAAACTATTTAATACGAATTTTCCATTTGAACTGCCATATGCTAAATTTCATGTAAGAACATCTCTTACTGCATGTTAAAGGAGAAATACAGCCAAAGCTTGTTTGGCTGTACTTCTCCTGTGGATCACAGGAGTGTAGTTCAATCTGCACTCATATGACCCGTTTTCAGCAGACAGTGGGCTGAAGTCTGATTTCGGCTGAGGTCACAAAGTCGATCCGGGCTCGGGAAGGATTGCGCCCATCCACCCAGATGTCTGGACTGGCACCTGCCTCAGCCTCTTAGCCAGCCACTGAGAGCCTGAGCAAGTTGCTCCCGTCCCCTCAACAGCTTAGTGCTCCAGTGAGTGCGGGGGGGGGGGACAGAACAGACAGCGGTGACTGACAACAGAGCTATCAGCGATCTTTGATCACTCAGTTCTCAGTCTTAGAGCCAGCGGGGGGACAGATGCTGCAGTTGACTAATGCTCCATCCACCTAGGTAAGTATAATTCTTTAAAAGAAAATTCCCACACTTCTCTTTTAAATATTTTAAATTCAGCTATCTTAATTGTACAGAACAGGACAAAGCTGTGATAGCAATAGACCCTGGGTTATAGACTGCTTTCTTCAGGTGATTGAACACTGCAAAGCTTTGAAGGACATGTCCTTTGGGTGTCCCCCTATAACTCTATCCCATTCCGTGATCCCTCTGTTTTATACTCTTAAAAAAATAAATGCAACTGACTTCTCTGTGGTCCCATAACACACCTGGCCCACTTTTTATATTAGTACATGCATAAATTTATAACTGCTTCATATGCACAATATAATCACCTCATACAAATTAACCATTTCTAATATTGCATCAGAGATTTACCATATTTGTACTTAGTGCAGTAATTATAAGCCTGTGTGGGCCTATTTAAAGTGTTTTATTTAACAGTGAACACAAACGCCACGCAGACAAACTAATCCTCCACTGAACAGTGACTAGAGTTTTACCAGCCTTTTATTTTTATGGGTATGAGCACACTTTTAAAATAGGAAAAATATACTTGACTGTGTTTTATATCCTTTTTGTGGAACCTTCATACAGTTTTTCTGTCTTAGTAGTTGCTGCATTTTCTTGTACAGTGTCAGTTCAATCACTAACCCTTTGAACCTGGTCAAATGCCTCTTCCGATTATCATGTCACCATAGTAACCTTGAAAATCTCATCTAGTTGGCTTGTACTATCAAATGGGAAGCATTACCATTCAGCTAACAGCAGTACTAAGGTAAATTACCCTCTCTCACCCCTCCAAACTTGTCTCATTTTATACCTCACCTACTGGAAAAGCCTTGACTAGTGACCTCTGGGCTGCTCAGATGAAAGCATATTCTTCAGCTTGCAGTTTCACTCTGCTAATATTTCTTTGCAAGGCCATTACAATGCACAGATGAGGGAAGATTGGCAGCTGTTTTTAGTGGGTTTTTTACTTGTAGTTCATACATTTGTTTTTTTTTTTAAGACATGCTAAGCAATCCGTGGCTTCCCAGCTGTTGTGTTAAAACTCGCAGCAGCAGCTACTGGTTGCCTAACTGTATTGTCTAAACCCATGGAGATGTTCATTTTCCTTACCACATGCACCATTGGTACAGCTGTGCTGTGCAGAGTATAAAGTTAATAAATTGACTCTGTGGATCAGTAGCAATATGTATGAAAAATGCACATTCATGCCAGCCCTACAATATTTAGATGAACTGCATAGGACTGTACTTTTGACTAGGGCACTGACAAAACTCAACAATTGTACACTTTTAGGGGCCCTTGATTGCAACGGCATTTACAAATGGATACCATTGAAACGTTTCAGGTGGTTGGTTGCCATCTCACTTTGAGGTATTCTCATTTCTACCATTGTATTTTATGGAAGTATATTCATGTAATCTGCTGTCTCCTATTTATCACCTTATAACTATGTCATCTTTATAACCTTTTCTTGTCTAACACCTATCTCACTTTTCATATTACCATATCACTAACTGTATCTGTTGAATTACATCTGCTTCTACTGTACAGTGCAGTCAGCCTTTTCTTCTGCACAGAGGACTTGACTCTGCTATCCAGTCAGTACTGAATCGGAATCTGAAAGAGTGAAGGACTGTTCTTACCAAAACTCACCAAAGTGGATCATTTTATCACAGCAAAGCAGTATACGTCATGCGAAGAAAGTATCTAGAAGATAGAAGTATGAGCTGTCTTTTGCAGTGAATCAGATTATAGTTTTTATTTTCCCAACCTGCTATTTAAAAATAGCAGCTGAGATGTTCTGTGGAGAGCACAGACATTTTTCCTTGCAAACATTTTTTTTTTTACTTCAGGTCTATTATCATTTTAAGTCCAATTGCTACAGAAATGCAAGAAACCCTGAGTTTTTCTTTTTAACATACACTATATTACCAAAAGTATTGGGGCGCCTGCCTTTATGCACACATAAATTAAGGGCATCCCAGTTTTATTCTGTGGGGTTCAATATAGTTGGCCGACCCTTTGCAGCTATAACAGCTTCAACTATTCTGAGAAGGCTGTCCACAAGGTTTAGGAGTGTGTCTATGGGAATGTTTGACCACTCTTCCAAAATCACATTTGTGAGGTCAGGCACTGATGTGGACGAGAAGGTCTGGTTAGCAGCCTCCGCTCTAATTCATCCCAAAGGTGTCCTATTGGGTTGAGGTCAAGTTTCTCCACCCCAAACTCGCTCATCCGTGTCTTTATGGACCTTGTTTGTGCACTGGTGCTCAGTCATGTTGAAACAGGAAGGGGCCATCCCCAAGCTGTTCCCACAAAGTTGAGAGCATAAAATTGTCCAAAATGTCTTGGTATGCTGATGCTTTAAGAGTTCCCTTCACTGGAACTAAGGGGCCAAGTCTAACCCCTGAAAAACAACACCACACCATAATCCACCTCCACCAAATGATTTGGACCAGTGCACAAAGCAAGGTCCATAAAGACATGGATGAGCGAGTTTGAATTAGAGTGGAGACTGTTTGCCAGGCCTTCTCATACACAACAGTGCCTGACCTCAATGTGCTTCTGGAAGAATGGTCAAAAATTCCCATAGACACACTCCTAAACCTTGTGGACAGCCTTCCCAAAAGAGTTGAAGCTGTTATAGCTGCAAAAGGTGGGTCAACTCAATATTGAACCCTACGGCCTGGGATGCCATTAAAGTTCATGTGCGTGTAAAGGTAGGTGTCCCAATACTTTTGGTAATATAGTGTAAGTAGGACATTGAAATATATATATATTTTAACCTCTGCTAAATGTAAATTTTGATTATTGAGTGCCAGTGTGTTTGCAGTATTTTTTTCTGCTGACAGTTTGCATTACTTATTGTTTAATAGATGCAATGTTGAAAATTGGTGTTAAAACTATATTATCATGTTGCACAAGAATAGCTTAATCTGAAGTTCACATGTGAAGAACAGTAGCAATGCACATACAGCATGAGGCTCACTATACCTATAATAGTAAATAAAAGTTACGTGGCAGCTAACTAGGGCCCTATGGTCTGTATACAGTCATTCTGATTAGGGTAATTTAAATAAAAGAGTAAAAAGGGCACCTGCATCAATCCCTCTAGCACAGAGGACCAACCAAGAGACTTGGATTGTGTGGCAAAGAGGAAACTGATATCCTAGCTATCTGGTGTTGTAAAGAGTCATGAAATCTATTGTTTTAAAGAAGTGAATTTCCTCTTTATTTTCCCTAATGATGTACTAGGTATTTGAATGTCAAAATGAAATTGTCAGTAAATAGCTCTTCTCTGAGGTACCTTTGTGTATGTCTTGGCTAAACTTTGCTGTGTTAAGTAAAGCTTGTCTGCAATGGCGATGTTCTTATTTTTCAGCAAAGTCAGCTTTGTGCATCATATTGTAGTTGCAGCTGTTTGAGTACTGGGCATTACTACTAATGCCACAACTCATATTTTATTTTTGCAGTTTTTCCTCAGTTTAGGCCGATACGTATTCTTCTACATATTTTTGGTAAAGCGTATATTGATTTTCTTGTGCAAAAGTTATAGCGTCTACAAATTAGGAGATAGTTTTATGGCATTTTTATAAATAATTTTTTTTTTTTACTAGTAATGGCGGCGATCAGCGATTTTTATCGTGACTGCGACATTATGGCGGACACGGACAATTTTGACACATTTTTGGGACCATTGGCATTAATACAGCGATCAGTGCGATTAAAAATGCATTGATTACTGTAAAAATGTCACCGGCAGTGAAGGGGTTAACACTAGGGGGCAGTGAAGGGGTTAATGTGTGTCCTAGGAAGTGTTCTAACTGAAGGGGATGTGGACTGTGCAGGGAAACTAACAGAGGATCTGTCAGTTCTCCCCTCAGAGAACCGGAAACTGTGTGTTTACACACACAGCTTCCGGTTCTCCGTGTACCCCGAGCGATCATGGGAGCCTGTCGGGGATCGAGGCACTCGCATATGCTCCGTGGGTGAGCAGGGGGCGTGTCCAGTGGCCGTCTATGGTACCAACGTACCATGACGCCGATTCGCCTGCCTGTGCCATTCTGCCTCAGTATAACTGTGGCGGACGATCAGCAAGCGGTTAATGAGTGAAATAAGTATTTGACCCCTTCGCAGCAAGCGGTTAATGAGTGAAATAAGTATTTGACCCAAAACATAACTTCGTACTTGGTGGCAAAACCCTTGCTAGCAATCACAGAGGTCAGACGTTTCTTGTAGTTGGCCACCAGGTTTGCATATATCTCAGGAGAGATTTTGTACCATCCCTCTTTGCAGAAACCTTTTCCAAGTCATTAAGGTTTGAGGCTGAGGTTTGGTAACTCGAACCTTCAGCTTCCTACACATATTTTTTATGGGATTAAGGTCTGGAGACTGGCAAACTTTCAAAAACAGCAGGGGATCAAATACTTGTTTCCCTCACTGTGCAATCTTATCACAGCAAACAATTGTGATGTTTCAGGGCTAAGCAGTAGTTCATCAGTTATGTGATCATCAGGCATGTGACTCAAAACATAGCAATTCTTTGATATGATGTGATCGCTAAAATAAACTTTAGGATGCAATTTGCAAGATCCACAGTGCGCTGGCTATATTTGCTTTAAAGGATCACTAAAGATACTTTTTTTTTTTTTTTAAATAACAAAGATGTTATACTTACCTCCACTGTGCAGCTCGTTTTGCACAGAGTGGCCCCGAAACTGGTCTCCTGGGGTCCCTCGGCGGCTGTCTCGGCTCCCCCCCGCAAGGACTCAACACTTTCATGCGAGCTCCCTCTCATGGTGTTGAGTGCTTGCGGGCGCGCTGCTGTGATACAGCCAGTGGCCTTAGCCGCTCACTGTATCACTCGGCCTCACCCCCGGCACGCCGCATCATTGGATGTGATTCACAGCAGTGTGAGCCAGTGGCTGTGCTGCTTTCAATCCATTCACTGTAACCAATCAACGGCCAGGCTGAGCGGCGAAGAGGATGTCGGGGGCGAGTGCGGGACTTTCGAGGGGTCAGGTAAGTAAAACGGGGGGGGGGGGGGGGGGCTGGGGTGGCCGGTATTGTCAGATGTTTTTTCACCGTAATGCATAGAATGCATTAAGGTGAAAAAACTTTTACCTTTACAACCCCTTCAACCACATGAATCGGAACACCTTTAATACATATAAACCCCCTTGAATCCCATTTTATTCAGTTTTTGAGCATGTGATAGTTTGTCTTACAATTGCTGATTTGTTTTGCTGTCAACCTAGCCAGTCTTGACATTGTTTTTCAGGGACAGATAGTACTTTCTTTTGATACCTTCATTTAAATAATTTTTTTTCTTTTTTTTTTTTTTTTTTTAAGAAATGAGAGAAAAATTGTGAAACGTATGGGGAAAAATTTGATTTTTCTTGATATTAGGGTTGCTTAAAATTATAGTATTTTTATTGTTTTACTTTGTACTACTACGTATTTACATTAGACCACCACATAAGTATGTCACATTATGGTGTGATAATGGCAGGACCCAGAAACAAAGTAGTGCATTCTGCTAGCAATGGCTGAAAACCGCCATGTTCAATTTTTTTTGCACCATACTGCATTTACAATGGCTCGGGACATACCCCAAAATGTCTCTATTTAGAGAAGTTGACCCTTCAAGGTTTTTGGAAAGGGTTATATCTTAGACTTTGAACTGCAATTTTTAAAAACGCAATAGGCAGCAAACACAGTGATGACTTAGTAAAGACTGTATCTAAAAATATCTTCAGCTACCTCTCCTGTATACAATAATACCATAAGTACGCCTTATGCCCCGTACACATGATCGGAAATTCGGCCAGTAAAAGACCGATGAGAGCTTTTGTGTATGCTCCATTGGACTTTTGCTGGCGGAATTTCCGCCAGCAAAAGATTGAGAGCAGGTTCTCAATTTTTCAGTCGGAAAAAGTTCCTATCCAAAAATGCGATCGTCTGTACAAATTCCGATGCGCAAAATACCTACGCATGCTCGTAAACAAGTCGACGCATGCTCGGAAGCATCGAACTTCATTTTCTCGGCTAGTTGTAGTGTTGTACGTCACCACGTTCTTGACAGTCGAAAGTTCAGAGAACTTTTGTGTGGCCGTGTGTATGCAAGGCAAGCTTGAGCGGAATTCCATCGGAAAAACCATCCAAGTTTTTTCAGACGGAAAATCCGCTCGTGTGTACGCAGCATTAGTCACTTGGTGGGAACATGGCAGGGCCCAGAAGAGCAATGTATTGCATTTAATGAGGTTCAGAAGTGGCAGACCCTCATTTTGTTGAGATTTCCGTACAGTGAATTATATGTTTTAAGTTTTGTAACCTACTGTAAAATAATAGGGCTTTAATTTGAGAGCAAATTTGGATACATATGTTTTTTTTCTTTAGTATTTGAGTAGTAAAAAAATTTGAAAATTGTTTTCCAATGCAACGTTTACGCATTTTGTGCACCCTCAAAGATTTGCCCCAAAGTATAATCAACAAAGTCTGCTAATTAAAATGATAGCACATTATTGTGACTTTTATGTAATGTAGCGGAATAGTAAAGCTCAAAGCAAATGTATGCATTTTACTTTAAAAGACCTTTGTTTTCTTGATGCTTCATTGCAATGTGCATGGGAGATACGTTTGCTGAAGATTTGAATGACCTTGTGTTTACGTGAGCATTTTATGCTTGTGCAGAAAACACAAATGTCATACAGATCACCCAACATCATTGTTGCACCTTAGGCCTCCTTCACATGGGGTGTATGAATCTGTACACCATGTGAGGGCCATGTTTACCTGCATGGTGATGCACAGGTGTTACATGCATTCCCATGCGAGCAGTCCAATTGCAGTTGGGGCACAGCCACTGCTCCCACTGTGACATCTGTGCAGATGCACGGCCTGGATTTTACACAGGTTGCGTTTGCCTGCACAGGGATGCACAGAACACCTGTGCATCCCCATGTGGGTAAACATGGCCTTCACATGGTTTACAGATTCATATGCCCTATGTGAAAAAGTCCATGAGCTTCCTTCAGATGACCTCTTTTCCAAGAATGTCTAAATTTACATGCGGTATCCCCAGCGGGTGCTCCCATATGCAGCTCTTAGGTTCTCGATTGATGGTATCCTGAACACATGGACAACTAGATCCCACCAAATACTTGCTGGTACTCCTGCACCTTTAAGAGACTCTGTACAGACCAGGCCTCCCTCAGCCTGGTCTCCTCATCCTCCATATATCAGTGCTTGAGCTTAGTATTTGCCGCTAAATTTAATGACTGCGTCATAGGGGAGATCAATGCTCTCCTATACCCGGAAATTCATTCTATTTTGCACTAGCTGTTAGAGTAAGGAGCATTAGAAATTGCTTAAAAAAGCATGTATCCATAAATTTGGAGGGCAGCTTTCAACAAACATTTTCACTGTGTCTGAATAAGGGCAAAAGCTCCTCTCCTGGCAGCAGCTGTGAGCATCCCCAGTATCTGTGTTCTGCTGTCATTGGAAAGAATGTAGAGGTGCCAGACTGCACAACTTAGTGAAGTCTTTGATCCGATCTTTGTTAGTTCATTACCCATGCCAGTGAAAACCATCAGTGTGCCGCATGTTCTGAATATACAAGGGCATGTAGGTAGCCCCCTGGCTGGTTGACAGACAGTGGGCTCAGTGTTAACCAGTAGAAAAACAAGATTACACACTCTGCTATGCCCTTCAACCACTTCTCATACTGTGCACGCTCAAACTGCACTACATTCTTAGTTTTTTGACATGTAAGAGCTGTGGGATGCTGAGCTTTAGAGGAGAGAAGGTAAGAGAGCTAGTTGCAGAATGGGTGGTAGTGGGTAGTGAGATGAGAGCTGAAGAGAACTGCAGAAAACACATTGAGGGGGGCTTTCACCCTGATCACAGAGAGCTGGCTGGGGAGACTGGTCCCCTCAACAGAAATGTAGCCTCCTGCATAGGTATCAAAGCTGCATTAGACAGAAGGTTAAAGGGGCAACTGGTGCAAGAAGGACTAGAAACCGTATACTGTGGGGGTTGAGGGCTGCATTATATTTTATATTTATTTGTTTAATCATATACCTATTGCAGTGTAGGTTTGTGATATGAACACCACTCGGAACTGCGCAATTAGAAGTGACACTAACTCAAAACACCCCCCGGTTCGGTTTGCACCAGAACATGCGAACAGACAAGAAAATTAGTGCGAACAGGTGAACTCTATTAAAGTCTATGGGACACAAACGTGAAAAATCAAGTGTTCATTTTAAAGGCTTATATGCAAGTTATTGCCATAAAAAAGTGTTTTGAGGACCTGGGTACTGCCCCAGGGGACATGTATCAATGCAAAAAAAAAGTTTTTAAAATGGCCGTTTTTTCAGGAGCAGTGATTTTAATAATGCTTAAAGTGAAACAATAAAAATTAAATATTCCTTTAAATATTGTGCCTGGGGGTCCCTTTAGTCTGCCTGTAAAGTAGTGCATCTTTCCCATGTTTAACAGTACCACAGCAAAATTACATTTCTAAAGGAAAAAATGTCATTTAAAATTGCTTGCGGCTGTAATGTATTGTTGGATCCCGGCAATATACATAAAAATCATTGAAAAAAACAGCGTGTCCCCCCCCCGCTCCATTTTTTAGGCCCTTCAGGTCTGGTATGGATTTTAAGGGAGACCCCATGCCAAATGTAAAAAAAAATGGCATGGGGGGTCCCCCAAAATCTATACCAGACCCTCCTGAACTGTACCAGGCCATATGCCCTCAACATGGGGAGGGTGCTTTGGGGTCCCCCCTCCCAAAGCACCTTGTCCCCATGGTGATGGGGACAAGGGCCTCATCCCCACGACCTTTGCCCGGTGCCACAACTCTTGCTTGGTGGTTGTGGGGGTCTTATCGGAATCTGGAAGCCCCCTTTACCAAGGAGAGCACCAGATCCTGCCCCCTATGTGAATTGTACCCCTACCCATTCACCAAAAAAAGTGTAAAAGTAGTAAAAATGACAGCAGATAGTTTTTGACAATTCCTTTATTAAAAATTGTAAAAAAAGGACACTTTAAAAAAAAAAAGGTATTGTCAAAAACTGTCTACTGTCAGTTTGACTTTTTTGACACTTTTTTGTGAATGGGTAGGGGTACAATGTACATCATACCCATTGACATAGGAGGGGCTGGGATCTGGTGGTCCCCTTGTTAAAAGGGGCTTCCAGATTCCGATAAGCCCCCCACCCGTAGCCCCCAACAAACACCAGGCAAGGGTTGTGGGGATAAGGCCCTTGTCCCCATCAACATGGGGACAAGGTGCTTTGGGGGGACCCCAAAGCCACCCTCCCCATATTGAGGGCATGTGGCCTGGTACGGTTCTCTTGTCCCCCCTTTTTCCTGTGGCCTGCCAGGTTGCATGCTCGGATAAGGGTCTGGTATGGATTTTGGGGGGGCCCCCACGCCATTTTTTCTTTACATTTTGGCGGGGGGTTCCACCTAAAATCCATACCAAACCTGAAGGGCCTGGTATGGATTTTGGGGCCCACCCACGTATTTTTCTTTTAAATTTTGGCACAGGTTTCCCCTTAACCATTTCAATACACTGTGTTATATAAACTACATTGCCTGCATTGACTGAATATAGAGTCTACACTGAATGCAGAGTGTATATATATATATATATATATATATATATATATATATATATATATATATATATATATATATATATTAAATACTTTGCCACTAACTAACCTGCCTGCCTACTCTAGCTCAAACTATCTCTGTCCACACACTATACACGGCCGCTAGGTAAGCAGTTTTATATAGTGTGGGGCGTGGACTTAGTCCCCCTGAGCCATGATTGCCTTTGGCCAATTATGGCTCTCTCAGCAGAGTGCACTGTGATTGGCCAAAGCATGCAGGTCAGGTGCATGCTTTGGCCAATCATCATACAGCAATGCACTGTGATCTCGCAGTGCATTATGGGGTGTTCCGCGGCGCTCAAATTTCCTGTGAGCGCCCCGTAATATTCGCTGTTCGGCGAATGGGCGAACACCCAATGTTCGAGTCGGACTTACGTTTGATTCGAACATCGTGCTCATCCCTACTTGCTGATAGGTTAATCGGCTTCTGTTTAAATTGGCCCTAGTATGTATATGTATGAATGTGAGTTTAGGGACCTTAGATTGTAAGCTCCTTGAGGGCAGGGACTGATGTGAATGTAAAATATATATGCAAAGCGCTACAATTGACTATGCTATATAAGTATCTGTAATAAATTAAATTAACATTTCAGAAACAGATTTAAGCAGTAAAGTATTTTTGTCTTCTGTCAACCCTAGTCCCTTTTACGTAGGAATTTATAGAAAAATGCAACAGAACAGCTGAGCTTAGCATATCACAAAAAAAAGTACTGTCTGAGCTTTATTTGAGAAATATATCTATATAATTCAGGGGTCTTCAAACTGCGGCCCTCCAGGTGTTCAGGAACTACAATTCCCATCATGCCTAGTAATGTCCGTGAATGTCAGAGTTTTACAATGCCTCATGGGATGTGTAGTTCTGCCACAGCTGGAGGGCCGTAGTTTGAGAATCCCTGATATAATGCCTTCAACAGTATTCAGACTTTTTCAGATCACATATTATGGTAGCTTTCTGAGCAGAAATAGCTGGAGGTTTTTTTTTATGCATTTTTTTTTGGTGCAGGTACTGCCAGCACAGGCAAAATCCATATGGGAAAACAGCTGAAGTGAACCTGAAAAAATAAATTGTCCCACGTTAAACTGAACTAACCTCTAACCTTAGGCTCGCTTCACACTGTTGCATTGTGATTGTTGCTTGTTACCGCAATGCACAACATTCTGTGAACAGCACACAAGTGCAGTTGCTGTCAATAGACCTTCCTCAGAGCACACTGCAAATACTATGTGTTGTGCTCCACTGCATTAAAAAAAGAAAAAAATCATAGGTCCATTTTTTTCCTTGCATTGGTAGATCATTTAAAGGAATGATCTTTCTTAACCACTTGCTTACTGGGCACTTAAACCCCCCTCCTGTCCAGACCAATTTTCAGCTTTCAACGCTGATGCACTTTGAATGACAATTGCGCGGTCATGCTGCACTGTAAATAGAGCTTTGTTTTGGTGGTATTTGATCACCTCTGTGGTTTTTATTTTTTGATAAAAAAATTTAAAAAGACCAAATTTAATTTTTTATATATATATATATATATATATATATATATATATATATATATATATATATATATATATTGTTATAAAATTTTGCAAACAGGTAATTTTTCTCCTTCATTGATGTACGCTGATGAGGCTGCACTGATGGGCACCGATAGATGGCAGTGATATGCACTGATGGGTGGCAGTGATGGGCACTGATGGGTGGCAATAATGGGCACTGATCGGTTACACTGATAGGCAGCACTGCTAGGTGGCACTGATTGGCACCACTGGTGGGCATTGATAGGTGGCACTTGTGGGCCTTGATAGATGGCACTCATGGGCATTGATGGTGGCACTGGTGGGCACTGGCAGGTGGCACTGGCAGGGGGTACTGGTGGGCACAGATGGGGCATAATTGCCTCTTTGGGACCGATGTCCCTTGCAGATAAGCCAATGATCGGCTTTTTTTTCTCCTCATGCTGTCAGCGTGAGGAGGAAAAAAAAACGATTACCGGGCTTTTGTTTACATCATGTGATCAGCTGTCATTGGCTGACAGCTGATCACGTGGTAAGGGGCCGGGTTTCCCGTTTAGGGAAAATTTGCTCTTTCAACAGTCACATGTCTCCAGTTTGATACTTTCTGTTAAATTAGAAAATGTAAAAAAAAATGTGAACAGGCAGGCTTTTTATTACAGAAGAGACATTCAACCTTACCTGCCTAGCCACAATCCTGTGTGAAATGTACACTGAACTCTGCATGCGCAGCACAGTTTACATTCCACCACACTGCCAGGATGACTGCACTCCCATGCCAGCCAATGAGAGCAGCCAAAGATTGACACCCAGAAGAACCCGAAGAGAACATGCCAGTGTCGGCGTTGTACCTTGCGGCCATCGGACCATTGAAACTAAGGTAAGTTTTTATACTTTTAGTTCAGCTTTAACATAGGTTTGCATTAATAGCTTGTTAATTAGATAACTCAACAATGTGCAATGTTTTGCAGCATTGCATGGCAATAACCCTTTATTTTGTATTTTTCTTAAAGCAGGTATTAAACCCAAAAACAAAAATGTAATTGCACCTCACCATTCTTAGATATGGTGTCTGCATTAGTTTTAGGCTTTTTTGCTTAATTTTCACCTAGTGATCCGGTCTGTTATTTTTCACCTTGCTTTACCAGACCAAGCTGTCCAGACAAACCATTTACCACTGACAGGTCGGCTTAAATTGCTCAGCTTTTATTAATTTATGTAAAACCTTTATCCTAAAAGGACAAAAGAAACTGCTTTAAGCAGTTCAGCACTGATTTGCTAGTCAAGCCCATCTTTGTCTACTAGTGTAAAGGGCCGAACACACGGGCCGAATATCAGGCGGCATCAGCCGATTCAATAGAAACTGTCCAACATTCAGCCAGTGTGTATGTCAGTTGTTCTGACAGAAGCCGACCTCTGTCAAAGGGGCATTACCGGAAAAGATCTGCGGATCGGCATCCATTCAGCGCTCCAATGGCTCAGAGCACTGACCAGTGTGTCCTGTCAGAACACAATAGCTCAATGCTGGATATTGCTTTACTAACATTGCATAGTTAGTACAGTGGCTCCTCCCAAGCTCTTCAGTTTTTTTTCATTCAGGTTGAATGGTAAAAAAAATAATAGTGTGTTCAAGGCTTAACACTACCCTCTCTGATAAGGTGTAGTATATTCAATTTTAATACCACTTTAACCATAAATATCTTCATATCACATGTTACATATTTGCCCTCTTTGTTTAAAAAAAAAAAACGCCACATTGAGCCTGTGCTTGTTTAACCACTTGAGCCCCGGACCATTATGCTGCCTAAGGACCAGAGGTCTTTTTCCAATTTGGCACTGCGTCGCTTTAACTGCTAATTGCGCGGTCATGCAATGCTGTACCCAAACGAAATTTGCGTCCTTTTCTTCCCACAAATAGAGCTTTCTTTTGATGGTATTTGATCACCTCTGCGGTTTTTATTTTTTGCGCTATAAACGGAAAAAGACCGAAAATTTTGAAAAAAAATGATATTTTCTACTTTTTGTTATAAAAAAAATCCAATAAACTAAATTTTAGTCATACATTTAGGCCAAAATGTATTCGGCCACATGTCTTTGGTAAAAAAAATGTCAATAAGCGTATATTTATTGGTTTGCGCAAAAGTTATAGCGTCTACAAACTAGGGTACATTTTCTGGAATTTACACAGCTTTTAGTTTATGACTGCCTATGTCATTTCTTGAGGTGCTAAAATGGCAGGGCAGTACAAAACCCCCCCAAATGACCCCATTTTGGAAAGTAGACACCCCAAGGAAATTGCTGAGAGGCATGTTGAACCCATTGAATATTTATTTTTTTTGTCCCAAGTGATTGAAAAATGACAAAAAAAAAAAAAAATATTTACAAAAAGTCGTCACTAAATGATATATTGCTCACACAGGCCATGGGCCTATGTGGAATTGCACCCCAAAATACATTTAGCTGCTTCTCCTGAGTATGGGGATACCACATGTGTGGGACTTTTTGGGAGCCTAGCCGCGTACGGGGCCCCGAAAACCAATCCCCGCCTTCAGGATTTCTAAGGGTGTAAATTTTTGCTTTCACTCTTCACTGCCTATCACAGTTTCGGAGGCCATGGAATGCCCAGGTGGCACAAAACCCCCCAAAATGACCCCATTTTGGAAAGTAGACACCCCAAGCTATTTGCTGAGAGGCATATTGAGTCCATGGAATATTTTATATTTTGACACAAGTTGCGGGAAAGTGACACTTTTTTTTTTTTTTTTTTTTTTTTTTCATAAAGTTGTCACTAAATGATATATTGCTCACACAGGCCATGGGCATATGTGGAATTGCACCCCAAAATACATTTAGCTGCTTCTCCTGAGTATGGGGATACCACATGTGTGGGACTTTTTGGGAGCCTAGCCGCATACTGGACCCCGAAAACCAATCACTGCCTTCAGGATTTCTAAGGGTGAAAATTTTTGATTTCACTCTTTACTGCCTATCACAGTTTCGGAGGCCATGGAATGCCCAGGTGGCACAAAACCCCCCCAAATGACCCCATTTTGGAAAGTAGACACCCCAAGCTATTTGCTGAAAGGCATGGTGAGTATTTTGCAGCTCTCATTTGTTTTTGAAAATGAAGAAAGACAAGAAAAAACATTTTTTTTTTTTCTTTTTTCAATTTTCAAAACTTTGTGACAAAAAGTGAGGTCTGCAAAATACTCACTATACCTCTCAGCAAATAGCTTGGGGTGTCTACTTTCCAAAATGGGGTCATTTGGGGGGGTTTTGTGCCACCTGGGCATTCCATGGCCTCCGAAACTGTGATAGGCAGTGAAGAGTGAAATCAAAAATTCACGCCCTTAGAAAGCCTGAAGGCGGTGCTTGGTTTTCGGGGTCCCGTACGCGGCTAGGCTCCCAAAAAGTCTCACACATGTGGTATCCCCGTACTCAGGAGAAGCAGCAGAATGTATTTTGGGGTGTAATTTCACATATTTCCATGGCATGTTTGAGCAATATATCATTTAGTGACAACTTTGTGCAAAAAAAAAAAAAAAAAAATTTGTCTCTTTCCCGCAACTTGTGTCGCAATATAAAATATTCCATGGACTCGACATGCCTCTCAGCAAATAGCTTGGGGTGTCTACTTTCCAAAATGGGGTCATTTGGGGGGGTTTTGAACTGTCCTGGCATTTTATGCACAACATTTAGAAGCTTATGTCACACATCACCCACTCTTCTAACCACTTGAAGACAAAGCCCTTTCTGACACTTATTGTTTACATGAAAAAGTTTTTTTTTTTGCAAAAAAATTACTTTGAACCCCCAAACATTATATATTTTTTTAAAGCAAATGCCCTACAGATTAAAATGGTGGGTGTTTCATTTTTTTTTTTCACACAGTAATTGCGCAGCGATTTTTCAAACGCATTTTTTGGGGAAAAAACACACTTTTTTTAATTTTAATGCACTAAAACACGCTATATTGCCCAAATGTTTGATGAAATAAAAAAGATGATCTTAGGCCGAGTACATGGATACCAAACATGACATGCTTTAAAATTGCGCACAAGCGTGCAGTGGCAACAAAATAAATACATGTTTAAAAGCCTTCAAAAGCCTTTACAGGTTACCACTTTAGATTTACAGAGGAGGTCTACTGGAAAAATTACTGCACTCGATCTGGCCTTCGCGGTGATACCTCACATGCATGGTGCAATTGCTGTTTATGTTTGACGACAGACCGCCGCTTGCGTTCGCCTTAGCGCGAGAGCAGGGGGCGACAGGGGTGTTTTTTTTTTTTTTTTTTTTTTTCTTTATTATTTTTTTGCTTTTTTAATCTTACTTTTAAACTGTTCCTTTCATGTTTTTTTTTTTAATCATTTTTATTGTTATCTCGGGGAATGTAAATATCCCCTATGATAGCAATAGGTAGTGACAGGTACTCTTTTTTGAAAAAATTGTGGTCTATTAGACCCTAGATCTCTCCTCTGCCCTCAAAGCATCTGACCACACCAAGATCGGTGTGATAAAATGCTTCCCCAATTTCCCAATGGCGCTATTTACATCCGGCGAAATCTAAGTCATGAAATACTCGTAGCTTCCGGTTTCTTAGGCCATAGAGATGTTTGGAGCCACTCTGGTCTCTGATCAGCTCTATGGTCAGCTGGCTGAATCACCGGCTGCATTCTCAGGTTCCCTGTTGAGACAGGAGAGCCAAAGAAAAACACGGAAGACGGTGGGGGGGGGGGAATTCCCTCCCACGGCTTGTAAAAGCAGTCTAGAGGCTAATTAGCCGCTAGGATTGCTTTTACATGAAAGCCGACCGCTGGCTGAAAAGAATGATACCAAGATGATACCTAAACCTGCAGGCATCATTCTGGTATAACCACTCAAAGTCGTGAATGGCGTACCTGAAGACAAAAAAATGGTTAACAATGGTTAACAATAAAGCACAGTAAAGTGTAAATAATTACACACCTGAAAAACAAACATGATAAAACATAATAACAATAACAATAACAATAAAACATTGCAGAATAGAATACAGTAAAAAAGAGCAGAACAATAGAGAGAGAGAATAGAGAGAGAGAGAACAATAAAACAACAACTATTTTTTTTTATTTCATATTTTTTTTTTTTTTTACACTTTTTTTGTAACTAACTTTTATAACGGTAACCGGTTCCAGGTTCGGGTCTCTCAAAATGCGATGGCATCTTGGGAGACCCTGTGAAAGTGTGCCTAGTCTGTGCAATGCTGTACCCTACGCTAATACTCAACTAGTGAATGGTAGCGTTCAAAACATTCACCAATGCAAAGACCAGGATTGTCAGGACAGGAGGGACAATAATAGCGGGTGTCACGCCTATATCCGCGCTTGCTGCAGACACGACATCTTTTTTGGGGGGTTCGTTGGGTAGGGGTACTCGGGAGGACATAAAGAAAATGCCTCTCATGCAGCCGACTGCATTTGGTTGGGGATGTGAATGGGGGAAGTACGGGCGCTGCAGAAGCGGTGGGTTCCCAATTAGGATTGGCGAATGCAGCAGGAAGGGCACTATGGGCATGACGGGCCTGTGTTTGTCTTTTTGGTGGCAGCGGGACACTACTTGTGCTTGCCACCTCACCAGCTTGAACTGCACTTATGGGACTCGCCACGTCACCAAGTGTTACTGCAGTGCTGGTTTGACTACGACCGGGGTGTACTAGGCCGCTGGCGCTTGCCAGTTCACCAAAACGCTACCAAAAAACGTTAGCGATCGCAGGGATCAGGCCTGACTCTGCGAACGCTGCAGTTATGCGTTTAGTGTTTTGTAAGTGTCAGTGATCGATCGATACTGCACTTGGGTGGGCTGGGCCGGGCCGGGCGGAGGGGCAAAACGCAGGTGCTAGCAGGTATCTGGGCTGATCCCGCTAACACTGCGTTTTTGGGAACCCTAAACTGCTGGTGACGCTAGTATAGATCTGATCGGATCAGATATTGATGCGATCAGATACTATACCACTAAGGGAGGTGTACGGTGCGTGCGTGGGTGTTAGCGGTACTGGCGCTAATCTGACGCTGCCTGGGGCTGGTGCTTGCCAGTTCACCAAAACGCTACAAAAAAAACTGTTAGCGATCGCAGGGATCAGGCCTGACTCTGCGAACGCTGCAGTTATGCGTTTAGTGTTTTGTAAGTGTCAGTGATCGATCGATACTGCACTTGGGTGGGCTGGGCTGGGCCGGGCGGAGGGGTAAAACGCAGTTGCTAGCAGGTATCTGGGCTGATCCCGCTAACACTGCGTTTTTGGGAACCCTAAACTGCTGGGGACGCTAGTATAGATCTGATCGGATCAGATATTGATCCGTTCAGATACTATACCACTAAGGGAGGCGTATGCTGCGTGCGTGGGTGTTAGCGGTACTGGCGCTAACCTGACGCCTGGGGCTGGTGCTTGCCAGTTCACCAAAATGCTACCAAAAAAACTGTTAGCGATCGCAGGGATCAGGCCTGACTCTGCGAACGCTGCAGTTATGCGTTTAGTGTTTTGTAAGTGACAGTGATCGATCGATACTGCACTTGGGTGGGCTGGGCGGAGGCACAAAACGCAGGTGCTAGCAGGTATCTGGGCTGATCCCGCTAACACTGCGTTTTTGGGAACCCTAAACTGCTGGGGACGCTAGTACAGATCTGATCGGATCAGATATTGATCCGATCAGATACTATACCACTAAGGGAGGCGTATGCTGCATGCGTGGGTGTTAGCGGTACTGGCGCTAATCTGACGCTGCCTGGGGCGACGCATATCACCGCCGGGCGATCAGGGGGCTAAACCTTTATTTGGTAATAAACGGCGGGTGCCCTGACACTATAAAAAATAAACGAACTAACCAGCGTCATCCGTAACGGTTATACGGTGATCAGTGGTGAAAGGGTTAACTAGGGGGCAATCAAGGGGTTAAAACATTTATTAGGTAGTATATGGGGGTCCCTGACGCTATGAAACTCTGACGGCGAACCTAAATATTTACCTCACTAACTAGCGTCACCAGCGACACTAATACAGCGATCAGAAAAATGATCGCTTAGTGACACTGGTGACAGGGGGTGATCAAGGGGTTAAAACTTTATTAGGGGGGGTTAGGGGGGTACCCTAGACCTAAAGGGGGGTAATACTCACTGTCCCAACACTGTAACTGTCACAAACTGACACTATGCAGTAATCAGAAAAAAAAAAAAAAAAAAAAACTGCTGGTGTCAGTTTGTGACAGGGGGGGGGGGGTGATTGGGGGGGGATCGGGGGGCGATCGGGGGGGGGATCGGGGTGTTTTGTGTGCCTGGCATGTTCTACTGTGTGTGTGTGTGTTGGTGCACTCACATAGATGTCTTCTCTCCTCGGGCCGGAACGGAAAATACCGACCCGAGGGGAGATGACATCACTTCCTTTGCTGCTGTTTAGCATACAGCAGCAAAGGAGTGTTTTCATTGGCCGGCGGCGATCGCGAGGGGGGGGCCACGAACGGATGGTCTCCCCCTCATCACCGATCGCCGCTGGACAAAAGACGACCGCCTCGGGCACCGGGGGGGGGTCCGATCGGACCCCCCACCCGCGGAAGGCAAATCACGTACCCTGTACGTGATTTTGCCTGTCCGTGCCACTTTGCCGACGTACATCGGCGTGAGGCGGTCGTCAAGTGGTTAAACTATTTCTATATCCTAATAAACACTGCACATTTCTAAACAAAGGCGGACATTTCATTTTTTAAGCTCATTGGATACCACAATCAATAACGTGCCAATATTTCTTTTTGAAGATGACATTCTTCTACTAATAGTTTTGGAACAATTCTGTAAATTTAGAAAAAATATTTAAACCAAACAAAATCCAACCTAACACATTATGTTATCTTAGCATTTTGTATCCGGAACATTGCCAATTTTATAACCTTTTCTCTAGTTCATTTTGGATTTGCCATTTCTCTTTGCCATTTCTATTGTACTCTTGCTTGCATTTACCAAGCACGTTCCAACCAAAAGTGGAACTTCCGCTTATCTGCTTCCTCCCCCCCCTCCAGTGGGGGAGGAATTTTGGCACCTTTCAGGGGGAAGGGGGGAACAGCTACCTGTTTTGGACAAGTACCCTTCCCCACTTTCGGGAGACTGCTCCGTCCCTCGGAAGTTCAGCCCCCTCCTCCTTCCTCTGCTGCCGGGCCAGTAAGAAAGCACAGTGCGCTTTACGCATGTGCAGTGGTGAACCCGGCTGTGAAGGTTTCCTATACGATGAATTGCAGAGGCAGCACCCAACAGCCAATCCGAAAATTGGCTGGGGTGCTGACATTGCGGGCTCCCTGGACAATTAAGTGCCCATATATTAAAATTCAGCAGCTACAGTCTTTGTAGCTGCTGACTTTTATTTTTTTCCCCCCAGGCAGAACCCCTCCTAAACAAATGTGTTAATCGTATATGTTACTATTTTTAAATATGTTGCATACTGCTAAGTTCAAATCATAAAGAGTTGGTCTGGTCAAGTAAAATTTCAGATATGGAAAGGTGCTAGCATTGTGAGTCATTCACTATCAATCATTCACTATCACAAGCAGATCTTCCTTCCTTTTTTTAAAAATATTTTTATGTCACTGAAATAGTCAGTAATTGGAGGCGAGGTTTGTATTTTGCCTTAACAAAATACTTAGTTTTGGATGGACTGGCCAGTTAAAGTGTTTTGGCAATGCACAGGAAATAAATTATTTATTAGACTACATTGATAAATGTTCATAATTATATAAAAAATTATGTCATTGATTAAAGTAAAATCACATGTGATGTAGGCTGCTCTAACAGTAACATATTTTAGTAACATAAGACGTATCCCATGACTTTGTTTTTCTAAGTACCTCTTTAACATTTTGTAAATACATGTTGATCTTGGCAGTGGAGCTTTAGAATAGTCAGTGCCTTTGCAGTGTTTTAACCTTTGCTACTGTTGTAGTTGATTAGATAATGGCACTGTTGATAGCCTTATTAGTTAAGAGCCCTGTCTAGCTCTGCCCACAGCCATTTAAGTTATTAGCTCATTACTCTATCTGCAAGAGCTTAGGAAAATAATGTTAAAGACCAACTCAGTCCTGTCCCTCAGCACTGTCAAGCAGGGTGCAGGAGGTTTCCCAGCTGAATTCACTATTGAGAAATAGGGAGATAAGATTTCCTTTAAGATATTTAACATGGCAACATACATTAAAAATGTCTGTTTTTGACACTGAAAGAGGCTCTATATGCATTTTTTATATTACTATTACAGTATATATTTGTCACCACTCAAAAAATGAGCAAGTGTGAGCTTAAGTGGTATATTCACTCCCCTGTTTTGATTTCCCAAGGGAAGGGAGAGGCCTGTATAGGGCTACTCTAATGAATGGGTAGAGAAAAAATTCTTCCATTGTAAGCAGCACTTTTGATTGTGCACACAGATTTTATAATGCGTTTGAGGTGATTGTAGGCCTATTAGTTCACATGCAACAAAAACAATTGAGTACTGTTTGTGATACTTTTTTTGATTTTCACGAACATCCAAACTTTTATGGACAAGCTTTAAGGGTGTCCCCCTTCTTCAAGGTCCAAGCAGTACTAATACACAAAGTTTTAGCAGAATGTTAATAAGACCGTCTCTGAGAAAAAAAAAACACAAACATACACAGCAATGGTAATTAAATGTAGGTAGTGAGATAAGGCAGGGAAAGTGCTATAGACTGGTGAGGAAGTTTGAGTCACAGAGGTGACAATGCTTATAAAACTGTTGGACAGTGATTTAGAAAGCTTGGGTATACATTTAGTCCAGTATATTTTGTGCCAAATAGAATTATCATTTTTAGTTAAAAAATGTTCTTTCTTGAGTAGTTTTGAAGTTTCATTTAAGAACTAAAACATTCAGGTCTTCCATAGTGTGGTCTGGTTGTGAGAAATTATGTCACATGGGTGTGCAGAAGTCATCTTCCTCATGTTCAATGGTGTGTCTGTGTATAATTATTCTTGTTTGGTGAAACAGGACAGAGATCACAGTGTAGGATCCCTAATGGCATTTTTGCATTGAATGAGTTACACCACATTACTGGCGGTACAGCTGTATGATCCTGTAATATTGAAGGTTCTTTTGTATGTATGACACCTTTTAATGGATTGATTTGGCTTCACAATTTGCAGCTTTTCTTGCTGAGCTTGGTTCCTTTATGTGTGACTTCATAATCAGAATAGAGTTTCCTGCTGATTAGTTTATGTAGAAAACACAGCCCTGAAAAGTGAAAATCTCCTTCAATACAAAGAGAAAAGAATAAAAAAAACAAACTGTGTACTGTTAGTAACCACATATAATCCAGCACTTTGGGATTTGAAAGATGATCAAAGATTTGCAACCTATCATAACAAAGGATGAAACGTTAAAAGAAACTTTCCAACAAACCCCAGTGCTGACTTTTAGGCAACCACCCAACCTCAGACATACACTAATCAGCAGGAAACTTCATGCTGACTATGAAGTCACAAATAAAGGAACCAAGTCTTGCAACAAGTAACACTGCAACTTGTGCAGCCAAATCAATTCATTAAAAAGTGTCACACATACGAAAGGGACACTCAATATCACAGGATCATACAGCTGTATCCACAGTATTGTTGTGTACTTTATCCAATCAAAAAAATGCCATCGGGGATCTTACGTTTGCGAAACAGGACAGAAATTACAAACAAGAATGTATTTACAGAGACACACCATTAAAAAGCATAAGGAGAATGATGTCTACAGACCCGTGGTACATCATTTCTCACAACTAGACCACACTATGGAAGACTTGAATGTTTTAGTTCCGAAAGGGAACTTCAGAAGTACTTAAGAACTAAAAGCTTTTGAACCAAGAATGATAATTCTATTTGACACAAAGATAATGGACTAAATGTGTTCCTCTGTTTTCTTAATCATGGCTGTGTCATGGTAATGCAGGCTTTTATGGGTTAACACAAGTGGTGAGGAGGTGACATAACACCTTCTTAACGTCTGCGATACACCCTCTGAAAAGCAATCCACCGTGGATCATTCTTCAGAGAGCTAATGCAAGTGAAAACAAGCCCCAACTAATTGACAACCAATTTGATAATGCACTTCCATGTGTTTTTTCATTAGAAATATTTTAGAACACTGTAACGAAAGCTGCAGATTTAAAGTGGTTGTAAAGCCTAAATGTTTTAACATAATGCATTGCTTGCATTAAGGTAAAAAACGTTTAGGTGTCAGCATCTCCCCTCACTCCACCCTCCTCCTTTTACTTACCTGAACCCTCATTCGATCCAGCGCTGTGCACGTCGCCAGCTCTTCTCTACCCTCACTTCTGGGTATCGCTGGCTATGCTGGGGCACCAGGAGCCATTGGCTCCCAGTGCTGTCCATCAAAGCCAGTGACAAGGTAGCGGGGCCCAGTCCCGCTATCTGTGTCACTAGAGACAGAACCGGGGTTCGAGTGTGAGCATGCACGAGTGCCCCCATAGGAAGCGGCTTCCTATGAGGGCACTGAACAGAGGGGAGGTGTCGGGCGTGCTGGCGGAGGACCCGAAAAGAGGAGGTTTGTGGCCGCTCTATGCAATTCCATTGCACAGAGTAGGTAAGTATAGAGGTTTGTTATTTTTATTTTTACCTTTACAATCACTTTAAGAGGATTACACAGAACTTTTAAAATTATATTAACATGTTAAACATTATAGGATATTTACATGTACATTAAGCATTTCCAGTAAGATATTCTAACCTTTATGCACTTAAAAGAAAAAAAAAAGCATTTTGGCTAGAGTTCAACATTCAGTATAAAAAATACATGTATGAAGATTTGGAAAATGATATGCTTATACTGCATTTGGTTTAATTTTTAATCACTGTGGATTATGAGATGACACAATTTATACGCTAATTTTATTGTGTTCTACATTGTGAAATAACCACTTTATTATGCTAAGTATCCTTTATCAGCTCAATCTTTACTTGTTTTAACAAGGTACTACACTAATGGCAAAAGCCATACTTCACAAACTGTTCTCTACGCTTGCCTGGAGAGTACTGTTAAGCGATTACCTTAAAAGAAAATAAAGGAATAACCAGATGTTTAAATTCATCACAGTATATTTCCTTGTAAATTCCAGTCATTTTGCATAAATGCTTGCATTTCTGTCATTCACAATGCAATTCAAGCACCTCGTTCAGGAATAAAAAAGAGCAGCAATTTTTTGTGAAGTATTAAACTAATTTTCTTTTGTGAAGCTGCAATAATATTTAGGCATTTTGGCTGCTTTCTTCGTTTTGAAAAATTGCTCTGCTACCGACATGTGGAAATTACAGTGTAGCTGATTTGATCTTCCTATATTTTATAAGTACTTGCCATTTTTTTCCCCTAAAACACAAAGTGAACTTTAGACTTTGTTCTCCAATGCGTATTTTTAAAGCCTTTTCATACTTTTGAGGTTACAGTTTGTTTTTTCTTGACCTTCTAATATATAAGTGGCAGAATGTTGGAGAATATTAAAGGCCAAGTGGTTTTAAAATCACAGCTGTGGCTGGAGAAGAGTTACAAAGCATGCCTGTGTTAAATTAAAGTTCCTAACCTTTGTATGTCCTGGTGATTAAAAATTATTTTCAGTAGACCCTACCTTTGAAATAATTCAAACAGCTTTGAGCATTCAGATATGGCAATTAAAGATTTTCTCTAGCTAAAGCTGCAGTTCGCCTGCTTTTATGTATATATATATATATATATATATGTCAATAAGAATGCAGTGTGAACACATGCTAAACGCATTTCACGTTAATTGTCACTGCATCTCAAACTGTGTTGTAAATTGATTGCTGCAAAATTTATATGATGTACGGCATGTTCAAGAATGTTTTCCTAAATTATCTGAATTTTAAAATTTGATAATGTTACTCATACAAGACTTTTCGGTTATTTGTGCATAAACAATTCTCAAAAACTATTACCATATCACCAAAAAGACAAGTCTTCTATTCTTTCATGTTACACCAGTTAGGCTAACGGTTGAGTCTGCTGGTAAGTTGCAGTCGATAAGAGGAGATAATAAAGACACTGGTTTGTATAGATGGGGAGGGGAGTGAGTGTGAGATCCAGTAACCCCATCAACATTTATCCAGTGGAACAAGAACCGTGAAGCCCTGGCTGCATCTGGCCATGAACATAACCAACCTGGAAAATGTGATGTAATGCCCTGAGCCCATCTACATTCTTATAGTGCATCCGGAAAGTATTCACAGCGCTTCACTTTTTTCACATTTTGTTATGTTACAGCCTTAGTCCAAAATGGATTAAATTCATTATTTTCCTCAAAATTCTACAAACAATACCCCTTAATAACAACATGAAAGAAGTTCAGTTGAAATCTTTGCAAATTTATTTAAAATGAAAAACAAAAAAATCACATGTACATAAATATACACAGCCTTTGCCATGACACTCCAAATTGAGCTCAGGTGCATCCTGTTTCAACTGATTATCCTTAAGATGTTTCTACAACTTGCTTGGAGTCCACCTGTGGTAAATTCAATTGATTGGACATAATTTGGAAAGGCACACACCTGTCTATATAAGGTCCCATAGTTAACAGTGCATGTCAGAGCACAAACCAAGCCATGAAGTCCAAGGAATTGTCTGTAGACCTCCGGGACAGGATTGTATTGAGGCACAGATCTAGGGAAGGGTACAGAAAAATTTCTACAGCATTGAAGGTCCCAATGAGCACAGTGGCCTCCATCATCCATAAATAGAAGAAGTTTGGAATCACCAGAGCAGGCCGCACGCCCAAACTGAGCTGGGGAGAGGGGCCAAGAATCCGATGGTCACCCTGACAGAGTCCCAGCGTTTCTCTGTGGAGAGGGGGGAACCTTCCAGAAGAACAATCTTTTCTGCAGCATTCCACCAATCAGGCCTGTATGGTAGAGTGGCCAGACAGAAGCCACTCCTCAGTAAAAGGCACATGGCGGACAACTATGTGAATGTCCTTGAGTGGCTCAACCAGAGCCAAGACTTGAACCCGATTGAATATCTATGGAGAGATCTGGAATGGCTGTGCACCAACGCTCCCCATCTAACCTGATGGAGCTTGAGAGGTCCTGCAAAGAAGAATGGGAGAAACTGCCCAAAAATAGATGTGCCAAGCATGTAGCATCATACTCAAAAAGTCTTGAGGCTGTAATTGGTGCCAAGGGTGCTTCAACAAAGTATTAAAGGGGTTGTAAACCCTTGTTTTTTTCGTTTTTTAAATAATAAACATATCATACTTACCTCCACTGTGCAGTTCATTTTGCACAGAGTGGCCCCAATCCTTGTCTTTTGGGGTCCCCCAATGGCACTCCTGGCTCCTCCCCGCATCGGAAGACCCCCTAGGAGAAGCGCTCTCCCTGGGGGTTACCGTGCGGGCGCGCTCCTGAGTCGAGCATTTGCGTCCATAGACACTGAATGACAGTCTTGGCCCCGCTCCCCTGGCGCCCGTCACATTGGATTTGATTGACAGCAGTGGCTGCACTGTGATCAATCCTATGCAATCAAGAGCGGAGACCCCGGCCAGAGAGGGTTTGCACGTCTCCAGCGTGGGAACGAACGGGCTCAGGTGAGTAAAACAGGGGGGCTGGTCAGTGACAGAAGTTTTTTCATCTTAATGCAAAGGCTGTAAATGCTTATGTACATGAGATTTTTTTCATTTTTCGTTTTTTAATTAATGTGCAAAGATTTCAAACAAATTTCTTTCACATTGTCATTATGGGGTGTTGTTTGTAGAATTTTGAGGAAAATAATTTATTTATTTCATTTTAGAATAAGGCTGTAACAAAACAAAATGTGGAAAAAGTGAAGCGCTGTGAATACTTTCTGGATGCACTGTACATTAGCTCCTTGGTTTACACATCCTCCCAGAAAGGCACTTTTTGCCTCCATTTCAGACTACAGCCTCAACCTAGACTATAAGGTAAATGAAAGTAGGCCCAGATAAGTAACAGAAGCTAGAACAGCTGAGCTCATTCTCCGATTTCCCAAGTCAGTGGACAGGGAATCTGACAAATATGGTTACTTTTGTAATTATTTCATTAACTCCAATGCACCCCTATAATTTGATAAGAGCATTGACCTGTGTAGCAGTACTTAAGCTGAGTACACAGGTTGAATAAAAAAAAACACAAAAAAACAGAGATCGACATACTAATACAGGCGATGTTAGTTACGATCTCAACCTCTGCTATTGTATTCTGAAAGGAGGACTGCCCACCAAACCCCCCTTTCCCGCCAGAACACACTGTTGGATGCACACAGACAATTTTCTGCATGTGTGTACAAGGCTTTACTAATGGCCAGCTCTGGCCATGCTTAGCCCTGTTTCTACAAACTTTCAAAAAGGTGCAGTGCCAGCTCTATATCACTGTACTTGCTTAATCCAGACAAGCTGCAAGGAGGTTTACAACCTCTTTAATGGGATTACACCACAACTGTGAGCCAAACACTTGGCGCAATGGTTCAATATCAAACCCCAGTTCAGCTGGAAAAAAAAATCCCAGTCAGAAAAGAAAAACACCCATTCAGGCAGTGACAGAATCACCTGAGTACCTAAAAGTCACTGATTCAAAAGGCAGAAGGAACTGCAATCCAGCCGGCGAAAGAGGCCTAGCATAGCTTTCCTACGAATAAAGGAAATAACCAATCACAGCATGGAAACTGAGAGTAGACCTGTTGTGGGATGAGATCTATTTGAATTAATTTGTAAATCTATGATAATGTTTATTTAATGGCTAACTGCACAGTTATTTATTACAAGTTGTTATATAGGGTCCTGATTTTTTTTTCTGACTTTACGGCAGAAGTGCTAATCCCTAAACCTCTACTCACAGCCTATCCTTTGAATAGTCCCAGAATTTATCTGGATGCCCAGGCAAAATCAGGTGAAGTTTCTGAAAGATCCCAGGTTGGGTTAATGTCATCAGTCTGTGACTTTCTACATTTTCACAAGATATGCACACAGAAACACAGCGGAAGATATGGTAATCTGGGGACTGCAACTGCTTAAGTCTCTTTATCACATGAACCTTTAGGGCTATAAAAGTACAGTTATCGTTTAAACAGAGAATACTTTTTCCCTTTTATTTCCTGTGTCTTATTGAGTCCCGCAGGCTCCATTACCAGTTCAGCAGGGCAGCGTGTAAAAAAAAAAAGTCTTAGTATATATGCATATAATGCTCATGATCATACAGCCTGGTATGAACATAGTGAGGGGTGCTGGGGGATAGTCCATATGTAGTGTGCCAAGCTGAAATGACACTTTGAGACTATGTTAATATAGTATCGGGTGTAGACTACTAGAATTACTGATTGAGCAGATTTTAATTATTCACTCATCTCTAATGTAGATATCGGCTCAGCGATTATTTGTGCTGCATGATTTTACACTTAGGCTGTCATAGGCATATGTGAACAATGGAATCTCTTTGATCATGCTATGTCTATTTGACCAGAAATCATGTCAAGCTTTATTAGAATCAAGATATGCTACTGTTAAAGCAGCTTGCTGTCTACTCAATAAATAACACCACTGTGTTTGGATCTTGTAGTCCAATGGTCAAGTGTCTAAACAGTGAATAGAAGGCTGTATGTTACAAGTGCAGTAGATCCTTAAACCTTCTCTCTAATAGCCCAGGAATCCTATTTCACTGAAGAGCTGGGATTTTCCTTTCTCAAAGGCAGCAAGATAGGAAAAAAAAAGAAAAGATATGCAAAACGATAGCAAATATCTTGGTTTAATGCTGCTCCATCCAATATTACTACCCTGGCTTCAGTCCACCGAAGCCCACTAGTAAATCGGACATTGTCTAGGCTTGCACCTTGGAAATATTTTTGTAGATAGATATTTCTAAATCATGATTATTATGAGCAATTTTTTAATCATTAGCTAATTTAATTGTTTTAATACATTTCACTCATTTACAGCTAGGCCTTCTTGTGCATTCCTCCCACACTAGCTTCAGTCTGCTTTTTGGATCTTGACATAGCTTTATGTGGACATTTCATTTGCCTAATTAGCATTTGTCAGATGTATGTTTTAGGTAAACAAATTACTTTTTCTTTCTTCAAGCAAGATAAAGTATGAAGTGTATACTTGTGTATTACTTAATCCTACTTGATGGACCATATGGTAGCTAGGTAATTAAAAAAATATAGATTTTTAATTAGCTCTATTGAAATTCTACTGTGAATGTTATTTTCTATTCTGTGATTTATTTATTTATTTGCAATCCCCCCTCCCTTCTTGGTAGAGTAAATCTCTAAATACATCTATGATGATAAGCTGTGACATGTTATAATATTAATCTCTGGACAAGCACTGCATTTATATAATGTCACATTAAACACAATCATCCCACATATCAAGGTGTCTTCTTGTCTACCTAGTTGTTTCTGTTTTCAGTATTTCAGTCATGGTTTTGGACAGTCTTGTTTGAATGTTGAATGTTCTATCCCATTAAGATTAGATGCCAACCTGTATAGAAGACCAGAGACAGACAGCCAACTCCGCTTTTATAGCACGCAACAATGGAGACCAACCATTGACCACATTTGTATACATCTTTTGGATTGCCTGCAGTTTTCCGTCTTGATGTTGTTGACAAAAAGATATGATGCGCATGTTTCTTTTTGTCTGTAAACAACTACAAAGATTCTTAAACTTAGATCTTTGCTTGTGCATTAACTTTGATGTTCTTGTAATTGCATTGGAATTAACCCCTTCAGAGCCCATGAACTACAAAATATGCTCTGGTTTGAAAAAAAATTGGAATGGGTAGGACTATCTTTAGGGCTTTAAGGCTCGGTTCACACTGGAACCAGCTGTGGATCACACAGGAAAGCTGGGTGTGCCTGTTCTATGTTTCAGGGACGAATCAGGGCCAAATCTTTGCCTGAATTCAGTCCTGAAACAGAGCCAAAGACACACAGCATTTCTGTGCAGTGTGCTCTGCTGCTCCAGAGATATGTGAACTGGATCCGTAGAGAGCCAGTCACATTTTCATGCTATGCAAAGGAAACCTGCATCCAATTCACATAGGTGTGAACCCAGCCTTAGTCTGGATAAGCAGAGTGCAAGAGAAAATTTCTTCTTTGTTAAATTGAATCAAAATTAGGGAGTCATGTGTGAGCTGACCCATAAGGTTAGGCACAGTAATTGGTAGTAACTTAAGAAGTTCCAGGCATGCTTTTGTTGAATAAAAGCTAGAGAATTATACATGGGTGTACAGTGGGGGTTGTCAAAAGAATTGATGTTTAATTTGTTTGAATATAATTGTCAATAATTACCTGTAGCAACAATTTGTAAATATATTTATTTTTGTAGTCTGCGTATGTCTGTTAAACTCACTTATGTTTTTCCTACTGTAGAATTTATCTGGATGCCCAGGCAAGACCGGGCGAAGTTTCTGAATGGTCCCATGTTGGGATGATGTCATCAGGCCTTGAGTACTACATTTTCACTAGTACAAGATATATACACAGAAACACAACTGGAGAGATGGCACTCTGGGGACTGCAACTGTTTCAATCTCTTCATCTCATGAACCTGCTGTGCTATAAAATCTACAGCTTTTTTTCTTTACAAGAAAACTGTGCAGACCTGTATTGCTTTTATTTTTGCTTTGTCATTTTTTTTTTTTTGCATTGGGATTGTGGGGCACATTTTGGTTCACCCTTATTATGTTTCTTTCTATTTGTGTTTAGTTGAAGCTAACCATAGTACAGGTATTATTTGTTGAATTTATTAGTCTTTACTTTCATTATTATTATGGCTCAAAAGAGATTGAACTTATGAATAAGTTGAATACTTTGGTACCTGTCAGTAAGAAGAAAACAATATTGGCAAACAGCATTTTGCGAACAGTGATATAAGGTTGGATTTTAGCACATGAATGTTGCAGTAGGTTTTTATTTGGTACTGAAGTAAATTTCATGTTGTACATAATGTTAAAGAGCAGCTGGCTAAGGTGATTATGTAGAATTTTTGTGATGTCTCCCTTTGTTAAACTGATTATATCTATTTTCGGCAATAACTTAAGGACGACAACATTTTTGAGTCCTCGGTTTTTATATAAATGCTTTTTTTTTCCTTGTTGAAAGAGGTGATATTCTAAGGTTTTATGAAATTCATTCTTAATGCAAACAGAAGTGCTGTAAATAACTTTCCTTAACTACATGTACATTCTTAGAAAAAAGAATGAAAAAAAAACATATATATATCTATATATAGATATATATATATTATTTTTTTTATTTTTATTTTTTTTTGGAAGGGCAAGCAGTCAGTAGCATCTCTAAATAATGAAGGGGATCAATAACAACATTGTTAAAACTAAATCCCAAAAGAGTTGCCACGATGTGCCCTTTTACTTAGATTAACACTGTTAAATTTGTTGTGTAGTTGTTTAGACCTGATAACTGTACTAGTGTCATACCAGCATATTACCTATTTAAACTATGTGCACAGCTTAAAAGTCTAGTTCTATTTTTGTTGATTTGAGGATAAAGACAAAAATACCCAAAACTAAAATTAAGCTACAGTTTAATATTTAGAGTATTTTAAGACTGACATGCATCAATTTTTTTTCTTCATATTTAAAATAGGTCAAATAATTGTCCAGTCATTTCAGCTGCTCTATATATCTGTATTCTTTTTTTTTCTGCTTTGTTGTCTCCAGTTACTGACATATGCCATACAGGAAAGGCATCATTCACCCTATAATTATAATTGTTTTTTTTTCAACTAATTAGGGATGCAAACCATTTGTTTTAATACCTCAGTGCTCTAACGATCACAATAGAGAAGATAAAATAAATAATTTATTGTAGAAATAATAATAACAAGGGTATGGAACATCATTGCACTGTGACTGGTAGGGAAAACTGACAATTTCCTATTTGCACAAGCTTTTTTTTTTTTTTGGCTGTTTTATATTTGATCCTCTCTGGGGAAACTTATGAAGGATATTTTAGTTTTGTTTTTTTTTTAATATCAATTAAAATTCCTACAACAACAACTAGAAGTATGACTTGATGTATATGGCATTAACGCCTTACTGTTGCGTGCGTGTATGTGTAGATATAGATATATATCTATATCTATATCTACACACCAAGTTTTTATAATTGTATTAACTGTTACATGTATAAAATTGGTACTTTTCTTTTCATACAGCCAGTACAAGACACTGAATGCTACATTTCTGAGACAAAAGCTGCTGCACTCCTATTTTTTATAAATATTAGTAACAAGTAGTGCTACCATACATAAACTAGGAACAATATAGATATTACTGAATAGGGAGCGATCATACTGACTTAAAAGAAACAATTTTTATTTTTAAATCTTCCTTTATTGTCCTTGTGTGAATGTGGAAAGTCACTTTTTTGTTTTGTTCAAATAAAATTCTATTTTTTTTTTAACATTGAAATTAAATCACTTTAAATAAATCAAACCAAACAGCTATGTGTAATTAAAAAAAGATAAAAAAAATATAAAAAGTAAACGTGTTTCCCCAAAGTTTAATCTTTAAAGTCAGGGGATTTTTTAAAAGCAAATATTTTGTTAATGTTGATAATGTACTGTACTTCCATATATTATATATATATATATATATATATATTTACATATATATAAATATTTTCTTTCCATTCCCAGTCACCTCATAGAATATTCTTTTGTCCTTACCTGTATCTTACAGTGCAAATAGTGGCTGTTGTGTAATTGTGCTTTCCTGTTGCTAACATACTAAATTCATTTTCTCTTTTCTTCTAGTAAATATTGGTAGATGTGTAGAAATTAAAGTACAGACACAATTAGATGTAGTTCTTCGGATTTAGGACCAGTAAGGATAGAACTTTCTTTAAATTAAGAATGATTTTTAGACTTTTTTTTGATGAAGTATATATGATTTGTTATTTTATTGATCTGAAGTGGTTTCAACTAACCAAAGGTCTCACAATGCTAAAAATGCTGGCAATCTCTAATAGGCATTTTGCAGATCTCCCTACCCTCCCTTGGTTTTAAAAGGGGAATGCCATACTACCTTAAATGCTAATGCTATATATGCAAAACTGGATTTTTTTATTTATTTTTTAAAGAGGGAGGCATGGTATATAAAATGATTTTACTAAGATAAAACAAATATTTTTTTAAGAATGCTCAGATGAAATAGATAATCTGTGTGAATATGTTTTACATGTTGCTATATAAGAGTCCCATTGCCCCATAGATGAAATGTGGAACCTGCTAAATGTTTCAATGTGGCTACCTAGATCAAGGTTTGCTCTAGTTCCCTGCTCATCTAGTGCTTTCATGGTTTTGTATACTCTCTAGCACAAAGTTTAATTGTCTCTTTATTTTACTCAAGGGCAAAGGGTCGTGCCTCCAGAACACAATTATAAAATTGTGTTTTCTCATTAGATTGCTACTCCAGCATCAGTTGTTGATCATTTTCTTGTTGAAGGCATCCAAAAATTGCAATTAGAATGATGTATAGGAACCATTACAATTAAAGAAATCATTTTACTGTAGCACAACTTCACTTTTATTTTAGCAATTATACTTAATTAACTTCATTAAATTAACTTTTTTAGTAGAACTCATATTTATTACTTCTGATCACCAGCTGACCAGTGAATGTTTTAAGCAATACTAACTCTCATGGTAGCATAAGTATCATGCTTGATTCTTATGCCAAGACTGCTGTTTATTTAACTGGAAGTCATTTCAGAAGACAATCGCATTACCAGCTATCAGTTGTGGATGTTTTTTATTATTATTATATGTTCTATCCTTCTTCCACATAACAATGTCCCTCTGAATGCACATTAAAAATGAAGTGCAAGGGATACTGAAAGAGCTTCTGAATTACGTGTATTTTACATTTTTAAGCATAACTTAGTTATGATCTTAAAGTTTAATTTTATTTGATATTTTTGTCTGCTGGAAGTAAAGCAAACAATACATTATCCCAAAGTCTTTATATTACATATACATTATTAGCATGTTAAGTTTACTTTAGTGGATGAATAATTACTTTGTTGCACATATATATATATGTCTTCTTTTAATTATGTGATGCATCACCAAATGGAACCCATATTTGTTTAACTGTATGCATTTACTATAAGTGCAGGAGTATTAGCTATGTCAGCATAGATGATTCTGGGTGAAACAAACAGTTTTAAAGCAGCTGTGATATCTAACAGTATCAGATCTGTCAGCAATTGATTTATATTCTATTTGCTTGCTGCTAGGACAACAGGTGCTTTTATCAGTGACACATATTTGACAGATGTTATGTAAGGTGACCAAGTATATCCTTACATACACACATACCATCATTGTAATGTGATGCATAAATATATGAATGTTATTAAATATTGTTCAATATATAAATGGACTTAAATATTGTCTTATAGTAGTTTGACGATGACCTCGGCCTTTCCTCCATGTGTTACTTGTCACTCTTGTTAGTTGGTAAAGTATGTACCATTAGAAACTCTCCTTCTCTGCTGGTTGGAGAAAAATAAAAAATGATTAAGTTCTAGTAGTCTTTCATTTTATAAAAAATGTTGAGCTATATTACGTGAGGTATGAAGATAGATAAGATGCACTTTGGCAGTCTCCAAAAATCTTTTGGGTTTTGTATGTTTTATTATGTATTTTTTAGCTTAATGGAAAAGTTAGGGCATGTGTTCGCAGTCTAGATACACACAACAATAAAAATACATAAGGTTTCATCTAGTTGAGTGTCATTGGCTCAAAAGTCCAAAAAAAGCAAGGTCCACTTGAATATTTTCTTAAGGCCTTGTTTACACCTGCGGGGGGGTGGTTGGTGTTCTAATTGGTGTTCTGAGTTTTTACATGCCCCTTCAACCTAATATAGTGGCCAGGGGGGAGGGGGTGATGCACATGTTGCGGTTACAGAAAAAAATGATATCACAGGTGCGTTCATTCAGCAGGCAGTACCATGGCCAAGCACCACACATTTAAGTGAATGGGGACACTCCATGACCTCCCTGGAACCATATGCAATGCGCACCACTGCAGCATCTTTTCAGGAGTTTAAATAGGCATTCTGGAGGTGACATATCACCTCCAAGCCATCTGCCAAATGCCTCAAAAAAGCTATCACTTATAGAATTTTGATTGGAGCAGTTTTACCAGTCGCAAAATACTGTATATACCCATTCCAACTAAATTCATTTTAAACTGGCACCTTAGGTTGTGTCCGTTTATAACTTGGTTCATGTTAAACTTTGTACATTTTGATGAATTGACCAACTGAAACCCTAATGTGTGTGGCCTCCTTAATCCAGACAGATCTGTAGGCTCTGCTCACTTTCCTAATTTACTTCAGGTCTTTTTAAGCAGAAATGTCCAAGTGCTTGCTTGTGGTCTTAGATTATTTTCGTAGCACTCTGGATCCCCAAAACTTGAGCTGATAAGATATGCAAACTCAGACCAGAATTCGCATTGTTCTGTTTTGTCCAAACTTCCTCTAGCTTTACCAGATATTTCCTATTTGACAGACTACTATGTCATGACAGCATCAGTGGTCGAGAAGTAAATGTGCAGGTGAATTCAGGATGTAAGTATAAAAGCTGTTGTCACAATTTGCATAACAATGTGCCTTGTTTTTTTTTTTTTTTGGTTTCCAGAGATCCTTTCTAAATAATATCAAATTGTAAAAGAAGGTGCCTGAATGCAGTTTTACGGACCTTCAGCCATTTAGGCCAGTGAGCAAGCTTAGTTTAAAACATTGTTCTTCTGATAGCCCTTGTTATATAGAAAAAAATACAAGCCCTTTAACCTGTGCTACAGAATAAAGTACTCCTAAGAATTGTGTGATCCTAACTTAAGGATGAGGATCAGGATTAGGGCTGCTAATTATCCCCCTTGGGTCATAATCAAAGCCACTTTAGCTGAAGTCATGAGGCCCAATGGCAAAACATCTGATCACATTACTAACAGCAGTGAAAACCAAGGGTAAGTATTGGAGGACATTTTTAAAGTGGAGTTCCACCCAAAAGTGGAACTTCCACTTTAAGCACTCCTCGCCCCCTTACATGCCACATTTGGCATGTAATTTTGTATTGGGGGGGAGTGTGTGCCTAATTTTGATTGGGACTTCCTGTCCCACTTCCTGCTTCCACCTTCAGGCCACCTAGGTGACTCCTCCTCTCCCCCTAGGTGGCTCCTCCCTCTCGGCAATCTTCTGGGACACGTCACAGGTCCCAGAAGTTTGCATGTCCACTTGGAGAGCACAGCGCAACTCGTGCATTCGCAGTGCATGTCCGGCTGTGAAGCCGCAAGCTGTCATGGTCAAGTTCCCACAGTTTCAATGGTGGCGGAGAGGAGGGGGGAGAGGAGCGAGGCCCTGTGCAGCCGCATTGCTGGACCGTGGGACAGGTGAGTGTTTATTAAAAGTCAGCAGCTACACTTTTTGAAGCTGCTGACTTTTAATAAACTAAAAAACCCTGGAACTCCGCTTTGATTTTTTTTTCTATTAGATGAGACCAGGGTGAACAGGTGGGGTTCTTTTATTTTTAATCAGTCCATGTTAAGGTGACAACAGTAAGGTAAATCAGCCATCAGCCATACATTTAGAATAAAATAAGGCAAAAATTAATTAAACATTTTAGTGAGGAAGGAAGGTATAAATTGTGTGGAAGCTCTGCAAAATATTTAATAAAGTAGACTGGATCTACAATAATATTATAAAGGGGGCCTCAGAAGTAAAACATTTTAGATAATTAATTGGCAAATAACAGCTACATAACTTTATATTTTAAGTAAATTAATTGGGAATGTGTGTCTGTGGATAAAAATCTGTGTAATAGGGAGCATGTAACTGTGCTTGAAATCCTTATCAACATAGAGGCTAAAATCTTCATAACACAAGACTGGGAAAGCCAGCTGAGTATTGAATAATGCCCGATGTCACAGGTTGCGTAAATATATACTGTTTTTGGTAAATACTGTAGCAACTGTAGGAATAATACTAGGATATTTTGTTAGGATCAAGTCATTTGTGGAAATGTACGAGCAGTTCTGAAATATTTTACAATTTTGATAGATTTAATACCATATTCCATAATAATAATTTTGTTATTAAAACTGCAACAATAGCTGATCAGTCCAAACTTTGTTCTACTACCTATGTTTGATTTTTTTTCTCATGTACCTTTTAAAATGTTCCTTATAACTAAGACGATTATTCAGCTTTACTTACATAAAACTGTGATGGCAAAGTGAACTGGGTGAGCCAAATAGTTTTCATTTGTTGGTTGGCAAGCCTGACAAAGATTTCATATATGTGGCTACAACTTGTAGCTCTTTAATGTGAAAGCTGGCAGGTATACCTGTCAGCTTTTATATTGTCAATAGTGTGTCATAGATGAGTAGAACCCCCTTGTTTGCAACCTGTAGCTGACTTTCTGTTGCCTACTTTTTTATAGCAAGTAATGACTGAAACTACTGACTACTACTGAAATCATTTATTGTCATGTTTTACTACCAATGGCAATGTTAGTTTTAGACATCCATGAAACCTGTTCTTGAAAAAGATTGGCACAACAATGCTAATCAGTGCCTTTGTATAGTGGAACGTGTAATGTACAAGCAATACTGGACTTTAAGTGCACTGTTATCTTGAAATATGAGTGAAGCGCCTTCATATTACACTGAGGTAAAACCTTGTTAGAATTGGTAGGCCTTCAATGACCTTTTTCGTGAGCATTGTCTGTTTTATTCTATTTTGTTTTTTTAATTATTGTTTTAAGACACTATGGATTGGGTATTTCCAATGCCTTCCTAATGTTGAACTAAAGGACTTCATGAGATCCTAGTACTATAAACACATATAAATAAACTATTTAGCACTAAGAGTCTGTTACGTGTAAAAGAATGGTACAAAGATACAAAAAGCTTATTAATTGAACTTAAAATATAAATAGAAAAAATAATAAAGAAACAAATAGCTTTTATCTGTTTTAAAACACAATTGCACAAACACTAGTATAAATAAAAACGAGTTTAGAAAAATATATTGTGTCCCAAAACAAGATTAAGCAGGACAAAATTTCATGGTGTTCAGATAGCTACCCCTTCCATACTAGGAGACAAGTACACTATCTTCTAAAAGTTATTTTATTCAGATCAACTTCTCAGTGAAAATACAGCAAATTCATGAGCACGATCCCCTTGGTTAAAATGAAGCTTGACCTATCCTTTTTTTCCCTAGGTTTCATTTTGTTCACCTAAAGTTGAACTTGTAGCTTGGACTTTAAGGTAGCATGGCTCTGTCACTGTCATTTTGTTTCATTGTACAGCAGTTTACAACTGATGAATGAGGCACATTGTACTAGACTAGGTCAATTGTTGGGTAATTGTTGGTTATGACGACCTGAAAGGTGTACTAATTTGTATATTGTTTTTGTTTTTCAGGAGTAAAATGCCATTTTTTATTCTTAAGTGTGAATGAGGGCTAGGGATGTAGCCACACAGATGTTTTAAATGTTTGCCATAACATAAGCAAGACTTAAGCAATATTATTTATTACATTGGTAATGTGTCATCCATTGTTTGTGTGATGTACAACTGTTTACAAAAACACTAACTTGTATTTAACTTGAAAAATAAGTGTCTTGTATGGTATTCCTTTGAAGGTAATTCTACCATGTCTTATGTAAAATGATTTTCTAAGGAACTTAATGAATCTGTGATAGCGCCAATGTAATTTTACTTTACCAAGATATTCTGTACATACAATTCTGTTTTACAGAAGCTATTCATGAGTGTTCAGAAATCTGACTATTAACTTTTGTGTAATCACTAAGATTTCAGTATGTTAAGCAATACTTTCCTACACTGTAATGACTTTACCAAAAATAAACTAAAACTTAAAAAAGAATTACAAAGATTAAGTCACCCAAGTTGCCCATTCAAATGTATCATGTATTATTGAACAATCAGAATGTACTGTTCTGTAAGTGAATTACAATTTTTTTTTTTTTCTTTTTCCGATCTAACAGGGTAGATAGGGAATAACAAGAAGAGTCTCCAATGCTTACTATAAACTGCACAAAGCACCCAGTGCAAGATATGTGTGCCTCTATTGGAATGAATGAAGGCTGATAAATCTAGAAGCTTATGCATTATTTAAGCTCTAGATTCCTAGGTTTTCAGAATGGCAAACAAAGCACCACCGGTGGTTCTACGTATCTTAACTTAAATTAACTTTATTAATGGCACTGTGGCAGACCTAGCCCTTACTTTTATACTTTAGTATGAACTGATGAGAACTTTGGTAGTGACAATTTTTTTTATATATATACATATGTATGTATCTATATATATATATATCTCTCAAGCATCGCATCTTTCAGGTCTTTGTGTATGGCTTCTCGAAGCCTTGTTGTAAAATAATGTGGATGGGGGTCTCTCACATAATCGATGTGGAAAGTATAATTTTATATTTGTATTTTCAAATAAATACGTTTGTGAAAGGTTTCCATCCTCTACTGTGGTCCAGAATTCAATGTGTTTGTCTGACAACAAAAAAAGAATAAATAAAATAATTTGTTTTGAAATTTGTTCCTTGTCTTTTCTGTGAGAAGTTAAATTGTTTAAAGTGTTTGCTATTACTGTTACTTTAAATTTCAAGCAACTTCTTGAAAGTGAGACAAAATGGTAAAAAATTCTGCCATTATTAGTTTTGTTTTGATTTCCATTACTTAACAGGTTTAAGAGGTGTATGAAGTACACCTTGTAAGAATTAATTTAAAGTCTAACAAAAGGCATACCTAAAGTATTTTTTTTTTTTTTTTACTTTTCGATAGAGTGAAGAGGTATTAGAACACCTGTCAGGTTTTCAACGCTTTCTGTGTGCCCCATTAGTGAGATTCACCCTCTTTCTTTGTCCTGTTTACCTTTCTCATCGAAAGTAAAATTAAATACACAATTTTGGGTTGTCACCAGAACAGTGATAGAGAGAAAATCTTCCAATGGGGACACTAATTCTGCTGACATCCATGGATTCCCTCATTTTGGAGGTATTAATACTCGCACCTATTTTGGCTATGGGACAGGAAGTGAAGGGAAATCTCCCCAACGGAACACAAATACCAAAGAAAACCCTGACGGGATTATAACCCTCCCTTACTCTATCCAGTAAGTCTTTAGTTCAATTTTAAATACCTTGGGCATATCTTTTGTGTCCTACTCTCCCTTACTTTACATGCTGTGTCCATTCAGATTTTAGGTTTTTACATAAAAGGTATTTCTTAACTCTTTAAATAGCAGTAGATTCCCCTGAATTCACTCGTTCCTCACATTGCACTCATTAGCTTTTTTTTAATGAATTTGTATGGTTAAACTTTTTTTGTTTTACACATTTGTTACTTTATGTAACCTGAGTTTAAAAAAATGCACAAACCTTTACAAAAAGCCTTCATTTTATTGTTAGATTGCTACAGCACAGTCTGATTAGCCGATTAGTTCTTTTATTTACAGATACAAGAAGTGTCCTTTGATCACACTTAAGGTAAGTTTCAACAATCTCCAAGAGAAAAAAATACATTTTTTTTAATTCTTTTATTTATAGGATTTACACACAATGATGATACAATGAAATTAATCTCATAATAAAAACAACCAAGGGCAAAGAGAGGGCTCAGATGATTGCATTTACTAACAAACTAAATGGCAAAGTGGTTGATTTACTAAAAGCACATAGACTTGCATTTTGTAAGTGCAGTTGCACTAATTTTTCCCTGGGGTTAGTGAATGTGGGGAAGCTCTGCTGATTTCCATCATCCAATTATGTGCAAGCAAAAAGGCTGCTTTTTTATTTTTAATCTGATTGGGTATTTTTTTACAAAGTGAAGCTTCACCATATTAAGTTAGCTCTGGGGAAAAGATGCAAAATATTGCAACCAATACAACAGTTTAACAGTTAGCAATTTTATCAAGAAAAATAAATAACAAAATCCTTTGTCTTCTGAGGTTTTATGTTTTACAGGTAGAGTGGTGGAATGTAGGGGGTCATAGATGCTAAACTTAAGGAGCAGTGGGGAACATAAGGACCAGGTATGGGGTGTAGTCACGATGGAAAAGAGACAGCGAGAGGGGCCGAGGTCAGCGGGGGGGAAGCATTGAGCGATTAGACTGTGTGTGGGGGGGTGGATGAGGGGGATAGGCTTAAGGCCCTGAGCCTTTAGCTTATGGAAATACGACCAATTGGGGTGTGGTGGTATGTCAATATAGCCAAACTTCAAGCCATCTGAAATCAGGGTATTTTTTTTTTAAGTGGGACGGGTCAGTTAAGAAGTGCATTTTCAGGGGGGGAGGTTTGGTATTCGATCCATTAGAACCCTGTTCTTCCCTTTCCTTCAATGAGGACATGAGGTCCTCCATTGTCATGATTTCTTTAATTCTTGTGAATCATTGCACTATTGTTTTTTTTTTTTAACACAACAAAGGTGCTTTATTATTGTCAAAACGAATAAGACGGAGCATACAGATTAGCTTGAAACAAAACCTTACAAAATGCTTGGATACCATACAGAAGGTAAGGACAGACACAGCCATAATTAGCACAGTAATTGATTAAGTACACGTTTGCAATTAGAGATAAACAGCTACAGGATTGAACAGGAGAAGAGATTTGTAGCTAGTAAACATATACATACCCATTCCCCACCTTTCTAGTCCCTACGTGTTTGCCCATATGGCCCACACCTTGTCATATTTCCATTGGCATCCTCTATTAATGTAGGTTAATCTATACATGGGTAGGGCTGCATCTATCAAGACTTCCCAGGAGGAGAGAGAAGGGGGGGCGATGTATATCCACTTCAGGAGAATCTCCTTTGCATAAAACAGGAGGTAGGATATCAGCAGTTTCAAGTGGTGGGAACGTTGCGCATCATCATGGAACCCCAGCAGTGCCAACTCAGGTGTAACTGAAAGGGACAACTGTAGTCTAAGATTAATTTTGCTAAAGACCTCTGACCAAAAAGATGTTATAATCGGGCATTCCCAGAACATATGCAGGAAAGATCCCACTTGTGTCCTGCATTTGGGGCATATCGGGTCTCGGTCTGGGAAAATACGATGTAGTTTCTGAGGAGTGTAGTATACCCTGTGTAGGACCTTAACCTGAATAAGTTTGTCCCTAGAGGAGATTACCAGTCTGGGTCCCTGTTCCAGGCAGTCATCCCAGTCCTCCCTGTCCAGTGACGGTAGATCACTCTGCCACACCTTCCACAACCCCTCCATCTTAGGGGAGTCAGTGCCCAAATGTGCAATATACAAGGTCAATAGGGGTTTATCTAAGTCACCGGGGGAGACTAAGTCTTTAATAGGGTCAGCCTGGAGGAGCGGTAGCTGGGGAAACTGTGCTCTAGCGGCATGTCATAGTTGAAGATATCTAAACCACATCCACTGGGGCAGTTGAAATTTGTGAATTAAGTCATCCATGGGGAGTAAAGCTCCTTGATGCATGACATCTCCTAGGGTTACAACACCTCTCCTGGCCCAAGCCTAGGGATCAGGCAGGGTACGGAACTGTCGCAAGCTGGGATTACCCCAAAGTGGTTAGCCCGGCGACAGCTGATTGAATTGAACAAGTCTATGTCTAGCAGCCACCCACACTCTCCATGTGGCCCTCGTTGGTCCAGGAACCTGTGTGTACGCTTTGGGGCCTCTATATGCAAAATTGCATAAATCAGCTAGGGAACCCAGACTAACCGCCTCCAAACAAGTGTCCGCATTCAATCTCGAGCCCATGAACCACCATTGGACTGTTACCAGCATTGCAGCCCAATAGTAGACCTTAAAGTTGGGCAAGGCCAGGCCCCCCCAGGCAAGCCGGAGCCACAGGGTAGAGCGTGCCAGTCTGGGGACGCCTCTACTCCAGAGGAAGGACCCCACACATTGCTCAATTTCTCTAAAAAAGGAAACCGGGACCCATATCGGACAGTTCCTAAAAAAATAGTTGAATTTTGGCAGGAAGACCATTTTAAGGAGATTTATCCGTCCCAGTAAATTGAGTGGCAGGTGGGCCCAGAAGTTACATTTAGCTTTCAGAGTTGGCAACAGGGGGAGAAGGTTCTTATCCATATAGTCAGCGGGGGGCGTTGTGTCACTATTACCCCCAAATAACAGAATTCCTCTACCCACCGCAAGGGGGAGGAGGCAGCAGTCTTTATCGCATCTGCATCTATGGGGAATAGGACTGACTTGGACCAATTTATCCTAATACCTGAGAAGGCACCAAACTCGTCAAAATACGAAGAGCGGCTAATAATGAGGGGCCAGCGTCATTAAGATACAGCAATGCGTCGTCAGTATACAAGGACAGCCACACTTCCAACTTTCCCAGCCGAAGGCCCATAATGTCCGGAGCAGACCTGATCAAAATGGCCAGGGGCTCCAGTGCCAGGACAAGCAGACTGGGCGTACGGTGAAATAGGTTAAAAGGGTAGAAAGCCAGTTGTTAGTACGGACCCTCGTTCTAGGGGCATTGTACAGTAGTTTGATTCAGCGGATAAATTTGGGGCCGAACCCGAATCGTTGAAGGACTTCCCAAAGATACACCCACTCTATGGAGTCGAATGCCTTTTCGGCATCTAATGAGGCGATAACTCTAGAGCCCCCAATTGTCATGAGGAACAGTCAGGTCGCCTGATGTTTATGTCGGTTCCCTTCCCCGGCATAAAACCAGTCTGGTCAACATCAACCAGGTCCTCAATGATTTGGGTTAACCAACTAGCTAGGACTTTCGCAAAGATTTTGGCATCCACATTTAGTAAGGATATTGGTCTATACGCCGCACAGTCCTGCGGGTCCTTGCCAGGTTTGGGAACCAAAACAATCACGGCTTCATTCATAGTGTCTGGCAACTCCTCCAGGGAACCATACATAGTCTGAAATAAGGGCAGTCAATTTAGGTGCAAGAATTTCCATGAAATTGCTATAAAATTCAGACAGCAAGCCATCCGTTCCTGGGGCCTTACCACTCTTCAACCATCCCATGGCCAATTGTACCTCCTCCAGGGTGATATCCACGTCCAATCTCTTTCTATCCTCTGCCACCAACATTGGAAAGGAAATAGGATTAAGGAAAGCGTAAAGATCGGAGGGAGAGAAATCAGCCCGGGAGAAGTATAGGTCCTGGAAGAATTGTAGAAAACAAGCATTCATTTGGTCAGGCGCTGTCAGTATGTGATCATCCTTATCCCTAACACAGCCAATAGGGGTGGCCGGAATGTCTCCTTTCGCCAACCAGGCCAGCAGTTTCCCATTCTCCCCCTCGAATTGAAACACCTTTTGGGCCGAGTGTAGGAGGGCCTTATCAGTCTGGGCCCTCTGAGAGTGGATAATTCCCTAAGAGCCCGCTGCCACGTCTTATACCGGTCTGGATCTGGGGCCTGTACATAGGCTGCCTCTAACCTAGTCACCCTCCCCTCCATCAAGACCTCCTGCTCTCAAACTCCCTTGTCACCTCATCCCATGCTCGCCTCCAGGACTTCTCCAGAGCCTCCCCCATCCTCTGGAATGCTCTACCCCAATCCGTCCGATTTTCTCCTACTTTATCCACTTTCAGACGATCCCTGAAAACTCATCTCTTCAGAGAAGCCTATCTGGCCCCCACCTAACAACTGTACATTTATCTTCTCAATCAGCACATCACCCACAGTTATTACCTCTTGTATCTCTTGACCTTCCCTCTTAGATTGTAAGCTCTAAGGAGCAGGGCCCTCTGATTCCTACTGTATCAAATTGTATTGTATTTGTACTGTCTACCCTCAAGTTGTAAAGCGCTACGTAAACTGTTGGCGCTATATAAATACTGTATAATAATAATAATAATAATCTCCTCCAGGCACAGGGAAGCCTCCCTCCAGAGGCGTGTAATGCTAGAGATGTATTCCCCCTTGCCCATGATTTAAATGAATGCCACAGCACAAGTATGGAGGTAGTATCTCGGTTGTCTGTCCAGTAGTTACAAATAAAGGCCATCAACAGCTCTTGCAGTCTTTCATTGTTTACCCAAAATCTGGACAGTCTCCTAGAATCTAGACTAGAGAGACATATCGGGGCATGATCCGAGATGCCCCTGGGAAGCATAGACATGTCCTGGACATACCTTAAAGAAGTTCTGGACGCAAAGACTAGGTCTATCCTAGATAGGGTCTTATGAGTAGCCAAATGACAGGTGAACTCTCTTGTGCTTGGGTGCATATGCCTCCAAACATCCGTAAGGGCATAAGTATCTGCCCACAGTCGAAAGTCAGGAGGGTCACGGGCCGAGGAGTGCAACCTATCAAGGGCCGCACATGGGACCATATTGAAATCCCCCATAAAATAAATCCGGTCACTGTCTAATTGAACCACTAGTTGCATAATATGGTGTAAAACCTGGACCGAGGCGGGAGGAGGAATATATACCCCTACCAATACCACTGTCTTGTCATAGATATGGGCGTGAATGACCACATATCTACCATCTGGATCTGTTTTCACCTCAATGAGTTGAAACGGCAGGGTTTTCCTCACTAGCATGCTGACCCCGCGGGCATATACGGAGAATGTAATGTGGTAGTGGAGGCCCACCCACGCTTTTTTTAGGCAGATAGTTTTGGGGGTTTGTAGATGCGTCTCCTGTAAAATGCAGATATGTGGATTGTGTTTTTGAAGGAAGGGAAACACCAGGGATCGCTTAACAGCTGAGTTCAGGCCCCTGACATTCCAGGAGATCACCCTAAACTGAGACACCTGAAAAATGAGGCGGCATCATAGGATGAATGACTCGCCCGCAAGGGCAGCAACCCATCCCTCGAGGTGAAATCAGGTATATAGTACTCAAGCACACAGATCAACACATTAGTATAACATTTAACCAATTCAATGTCTGAGGACAGAGCATAGAAACAAAACAAAGCAACTTAAAAACGTATGTACATAAACTTACCCGTAACCCCAACCCTTACCCCTAACCACCCCCCTCCCCGCATCTCCCACCCCAACCAAGGAATGCTTATACCCACAACCATAGAACACCCAATGATGAGAGGCATGGACCAGTGGGTGCAGTTTGTAGTGGATTAGTCCGCCAGCTGAAAACAAATGGGAGAGCGGAGTCTCCTTGTATCAGGATTGTGAGAAAAAAGTATAATTCAGGCTATCCCTGCAGCTTATAGACAGTTTTGCAGGACAGGATCAGTAAGACACATTAAGTGCAATAGACCTGTGCTGAATGAGAGGCCAGTTCCCCCTAACACAGGAAACATTTCTGAGCAACCCCAACCATTGTCCCAACACAACCTGTAGTGGAGAGAAAAATTAAGTATTCATTGTCCTTGGGGATTGATAACATCAGCAGTTACTCATGTGACCACTAGAGTCCACCAGTGGCCATAGTATTGTGAGGACAGGGAATGGCAACCTGCAAAATGTAGGATAAAACCCCCATCCCTCTCCATCCTTCCCTCAGCGCACAAGTCCTGCAACAATGCCCACCGGGTGTATGATGTGAATTCGCTCAGAAGCAGAGCACTGGGGTCTGCAGTATTGAAGCAAATAATGCAGAGATGGTGTCAAATAAAATGAAGAAAAAAGTTTAATGTCTATAACACACCTGGGCTAGCCAGGGGCACATATCTTCAGTATGTTACTGAACATAAAAACAAGGCACGCACAACAGATACATAGTTACAACTTGCTGAAATTCCAATGTAAATAGAGCAGCAACTAACATGCTGTAAGCAGCAGCAACCAGTGAAGAATAAAGCAGTGAGGAATCTTATCTCTCAGTGATGTGGAGGCAGCGAATCCAACCAGGTAGATGCATCTCTAGGTGAGGTGAAAAATCTGGTGGTCTCCCAATCTTGGGAACAGCACACTGTATCGGATTCCACGTGTACGCATAGCCACGTTGACATGATCAAACGATCGCCTTAGCTTTTGGGTCTCCACCGAATATTTAGGAAAGATTAGAAGCTTGGTGTTTTGGTAGTTAATGTCTTTCTGCAGCCGAGCAGCACGGAGCACCTTGTCCCTGTCCCTGAAATGAAGGAATTTGAGGATGAAAGTGCAGGGTGGCGTTCCTATGGGCCCACTTTTGGGAGGGATGCGATGCTCCCTTTCTACAGCATAGAAGGGTGAAAATTGGGCCCCAGGCAATAGAGTACGCAGCAACTGTTCCACAAATTCAGTGGGGTGGGCAGCTGTGAAGGTGGGTCTGATGGTTGGATGTCTAGAGAGAGGTGGTATTTTGAGGGAGCCCTGGGTAACGCCTGAAAAGGGAGAGCAGAAAAGTTGTGCTTATTTGTTTATTTATTTATATAGTGTCGACAAGTTATGCAGTGCTTTACATAAATTGTGCTGTGCAAAAATTTTAGACAGGTGTGATAAAAAATAAATAAATTAGGAAACCTTTCAGAAATACAAGTGTCAATAATTTATCTTTATCAATTAACAAAAGCAGAACCGACCACAGATCTTGGAGTGGAATAAGGCTGCCTCAAATCCGTCTGTCTCTTCATGTAATCCCAGACAAACTTGATGAAGTTGAGATCAGGGCTCTGTGGGGTCCACATTTTCACAGCTCTTACTGTGAAGAAACCTTTCCGTATTTTGAGATTAAATCTTTTTTCCTCTAGACGTAAAGAGTGCCTCCTTGTCCTCTGTGATGACCTTAAAATGAATAACTCAACAGCAAGTTCACTATATGGACCACGTATGTATTTGTACATGTTGATCATATCCCCCATTAATCTCCTCTTCTCAAGATGGAATAGATTCAGTAGCTCTAATCTTTCCTCATAGCCTAGCTCCTCCATGCCTCTTATCAGTTTGGTTGCTCTTCTTTGCAATTTCTCCAGTTCCCCAATATCCTTTTTTGTGAACTAGTGCCAAAACTGAACTTGCATTTTCCAGATGAGATCTTACTAATGGGCACAGGAGCAACATGATGAGTATATGCCTCTTTAATACAATAAATTATTGTGGTTTCTTTAGAAACTGCACCTTGACATTGTGTGCTAAAATTAGGTCTATGATCTGCCAGAACACTAAGTTTCCTTCATCATCGTTGATTCCCCCAGTTATACTACTAGTATGTGTAACGCATGCTTTTTTTTAGCCCTTAAGTGCATAACTTTACATTTATTAACATTAAACCTTTTTTGCCAAATAGTTGCCCAATCAAACAGTGCATTAAGGTCTGCTTGTAACTTGGAGATGCCCTAAACAATGGTTTCTGGGACAGGTGTATGCCATCTGCGCTATGTACTGCAGTGGTTCTCCATCTCAGTCCTCAAATACCCCCAACCGGCCATGTTTATAGGTTTTCCTTTACTTTGCACAGCTGCTTTAAATCAATATCAATGACATGGTATTAATAAGAGCTATTTTATCTAAGGGAAGTTCCCAAAACATGGCCTGTTGGGGGTACTTGAGGACTGAGGTTGAGAACCACTGAGGTACTGTACCTTTATTCTGTCTTAATATTTCTGGACCATATCAATTTTGAGTCATGGTGGTTCATTTGTGGCTATGTCAATACTGTTCCTAGTATAATCTGGAGCTCTCCAATGCACCTTTGTAGTCACAGAGCTAAAGAAAGTATTCAATAAATTTTCCTTCTCTTTGTCCCCAGTAACCAGCTCTAAATTAGATTGTAAAGGGCCTACATTCTCAGACCTGACATTTTACTATTATTATATTCAAAGGATTTTTGGGTGTTTGCGGCCTTGATTTCCTTTTCACATACTCTGTTATACAGTTGTATGCAAAAGTTTAGGAACCCCTGACAATTTCCATGATTGGCATTTATAAATATTTGGGTGTTTGGATCAGCAATTTCATTTTGATCTATCAAATAACTGAAGGACACAGTAATATTACAGTAGTGAAATGAGGTTTATTGGATTAACAGAAAATGCACAATATGCATCAAAACGAAATTAGACAGGTGCATAAATTTGGGCACTCTTGTCATTTTGTTTATTTGAATACCTGTAACTACTTAGCACTGATTAATTGGAACACACAATTGGTTTAGTGAGCTCATTAAGCCTTAAACTTCATAGACAGGTGCATCCAATCATGAGAAAAGGGTATTTAAGGTGGCTAATTGCAAGTTGTTGTTCTCTTTGACTCTCCTCTGAAGAGTGGCAACATGGGGGCCTCAAAACAACTCTTAAATGATCTGAAAACAAAGATTGTTCTACATTATGGTTTAGGGGAAGGCTACAAAAAGTTATCACAGAGATATAAGCTGTCAGTGTCCACTGTGATTAACATAGTGAGGAAATGGAAGACCACAGGCATAGTTCTTGTTAAGGCCAGAAGTGGCAGGCCACATAAAATATTGGTGAGGCAAAGGCGAAGGATGGTGAGAACGGTCAAAAACAGCCCACGGACCACCTCCAAAGACTTACAACTTGCTGCAGATGGTGTCACTGTGCATCCTTCAACAATTCAGCGCACTTTGCACAGAGAGAATGGGAGAGTGATGCGAAAGAAGCCTTTTCTGCACACACACCACAAATAGAGTCGCTTGAGGTATGCAAACGCACATCTGGACAAGCCAGCTTCATTTTCGAATAGGGTGCTGAGGCCTGATGAAACAAAGATTGAGTTATTTGGTCATAACAAGGGGCATTATACATGGCGGCAAAAGAACACAGCATTCCAAGAAAAACACTTGCTACCCACAGTAAAAATTGGTGGAGGTTCCATCATGCTGTGGGGCTGTGTGGCCAGTGCCGGTACTGGGAATCTGGTTAAAGTTGAGGGTCGCATGGATTCCACTCAATATTAGCAGATTCTTGAGAATAATGTTGAGGAATCAGTCACAAAGTTGAAGTTACACCGGGGCTGGATATTTCAACAAGACAACGACCCAAAATACTGCTTAAAATCTACTCGGGCATTTATGCAGAGGAACAAGTACAATTTTCTGGAATGGCCATCTCAGTCCCCAGGCCTGAATATCATTGAACATCTGTGGGGTGATTCTAAGCGGGCTGTCCATGCTCGGCAACCATCAAATCTAACTGAACTGGAGATGTTTTGTAAGGAGGAATGGTCCAAAATCCATTCATCCAGAATCCAGACTCTCATTACAGGCTATAGGAAGCCTCTAGAGGCTGTTATTTCTGCTAAAGGAGGCTCTACTAAATATTGATGTGATTTTTCTGTTAGGGTGCCCAAATTTATGCACCTGTCTAATTTCGTTTTGATGCATATTGCGCATTTTCTGTTAATCCAATAAACCTCATTTCACTACTGAAATATTACTGTGTCCTTCAGTTATTTGATAGATCAAAATGAAATTGCTGATCCAAACACCCAAATATTTATAAATGACAATCATGGAAATTGTCAGGGGTTCCTAAACTTTTGCATACAACTGTATTCTTTGTAACTTTTAAATGATGAATAGTGTGCCTTCATTTTTATGTTTTTTAAAATACTTGTTTCTTATTACTTACAGCTTTTTTTTAACTTGGCTGTGAGCGACATAGATTCTTTTTTTAACTTTTAAACTTGCCCATAGGAATGTATTTTGCAGTGTGTTCGAATACAGTCAATTTGAAGTTTTCCCAATTCTGTTCTGTGTGATGACAATATTCTCAGCTTTTGAGAACAGCCCTTAACCACTTCAGCCCCGGAAGGTTTTACCCCCTTCCTGACCAGAGCACTTTTTACAATTCGGCACTGCGTCGCTTTAACTGCTAATTGTGCGGTCATGCAATGCTGTACCCAAACGAAATTTGCGTCTTCTTCCCACAAATAGAGCTTTCTTTTGATGGTATTTGATCACCTCTGCCGTTTTTATTTTTTGCGCTATACACGGAAAAAGACCGAAAATTTTGAAAAAAAATGATATTTTCTACTTTTTGTTCTAAAAAAATCCAATAAACTCAATTTTAGTCATACATTTAGGCCAAAATGTATTCGGCCACATGTCTTTGGTAGAAAAAATGTCAATAAGTGTATATTTATTGGTTTGCGCAAAAGTTATAGCGCCTACAAACTAGGGTACATTTTCTGGAATTTACACAGCCTTTAATTTATGACTGCCTATGTCGTTTCTTGAGGTGCTAAAATGGCAGGGCAGTACAAAACCCCCACAAATGACCCCATTTTGGAAAGTAGACACCCCAAGGAATTTGCTGAGAGGCATGTTGAGCCCATTGAATATTCATTTTTTTTGTCCCAAGTGATTGAATAATGACAAAAAAAAAAAAAATTACAAAAAGTTGTCACTAAATGATATATTGCTCACACAGGCCATGGGCATATGTGGAATTGCACCCCAAAATACATTTAGCTGCTTCTCCTGAGTATGGGGATATCACATGTGTGGGACTTTTTGGGAGCCTAGCCGCGTACGGGGCCCCGAAAACCAATCACTGCCTTCAGGATTTCTAAGGGCGTACATTTTTGATTTTACTCCTCACTACCTTTCACAGTTTTGAAGGCCATAAAATGCCCAGATGGCATAAAACCCCCCCAAATGACCCCATTTTGGAAAGTAGACACCCCAAGCTATTTGCTTTGAGGCATGTTGAGTCCATGGAATGTTTTATATTTTGACACAAGTTGCGGGAAAGTGACAAATTTTTTTTTTTTTTTTTGCACAAAGTTGTCACTAAATGATATATTGCTCACACAGGCCATGGGCATATGTGGAATTGCATAATAAATACAAAAAGAGCAGCGCTGTGACAAAAAAAAAGGTGTATATGATATAACCAAATCAGATAAGTTAAATATTAGACCCAAATTTGAGATAGGCTTCAAAGTTCATATAAAAGTACATATAAACAAAGGTAAAAAAGTCCTATCCAAAATCGATCATAAATAGTGGATAAAGTGGGAAGCGTAGATAGGTGGAAATACAAATAAATCAATATGTCCTTCACCGCACCACTGTGGTATTGATAAGAATGCACGCTTACCAAACGGCAAGCTTAAAGAAGCTTGCGACCTTAACCCGGTCGGGGCCTTTCAGGGTGGAACCATCAAAGGAAAAGCACACCACCTTCGCTTGGATTAAGCACGCTGTTCACCAATTATCACTGTATTGTGGAGATGTGACCCCATGCTAGGGATAAACCTTGTTAGATCTGTCCATACATCCTCAGATTGTATGTTCTCTTCTGACAATGAAGAGATCTCAGAAGGATTAGGATTTCCTCTGAACATGTAGTGTAAGTTTAGCTGGCTCATACATGTGGAATGTGGAATTGCACCCCAAAATACATTTAGCTGCTTCTCCTGAGTACGGGGATACCACATGTGTGGGACTTTTTGGGAGCCTAGCCGCGTACGGGGCCCCGAAAACCAATCACTGCCTTCAGGATTTCTAAGGGCGTACATTTTTGATTTTACTCCTCACTACCTATCACAGTTTCAGAGGCCATGGAATGCCCAGGTGGCACAAACCCCCCCCCAAATGACCCCATTTTGGAAAGTAGACACCCCAAGCTATTTGCTGAGAGGCATTGTGAGTATTTTGCAGCTCTCATTTGTTTTTGAAAATAAAGAAAGACGAGAAAAAAAAAATTTTTTTTTTCTTTTTTCAATTTTCAAAACTTTGTGACAAAAAGTGAGGTCTGCAAAATACTCACTATACCTCTCATCAAATAGCTTGGGGTGTCTACTTTCCAAAATGGGGTCATTTGGGGGGGGTTTTTGCCACCTGGGCATTCCATGGCCTCCAAAACTGTGATAGGCAGTGAAGAGTGAAATCAAAAATTTACGGCCTTAGAAAGCCTGAAGGCGGTGCTTGGTTTTCGGGGTCCCGTACGCGGCTAGGCTCCCAAAAAGTCTCACACATGTGGTATCCCCGTACTCAGGAGAAGCAACAGAATGTATTTTGGGGTGTGGTGTAATTTCACATATTCCCATGGCATGTTTGAGCAATATATCATTTAGTGACAACTTTGCGCAAAAAAAAAAAAAAAAAAATTGTCTCTTTCCCGCAACTTGTGTCACAATATCAAATATTCCATGGACTCGACATGCCTCTCAGCAAATAGCTTGGGGTGTCTACTTTCCAAAATGGGGTCATTTGGGGGGGTTTTGAACTGTCCTGGCATTTTATGCACAACATCTAGAAGCTTATGTCACACATCACCCACTCTTCTAACCACTTGAAGACAAAGCCCTTTCTGACACTTTTTGATTACATAAAAAAATAATTTTTTTTTGCAAGAAAATTACTTTGAACCCCCAAACATTATATATTTTTTTAAAGCAAATGCCCTACAGATTAAAATGGTGGGTGTTTCATTTTTTTTTTTCACACAGTATTTGCGCAGCGATTTTTCAAACGCATTTTTTGGGGAAAAAACACACTTTTTTAAATTTTAATGCACTAAAACACACTATATTGCCCAAATGTTTGATGAAATAAAAAAGATGATCTTAGGCCGAGTACATGGATACCAAACATGACATGCTTTAAAATTGCGCACAAACGTGCAGTGGCGACAAACTAAATACATTTTTAAAAGCCTTTAAAAGCCTTTACTGGTTACCACTTTAGATTTACAGAGGAGGTCTACTGCTAAAATTACTGCCCTCGATCTGACGTTCGCGGTGATACCTCACATGCATGGTGCAATTGCTGTTTACATTTGACGCCAGACCGACGCTTGCGTTCGCCTTAGCGCGAGAGCAGGGGGGACAGGGGTGCTTTTTTTTTTTTTTTTTTTTTTTTTTTCTTTATTATTATTATTTTTTTATCTTATTTTTAAACTGTTCCTTTCATTTTTTTTTTTAAATCATTTTTATTGTTATCTCAGGGAATGGAAATATCCCCTATCATAGCAATAGGTAGTGACAGGTACTTTTTTTTGCAAAAATTGGGGTCTATTAGACCCTAGATTTCTCCTCTGCCCTCAAAGCATCTGACCACACCAAGATCGGTGTGATAAAATGCTTTCCCAATTTCCCAATGGCGCTGTTTACATCCGGCGAAATCTAAGTCATAAAATGCTCGTAGCTTCCGGTTTCTTAGGCCATAGAGATGTTTGGAGCCACTCTGGTCTCTGATCAGCTCTATGGTCAGCTGGCTGAATCACCGGCTGCATTCTCAGGTTCCCTGTTGAGACAGGAGAGCCAGAGAAAAACACGGAAGACGTTGGGGGGGGGGGCATTCCCTCCCACTGCTTGTAAAAGCAGTCTAGAGGCTAATTAGCTGCTAGGATTGCTTTTACATGAAAGCCGATCGCTGGCTGAAAAGAATGATACCAAGATGATACCTAAACCTGCAGGCATCATTCTGGTATAACCACTCAAAGTCGTGAATGGCGTACCTGAAGACAAAAAGATGGTTAACAATAAAGCACAGTAAACGGTAAGGTATAAAAAATTGCATATCTGAAAAGCAAGCATGATAAAACATAACAACAATAAAACATTGCAGAATAGAATACAGTAAAAAAGAGCAGAACAATAGAGAGAGAATAAAGAGAGAGAGAACAATAAAACGACAACTATTTTTTTTTTATTTTATATTTTTGTTTGTGTTTTTTTTTTTTTTTTACACTTTTTTTTGTAACTAACTTTTATAACTGTAAACGGTTCCAGGTTCGGGTCTCTCAAAATGCGATGGCATCTTGGGAGACCCTGTGAAAGTGTGCCTAGTCTGTGCAATGCTGTACCCTACGCTAATACTCAACTAGTGAATGGTAGCGTTCAAAACATTCACCAATGCAAAGACCAGGATTGTCAGGACAGGAGGGACAATAATAGTGGGTGTCACGCCTATATCCGCGCTTGCTGCAGACACAACATCTTTTTTGGGGGGGTTCGCTGGGTAGGGGTACTCGGGAGGACATAAAGAAAATGCCTCTCATGCAGCCGACTGCATTTGGTTGGGGATGTGAATGGGGGAAGTACGGGCACTGCAGAAGCGGTGGGTTCCCAATTAGGATTGGCGAATGCAGCAGGAAGGGCACTATGGACACGACGGGCCTGTGTTTGTCTTCTTGGTGGCAGTGGGACACTACTTGTGCTTGCCACCTCACCAGCTTGAACTGCACTTATGGGACTCGCCACGTCACCAAGTGTTACTGCAGTGCTGGTTTGACTACGACCGGGGTGTACTAGGCCGCTGGTGCTTGCCAGTTCACCAAAACGCTACCAAAAAAACTGTTAGCGATCGCAGGGATCAGGCCTGACTCTGCGAACGCTGCAGTTATGCGTTTAGTGTTTTGTAAGTGTCAGTGATCGATCGATACTGCACTTGGGTGGGCTGGGCTGGGCCGGGCGGAGGGGCAAAACGCAGGTGCTAGCAGGTATCTGGGCTGATCCCGCTAACACTGCGTTTGTGGGAACCCTAAACTGCTGGGGACGCTAGTATAGATCTGATCAGATCAGATATTGATCCGATCAGATACTATATCACTAAGGGAGGTGTACGGTGCGTGCGTGGGTGTTAGCGGTACTGGCGCTAACCTGACGCTGCCTGGGGCTGGTGCTTGCCAGTTCACCAAAACGCTACCAAAAAAACTGTTAGCGATCGCAGGGATCAGGCCTGACTCTGCGAACGCTGCAGTTATGCGTTTAGTGTTTTGTAAGTGTCAGTGATCGATCTATACTGCACTTGGGTGGGCTGGGCTGGGCCGGGCGGAGGGGCAAAACGCAGGTGCTAGCAGGTATCTGGGTTGATCCCGCTAACACTGCGTTTTTGGGAACCCTAAACTGCTGGGGACACTAGTATAGATCTGATCGGATCAGATATTGATCCGTACAGATACTATACCACTAAGGGAGGCGTATGCTGCGTGCGTGGGTGTTAGCGGTACTGGCACTAATCTGACGCTGCCTGGGGCGACGCATATCACCGCCGGGCGATCAGGGGGCTAAACCTTTATTAGGTAATAAACGGCGGGTGCCCTGACACTATAAAAAATAAACGAACTAACCAGCGTCACCCGTAACGGTTATACGGTGATCAGTGGTGAAAGGGTTAACTAGGGGGCAATCAAGGGGTTAAAACATTTATTAGGTAGTATATGGGGGTCCCTGTCACTATAAAATGCTGACGGCGAACCTAAATATTTACCTCCCTAACTAGCGTCACCAGCGACACTAATACAGCGATCAGAAAAATGATCGCTTAGTGACACTGGTGACAGGGGGTGATCAAGGGGTTAAAACTTTATTAGGGGGGTTAGGGGGGTATCCTAGACCTAAAGGGGGGTAATACTCACTGCCCTAACACTGTAACTGTCACAAACTGACACCATGCAGTAATCAGAAAAAAAAAAAAAAAAAAATACTGCTTGCTGTCAGTTTGTGACAGGGGGGGGGTGATTGGGGGGGGATCGGGGGGCGATCGGGGGGGGATCGGGGGTGTAAAGTATGCCTGGCATGTTCTACTGTGTGTGTGTGTTGTGCACTCACATGTCTTCTCTCCTCGGCGCTGGGACGGAAACTGCCAAGCCGAGGAGAGATGACATCACATCCTCTGCCTGTGTGAAACTACACACAGGCAGGGGAGGATTCCGATTGGCTGGGAGCGATTGCGAGGGGGGGGCCACGATCGGATGGTCTCCCCCTCGCCTCCCGACGCTCCCAGTCAAATGCCGACCGCCGCTGGCACCGGGGGGGGTCCGATTGGACCCCCCACCCGCGGGAGGCAGATCACGTACAGGTACGTGATTCTGCCTGCCCGTGCCATTCTGCCGCCGTATATGTGCGTTAGGCGGTCGGCAAGTGGTTAAAGTTAAGTGTTTTTTCTTTCTCATACATCACGGTTTTAGTTATGCTAATATTCATTACCTACTGGGTTATACGCCATCTCTAGGTGAATGGACACTGGTAGACAAAGTCTTAGTCAGGAAGTCCCCTATATAACCCCTCCCATACAGGATGTAATTCAGTTTTTTACCAGTGTCTGCAAGGTGGATGGGCAAGTTTGTTGAGCTCTCTAGAGCTCCAGGTCTTGAGTCCCAAAATGGTTCTTATAATGAATCAAGGGATTGACCGATCGGATCCATTTGAAGAAAAGCTTTTATGCTTAACCACTTCAATACCGAGCACTTTCCCCCCTTCCTGCTCAGGACAATTTTCAGCGCTGTTGCACTTTGCATGACAATTGCACGGTCATGTAGCACTGTACCCAAAATAAGTTTTTATAATTTTCTTCCCACAAACAGAGCTTTCTTTTGGTGGTATTTGATCATCTCTGGGGTTTTAATTTTTTTGCCAAACAAACTAAAAAAGACTGAATTTTTTGAAAAAAAAAACGTTTTTTTTAATAAAATTTAGTTTTCTCCTTCACTGACAGGCACTAATGAGGCGGCAATAATGGGCACTGATGAGGCGGCACTGATGAGTTGGCACTGATGAGGAGGCACTGATATGTAGAATTGATGGACACTGAAAGACGTCACTGATATGCAGCACTGATGGGCACTGATAGTCGGCACTGATATGCAGCACTGATGGGCACTGACAGGCAGCACTGATGGGTACTGACAGGCGGAACTGATGGGCACTGACAGGTGGCACTGAAGGACACTAATGGATGGCACTGATGGGCGGCACTGATGATGCGGTACTGACAGGTTTTATTGCTGGGTACTGATTGGCACTGTTGCGGGCACTGATCGGCACTTTGATAGGCACTGACGGGCGTTTCTGATGGGGCACTGACTGGCAGCTGATGGGCACTGATTGGCATGATTTGTGACACATCTGATGGGGGCTGTGCTGATAATCAATGTGCTGATTATCAGCACAGACTCCCCTCTGACAGGGAGAGCCCCTGATCGGCTTTCCCTGTTAGTGCGAACCGAGGAAAGCCATTTATCGGCACTTCCTGGTTCACGCTGTGATCAGCTGTGATTGGTCACAGCTGATCACGTGGTAAGGAGCCTCTGTCAGAGGCTCCTTACTACGATCGAAGATGCAGTGTGTCAGAGTGACACACGCACCACTGATCGCTGCACTGTGTGCCGGCATGTTATCCTGCTGGACGTCATATGATGGTCAGTCAGGATAACTGAACCACCATTTGCAAGGCTCAAGTACCATTTATTTAACCACTTCCCGCCCAGCCTATAGCAGAATGATGGCTGGGCGGGAAGTGGTTAAATAAATGGTACCCAAGCCTTGCAAATAAGATGCAAGGATCCTGCAAGGTTTTACCTGTAACACGACCTTCAGATCTAAGGTAGATCTAAGGCATTCCTGCAGGGTGCTGTACAGGTCCAAGGGAGTGAACCCGAAAACATGAAAAGGGTACCCAGTCCTTGAAGGTCCCCAAGTGACGGAACCAGCCATAATGGGTGAAGATTGGGCTCTTAGTTTCTAAGGCTGTCCTGCACCTGGACGGGTAAGTGAACCCCCCTTATATACTTATTGTGGGGTGCCCCAGTGAATGTAACAATCAGTCAAGCTAGCTAGAGGCTGCACACCTGTGTGCGGTGACCACAGGGGGGAGTTTGGCATAGCTGTGGGTGTTTGCAAAGAGTACCTTTTTTCTTGTTGTCTTGTCTGTTTTTTTCTCATGGATGGTCCAAGTACGAGGGTGCGCCATAGCGCATCTTGGTTTGTCATGACGCATGTGCATTTGCCAGAATGCACAAGTGTTTTCAGCCATTTAGTGGCCACGGCACATGCGAATTCACCACAGGCGTTGTGCCTACATGGAGCCGTGCATGCACCGTGGCCTAATATTGGCGTGCAAAGATTTACGTCTAATGCAAATACAGCCACGCCCGTTCACCTGGACAGAGCTCGTGCATGCGCAGAACATCCTGGTGTGCAGCCAGTTTATTTAAGCTGAGTATGGCAGACATGCAGTGCTTCCAGGGGACAGCTGTGGGACACAGAGCAGGCTCTGAATCAGTCATTTTCAGCGGTTCATTTCTCTTTAGCCGGGTCACGTGAGTCACCAGATATTGCTTGACAGGCTAAGGTGCTTAGCAGGATTGTTGCATAGGGGCTTGGTGAGCCCTATTAAAGGGTCTCCCTTCTGGGGTGTGTAAATACTAAACCCAGATACTCCCTTTTTGTGGTTTGCAATGTCTTCAAAAAAGAGGAGCGGGACTAACACTACAGGGAAGGGCACATCTATGTCGCCAGTAGCTCCTGAGGAGTCTAGTCGAAACCTTAGTGTTGTATCCCTTGAAAGACCAGAGGCTTTCGGGCAATCTGAGCTACTACGCCTCACTGGTATTGTGCCTACACTGCTGTTTCAGCCTTTATCACTCAGGATAATCTGTCCTCGGCCCTAGCCGGGTTAGAGGACAGGATTGCTAGGATGATTGCCTCCATCTCGCAGGGTGATAAGAAGCATGACAGATCGCCCTCCCCTGAGCCTCCTATCTTGGAACAAAAATGGGTTGATGATGGGGAAGAGCTAAATGCCAAGGATTCTGTGGAGGGCCTGACAAAAGAATCGGCTTCTGAGCAATCTGGGCCAGAAGATGTCCAGTTGGTATCTGCGTCTCAGTCGCAGAGGCTTTTGATCCAGACTCATATCGAGTTGGTTCGTTCTGTCTTCAAGTTACCTCCTGCAGAGGTTTCTGAGCCCCCTTGGTCCTCTTTGGGGTACCTGAGGCCTCCACAGGCTGCACAGGATTCCCCCTTGCACCCACTATTGGAACAGGTGGTGTATGCTGATTGGGTCATCCTGACAGGATTTTCGTTCCTCCTAAGAGGTTTTCCCTTTTATATCCCATAAGAAGTGTTAAGAAGTGGAGCATGCCAGCCATAGAGGCGGCAGTCTCTTCCTTAAATAAGAACTTAAATGTATGGTGGATAACGCACAGGGCTTGAAGGACCCTGTTGACAAAAAATTGAGTCACTATTAAAGGCTTCCTTTTGTTTGGCCAGTTCAGCTATTCAGCCAGCTGTCGCATCAATTGGAGTCTGACAGTCCTTAAAGGATCAGGTCAGACGGCCTGATAGGCCTAACCAAGAGGATGATCCTGCTGAAAGCAGAGCAGATATACCTTGAGCACTGTGTTTTGCTGTAGATGCCTTAAAGGATTCAATACAGCAGGTTTCTCATTTGGCTCTCCTGTCTGTACACATACGCAGACTTTTGTGGCTTAAGAACTGGTCAGCCGAGCTTCCTTGTAAGAAGTTATTGACAGGGTTCCCCTTTCATGGGGAACGTTTGTTTGGTGATAATTTCGACAAAACAATCCAAAAGATTTCCGGAGGGAAGAGCTCTCTACTTCATGTGAAGAGAAGGACCAGACTTCTCTCATTTAAAACCTCAGGGACCGCTTCCTCAGGTGTCTCAGGATTTGTGGGCAGTACGTCTGGCACTATTGTCCAGGATCGTGAGGCTTCAGGACTGCCCTATCAGGGTTCAGTCCGACAATGCCACTGCGGTGTCCTATACAGTGCCTTGAAAAAGTATTCATACTCCTTGAAATTTTCCACATTTCTTTTTCATACATCATGGGACACCGAGTCAGGCTAATATTCATTACCTACTGGGTTATACTCCATCTCCAGGTGAATGGACACTGGTAGACCAAAGGTCTTTAGACAGGAAGTGATCCCCTATATAACCCCTCCCATACAGGAAGTACATATTGGCATGCATTAAAACGGGGATCAACTCCAGAGATAAACGATAATTCTCCCGCTCTGCAGGGCCCTCTTAATCCTCTTGTATTTTATTGTATTATAACTGTATTGTCTCCCTTTTATATTGTAAAGTGCTGCGTAAACTGTTGGTGCTATATAAATCCTGTATAATAATAATAATACAAGACTCCGGTCCAGCCGAACCTAGAGTATGCTGTCCAGTTCTGGGCACCAGTCTTCAGGAAGGATGTACTGGAAATGGAGTGAGGAAGGGCAACTAAGCTAATAAAGGGTCTGGAGGATATTAGTTATGAGGAAAGGTTGCGAGCACTGAACTTATTCTCTCTGGAGAAGAGACACTTGAGAGGGGACATGACTTCAATTTATAAATACTGTACTGGTGACCCCACAATAGGGATAAAACTTCCTGTGAAGAAAAGCACCAGACTTCCCTTGTTTAAAACCTCAGGGACTGCTTCCTCAAATGTCTCAGCGTCAAGGCGGTTATGTTGCCAACAGGGCGCTAGGGCCAGGGGCAAGCTGCAGGGCCAGAAGAAGCCCTGGGTCCAAAGCTTTTCTAAACCCAGCACCAAGCCCTCCTTTTGAGGGGACACCCCCACTCCATTGAGTGGGGGGAAGGCTGCTGCACTTTGCAGACATTTGGAGAACAATAATTCAGGACGAGTGGGTCACCTCAATTATATCTCGCGGTTACAAGCTGGAGTTGCGGGGGGTTCCCCCTCAGAGGTTTTTAAGATCCAGCGTTCCCTCTGATCCTCCAAAAATAAACTTATTGCTTAAGGCACTACATCATCTAGTGGATCAAGGAGTGATTGTAGAGGTTCCTGTATCCAAAAGGGACACAGGGTTTTACTCAAACCTGTTTACGGTTCAGAAACCAAATGGGGACACAAGGCCCATTTTGGACCTCAGATCCCTGAACAAGTATCTACTGATGGTCCCTTCAGATGGAGTCTGTCCGCTTAATAGTAGCCTCACTCCAGAGGGGAGACTTTCTAGCCTCCATCGATATAAAAGACGCATATTTACACATACCTATTTTTCAGCCTCATCAGATGCTCCTGCGTTTTGCAGTAAAGGAACGTCATTTTCTGTTTGAGGCTCTACCCTTCGAGCTTGCTACAGCTCCCCGGGTGTTCACAAAGGTCCTAGCACCAGTACTGGGTCTTTTAAGGGCCCAAGGGATCCTGGTGCTCAGGTATCTGGACAACCTCCTGCTCAGAGATCACTCATTACAGGCTCTAGACCAGAGCATAAAATGCACAGTGTGGCATTTGAAAAGCTTAGGCTGGGTCATAAATACTGAAAAGTCAGCCTTGAAACCAGCTCAAAGTATAAATTATTTAGGTCTGATCCTAGATACAGTTCAAGCAAGAGTATTCTTGCCACCTATAAGGATCTGTGCCCTGAAGGTTCAGGTGCGTCAGATAAGGGGCACCAGACAACCCTCTATTCGGCTCTGTATGAGTCTTCTAGGGAGGATGGTATCCTCCTTCGAGGCAGTGCCCTATGCCCAGTTTCATTCTAGGCCTTTACAACAAGACATCTTGTTGGCTTGGAACAGAAGAGGAAAGGCCCTGGATTATCCAATGTGCTTATCTCTTCGGGCACGCTTAAGCCTAAACTGGTGGTTACAGGATCAGAACCTGCGAATGGGAAAATCCTTTCTCCCAGTAACTTGGAGAGTACTGACTGCAGATGCCAATCTCTCAGGCTGGGGAGCGACCCTAGAAGGGCTCACAGCTCAGGGGAAATGGTCATGGACAGAACAGATCCTGCCCATCAACGTCCTTGAATTACAAACAGTACGTCTGGCCCTGCGGTCCTGGACCCTGGAGCTTCAGGACTGCCCTATCAGGGTTCAGTCTGACAATGCCACTGCAGTGGCCTATATAAATCACCAAGGCGGTACCAGGAGTCGTTCAGCTCTGAAGGAGGTGAAGCACATACTAGCCTGGGCAGAGGGACATGTGCCGATTCTATTGGCAGTTGATATCCTGGGAGTAGAGAACTGGAAGACATATTATCTCAGCTGCAAGCAGATCTGCCCAGGGGAATGATCCCTACACCCAGGGGTGTTCCAGGAAATTTGCCAGCGTTGGGGATGGCCAGAGGTTGACCGATTGGCATCCAGGTTCAACAACAAGCTACAGCAATTTGTGTCCCGAACAAGGGATCCTCTGCCAATCGGAGCAGATGCTCTGATAGTTCCATGGAGCCAGATTGTGAGACTGACAATAGACGGGCCATGAACGCTTCCATGTCTTCCCAATCTACTGTTTCAAGGTCCTAAATTCCACCCCAATTTACAGTCTCTAAATTTGACGGCATGGCTATTGAAGCCAGGGTGCTGAAGGACCGTGGCATCTCGGGACCAGTAGTGTCTACCCTAGTGAATGCTAGAAAAGCTGTCACTAGGAAGATTTATCATAAGGTCTGGAAGTCTTTTATTGCTTGGTGTGAAACCAGAAAATGGCATCCTCGGAAATACGTGATTGGGGGAATTCTCTCTTTTCTACAGTCGGCTGTGGAAATCAGATTTAGTCAGTATGTACTTGTCAGTATTCTTCCAAAGGCCTTTAGCATCCCATTCGTTAGTCCAAACCTTTATGCAGGGGGCGACTCATTTGCTTCCCCCCATTAGGTCACCTATGTGTCCTTGGGACTTGAACTTGGTGCTATCAAGGAAATTCCATTAGACTTGCTGTCACGCAAGCTAGCCTTTCTGCTGGCCATCACTTCGGCTAGAAGGGTGTCGGAGTTGGCGGTCCTTTCATGCAGGGAACCATACTTGATCCTTCATCACGACAGGGTCGTGTTATGACCTGTTCCATCCTTTTTGCCAAAAGTGGTGTCGGCCTTTCATTTAAATCGGGACATTATTTTGCCTCCTTTTTTCTCTCAGCCTGGCTCGGCAGAAGAGAGACGACTGCATTCATTGGACGTTGTCTGTGCAGTCAAGGTTTATTTGTCTAGATCCGCGGAGATCCGATGATCAGACTCCTTTTTTGTTTTACCAAAAGGAACCAAGAAGGGGCAGGCAGCTTCCAAGGCTTCCATTGCCAATTGGGTCTGTCAATTGACCATTTAGGCCTACAATCTGACACATAAAGCTCCTCCCTTTAGGGTGAGAGTTCATTCCACCAGGGATGTAGGAACCTGGCGGGGCGCATTTGGAAGCAGGCGGGGCGTGTGACGGGTGACGTCATTTCTGGCGGAGGGTGGATGTTTCCCTTTGACCTTGCGACTTCCGGTTCCGGGTCGCAGTGCTGATAGTGGGCTGGGCGCAGTCTGGAGAGGAGTCAGGAACGTGGCACAGGCAGCGTGAGACTCCACAGCAACAACCACCAGACATGTCACAGTGGTGGCCCGTAACCTGGAGCATTGGCTTTCCCAAATTCAGGCTCATATTGAAGCGGAAACCACCAAGAAACTATATTGTCATCTTTTCCTACTATTCTGTGAGGAGTGCAATATATAGCGCATGCGTCCGCAGAGTCTGTCCGCATGTCTGCCAGAACTGCGGCTCTAGCCAACTTGGCCCGAAAAGCCCTCTGGCTAAAAATGCGACCGGGCTATAGTGCCTCTAAAGTTAAACTGTGCGGGATCCCATTGACGGATGATTTACTTTTCAGCCCCAGTCTAGAAGTTGTGCTAGACCGCACAGTGAACAAAAAGAAATCCTTCACGGTTAAGCGGAAACCCCTAGTTCAGACAAAGAAAGGGTTTCGTCCACAGAAATGAAGGGTCCCCAAAGCCTAAGGGGGAAAAGAAAACTTGGGGCCAAAGAGGCAGAGGAGGCACGATATTTCATCCTCCTGAACAGCACTGAAAAAGCCAATGACATTCCAATCACAGTGGGAGGAAGACTGGGGGCCTTCCTCCGACAGTGGGAGGCTGTCTCCTCCAGTCAATTTATCTTGGGGATCGTAAGGAGGGGTACCACCTGGAATTTACAAAACCTCCTCCACGAAGACTCCTTGTCACACACCTTCCCAGGTGTGCGGAGAAGGCCACGGCCCTACTGGGGCATTAAGAGAATTGGAGGAACAAAACATAATATGCAGAGTTCCAAAGGGGAGGAAGGTGGGAGTTTTTACACACACATATTTGTTGTTCAAAAACCCTCAGGAAAATACAGACTGAACCTAAAACCCCTGAACCAGTCTGTATCCTATAAGAGGTTCCGTATGGAATCGATCTTTATGGTCAGAGCCTTGCTACCCCAGAATTGCTACATGGCGTCGCTAGAGCTCAAGGATGCCTACCTCCACGTCCCTATTGCAGAAGCTTTCCAGAAGGTTCTCCATCTAGCGGTGAACATAGAAGGAGAAACAATCCATCTACAGTTTCAAGCACTTCCATTCGGCCTATCCTCGTCACCCCGAATCTTCACGAAGGTCATGGCAGAAGCCATGGCTTTTCTGTGACTTAAAGGAGTCTCAATAATAGCATATCTGGACGACCTGCTCCTCTTTGCAGCATCTCCAGAACAGTTAACCAGAAATGTGGAACTGATGAAGGAAATCCTGACAGGTCAGGGGTGGCTGCTGAACATGGAAAAGTCCAGCTTGATTCCATCTCAGTGCATTACCTATCTAGGATACCTGCTAGACTCTACTCAGTTGAGGGTTTTTCTCCCGGCAGAAAAATTACAGAAATTGGACAAGGCAATGGCCTCTTTCCAAAACAACCAGCAGGTCTCTATAAGGGAAGCAATGTCAACTCTGGGTCTACTAATGTCAACCATCCCAGCAGTTCAGTGGGCAGGGCTACATTTTCGTCCCCTCCGATCCTTTGTCCCAAGAACATGGGACTGCAGCCAGGAGTCATTAGACACCTTAGTATTCATTCCACCCCAGGTAAAAAGATCCCTCTGGTGGTGGAGGAAAATGGTGAACCTGTTGCAGGGTCGTCTGCGACTCATCCCAGTCTCCAGGGTGGTAACCACGGACACAAGTGGCAAAGACTGGGGCGCACATTTAGGAACCCTACTGGCACAGGGCACCTGGAGGGACGAGGAGCTCAAAAGGTCGTCCAATTGGAAGGAACTGAAAGCTGTCAGATTGGCACTCAGGTCCTTCAGGAGGGAACTACAAGGCCACCATATTCAAGTGCACTCAGACAACTCCTCATTGGTTGCTTATGTAAACAAGCAAGGTGGCACAAGGAGCGGAGTCCTGTTGACCCTAGCAACAGAAGTCCTGAGTTGAGTGGAGACCAACGCACTCTCCCTAGCAACGGTTTTTCTAAAAGGGGAAAAGAATGTGATGGTGGACTTTCTCAGCAGAAATCAGCTGAGAGAGAGCGATTGGGTCCTCAACCAGGAAATCTCATATCCAAAAGATGGGGACCCCCAGAGGTGGACCTCTTCATCTCTGCATCAAGGGACAACGCAAAAAACCCCTGTTTCTTGCCCTTAAACAGGTGGGAAGACACACTAGGTGGATGCACTAACACAGAGCTGGCGTTTCAAAAAATGCTATGCCTTCTCACCTCCAGTCTTGCTACCGGCAATGCTGAGAAAATTTAAAACAGAGAGCACCTCTCTGATCTTGGTGGCACCACATTGGCCCAGAAGGTCCTAGTTCTCGGTTCTCAAACAGTTAGCAGTAAAACCTCCATAGTTACTACCACTCCGGGAGGATCTCCTTTCACAGGGCCCGGTCCTTTGTCCCCAGGTACATCGATGGAACCTACCGGCCTGGCTACTGAGGAAGGGTTGTTAAAAACCAAGGGTTTTTCAGAAAGGCTGATATCCACTCTCATCAATAGCAGAAAGAAAGAGACGTGCCGGATCTACAAAAAGGTCTGGGTACGCTTTAACGAATGGTGCGTGGGAAATTCCTTTGAGGTGCAGAGCCCCATAGCAGTTTTGGAGTTTTTGCAGTGCGGGGCAGATAAAGGGCAGATAAAGGGTAGATAAAGGGTCCATGAGTACCCTAAAGATCCAGGTATCAGCACTTAATGCATATTTGGAAAGACCTCTGGCCGCCAACCTTTGGGTGGTCAGATTTTTCAGAGCACTAGCAAGGCAGAGACCAGTGCAAGGCCTACCCTTCCCTAAGTGGGACCTATCTTTGGTCTTACCGAGCCACCATTTGAACCTTTAGAACATTGTTCACTAAAGGATCTTACTTTCAAGACAGTATTTTTGGTTGCAGTGACAACTGCTAGGAGGGTCAGCGAAATACAGGCTTTATCAGTCAGACCACTTTTTGTGTTTTCTCGGATCAAGTTGTTTTCAAAACAGATCCGGCTTTCTTAACTAAAGTGGGTTCGAAGTTTTATAGATGCCAGGAGATAGTTTTACCCACTTTTTGCCCTAATCCCTCAGGAGAAAGGAGTCTAAATTTCACACCATAGATGTAAGGAGATGTATCCTGCAGTACTTAGAACTGATGAAAGCAGTAAGAAAGTCAGATTCTTTGTTTATTTTATTTTCGGGGGCAAGAAAGGGGTATAAAGGGTCCTGACGCACTATTGCCAGATGGCTCAGGGTAACCATTGGCCAGGCTTATATGTTGGCAGGAAAATAAGTTCCTGTTGGTATAAAAGCACACTCTACTAGGGCTATGGCGGCTTCTCAAGCAGAAAGGGCTGGAGCAACGCCAGAACAAATTTGCAAAGCAGCAATGTGGTCCAGTTTCACCACCTTTGTAAAGCATTACAGGGTGGACCTGGTGTTGGCAAATGAGCAAGCCTTTGGGCGAAAGGTTTTGCAAGCTGTAGTCCCACCCTAAGTGGTAAGTGCTCATCTATTCTCTCATTGTGGCTGTCCTGAAAGATGGGGAGGGAAAATTAAAGTTACGCTTACGGGTAACGTCTTTTCCAGTAGTCTTTCAGGGCAACACTAGTTACCCCCCCGAATTTATGGGGGGTCTTGAGGAAGACCTCAACACAGGCACGGTAGTAATATGTGATAGTATGTTATTAATGTGTTCTTGTGTCTCCCCAGCAGGCTGGAGGTACTCTTAGAAAAAAACTGAAGTCTGGCAGGGGAAAGTGAAAATGTATGGGTTGGCACAGTGTTTCCTAGGAAGGGGAGAAGCCAAGGTCTCTTATTGTGGCTGTCCTGAAAGACTACTGGAAAAGACGTTACCGGTTTTCGTTATACCTGTAAAATCCTTTTCCTTGAATACATCATGGGACATAGAGGTCCCTCCCCTCTTTGAGGATTCAGTGCTTGCTACAAAACTGAAATACTTCCTGTATGGGAGGGGTTATATGGGGATGGACTTCCTGTCTAAGACTTTGTCTACCAGTGTCTATTCACCTAGAGATGGCGTATATCCCAGTAGGTAATGAATATAAGCCTAACTCTGTGTCCCCTAATGTATTCAAAGAAAATAATTTTACAGGTAAATATGACAAAAAAAATCCTAATTTTTATCTTTCCAGTATGTGTTTCTTGCTTACAGCTACCATTAAATGAAATCCTGCTGTGTCCACTGTTCTTTTATCTAAACATTAATAATAAGCTCTGTTTGGTTTGAGATTACCAGCAGAGCATAATTTCTAGTTGTGGCTTCTATGAACTCTACCATGAAGTTATCTTGCAATAGGTTTATACATTTTTGCTCTTTAACCAATTGTCGCCCGCCATATAGCAGAATGACGGTGGCAAAGTGGTTTCAGTATCCTGACTGGGCGTCATATGACGTCCGCAGGATATTGAGCCACTGTGCGCCCCCGGGGGCGCGCATCGCGGCGATCGTTGTTGTGGGGTGTCAATCTGACACCCCGCAACACCAATCTAGGTAAAGAGTCTCTGATGGAGACTCTTTACCACGTGATCAGCCGTATCCAATCATGGCTGATCACGATGTAAATAGGAAGAGCCGGTGATCGGCTTTTCCTCACTCGCGTCTGACAGACGCGAGTAGAGGAGAGCCGATCGGCTGCTCTCCTGACAGGGGGGGTCTGTGCTGATTTTTTATCAGCACAGCCCCCCCCTCGGATCCCACCCAGGACCACCAGGGAAGCCATCCACACTGGACCACCAGGTATGCCCCCTAGACCCCCAGGGAAATACTAATCTGTGCCCAGGCAGCTGCCAATCAATGCTCAGGCAGCTGCCAATTAGTGCCCACTCACAATGCCTACCAGTGCCACAAGGGACGCCTATCAGTGCCGCATATCAGTGCCATGTATCAGTGCCCATCAGTGCCATGTATCAGTGCCCAGCAGTGCTGCCTATCAGTGCCCAGCAGTGCCGCCTATCAGTGTCCAGCAGTGCCACCCATAAGAACCCATCTTTGCAGCCTTTCAGTGTCGCCTATCAGTGCCCATCAGTGCCACCCATGAGTACCCATCAGTGCTGCATATCAGCGCCACCCATCAGTGCCACCTACCAGTGCCCATCAGTGCCGCATATCAATGCCCATCGTCAGTGCCCGCTCATTGGTGCCACCTCATCGGTGCTGCCTTATCAGTGCCTGCCAGTGCCACCTTATCAGTGCCCATCAGTGAAAGAGAAAACTTACTTATTTACAAAATTTTTTAACAGAAACAAAAGCAAAACTTTTATTTTTTTCAACATTTTCGGTCTTTTTTTATTTGTTTAGCAAAAAATAAAAACCGCAGAGGTGATCAAATACCACCAAAAGAAAGCTCTATTTGTGGGAACAAAATGATAAAAATTTAGTTTGGGTACAGCGTTGGATGACAGCGCAATTGTCATTCAAACTGCGACAGCGCTGAAAGCTAAAAATTGGTCTGGGCAGGAAGGTGTATAAATGCCCTGTATTGAAGTGGTTAACTGTTCCAGCAGTGCCATTACCAGTCATTTTCAGGATAGTTAACATCATATATTATCATCACTGTTCCAGCCCTTGCAGCTCTTTCTATCTGTACAAGGGGCTGAGTCTCCACCTCCCCATTAACACTGGGTGGCCTATAACAAACTCCAAAAACTAACTTTGAAGTATGCACACTCATAAGCATTTTCACCCATAATGCTTCAGCACATCACACTCTCTATCAACAAGGTCCTCTTTCACTTTTTCTTTGAGATCACTTCTCACATAGACACCACCACTTTTCCTTTTTACCCTGTCTCTGAAAGAGAGCATATCCAGGAATATTAATAGCCCAGTCGTATGAAGAATGAAGCCAAGATTCAACAATACTGATTGAACCAGTTTCACACAAAATCAGTGTTTCACGCAGATGTACACTCATCAGAAGTTTTTGACCCAAAAGCTACAATTGGGTCAAGAACTTGCTTAATTATTCATAAACTCCTCATTTGGTCTGGCCTTCAGTAAGGAAAAACCTTCAACTCCCCAGGCAGCTTGGACTATATGGCGCTAGTGCAGGGATAGAGAAAACCACTAAGCACATATCATTGCACAACAGATTATAAATGAAAGACCAGTTCAAAACTACAACAATAAAACGTATTCTGGTGAGAGAGATGTATGTTTACTGGGGGCTTGAGTTCTTGACCCAGTTGTAGCTTTTGGGTCAAAAATTTCTGGTGAGTTTACATCTGTGGGGAACACTGATTGTCATGTCACTGAAGATTCACAGTGTAGAGCAGCTGTTGCAAAACGACAAGTCCCATCATGCCTCTGCCTGTGGGTGTCATGTTTGTAACTGTCAGCCTGGTAATGACTTGTAGTTTTGAAACAGTTTGAGACCCCTGGTGTAGAGAGTCACTTTTACTGTGATTTTGCACTTGGACTTTTCATTGGTGCAGCATAATAGTGAATTTGAAGCACTTTGTAAATAATCACATAGACACTGATTTAATGTCAGTATGGATGCACTTTATTATTCACCGGTTGTACGTACATGGTAGTGCTTTTTGGCACATTTGTGTAGTGTTATGTATTTTTTCACACATTTTTTCACATATAGGAATTAGGGGTATTTTAGAAATTGCGTTTGTCTAGTTTCAAACAGTTGCACACAGGCATGGTGCAATAATTAGGGAGTGCTGCTGTTTTTTGTATTTCTTGTTTGTATTTGAAGAAACCTCTCCCCCAGCACAGAAGATCCCCTAACATTTAGGTGCAAACCATCTTTAAAATACCAGTTGTACTCCAATGAAAAGTCAACTCAGTACTCTAGAAATCCAAATCCTTCCCTCCTTATACCAGGTCTTTAGCTAATCATTCAGTTTTATAGGCTCCCCCTGTCTTTGCTGTGTTGCACATGGCATGAGCAATATTCCAGAGAATATCACCTTGGAGGTCCTTCCTTTATACTTGCCACTTATTTCTTTAAATTGATTCTCATGGAGCCTCCATCTTCCACGTGTACTGGCATTGGTTCTGACATGGACCAGGACAGCTGGGTCATGCCCAGCCCCTCCCAGTAATTTATCAATCTGATCCATCACATGCCGCACCCTGGAAACAAGTATACAGCAAACCATCCAGTTGAGGGGATCCTGGCAACAAATTATTCAGTCGAATTATAGAATTCCCTATTACCACCAACTGTCTTGGCCTTCCTACACTACCCTCACCGCCTCTATTAGATGGACTGCTCTCCCTGCTGTTAGGGGTAGCAGTGACATTTAGAGTTGCCACCCAACTTGGGAGATTTGTTTGGGAATAGGAATAGTTATGTTCCACAAAAATAGTGTGTATTAAAAGAAGTGATCAACTTAAAGAGGATTTTGACCATCAAACGGACATGTCCATAGGTTCTTGAAGAAGGGCTATAACACGACATACTTGATAACTACTAAAAAAATGGTAAAGATTATGGATAGAAAAGGAATTCTATGTGAGAAAGAAAAGGTTAACTACAATCAGGATCTCACCTTCATTACACAGTACAACAGACAATACCAGATGATAGAAAGAAGTGTCAGAAAGTGTCTTATTTTATTAAAAGACATAACACTGGAGAAATTCCTCCCCAAAAATAGCCTACATTTATATATTTAAGGCCCCCAGCTTTGAGAGACAAACTAGTGCACAACATCCCTGACCAATAAGGGTTTTTCAGCTGTAAAAGATGTCAAGAAAGTAGCAAATAAAGAGGGGAAGAGGACATTTAGAGCAACACAAACATCATGGTCCTATAAAATCGATAGGTTACATAGGACAAACTTAGAATTAACTTATGTGTTGGAGTGTCCATGTGGGCCCCAATACCTAGCGTGAACCATTAGAAAATTGGCCACCGGAATTGGGGAATGTGTTTATATTAAAAAATATTATTATAAAGATTTTTTCATAAAAGGACCCCAGGGCCCTTGGTTTTTATGGAATTGATAAGGCCAAACACCATTGGAGGGGGTTTGAGCTGAAAAATATATCAAGGAATGAGACACTCCGGATACTTGAATTGGGTACATTGAACCCAGGAGGTCTTATACATTGAAATCGACCAAAATCATTTTGTTCATAGTTTCTCTGGTACCTATTTTATTTTATTAATATAGCTTTTGTGTTTATTTTATTATTATTACCTCCCTTCTTTGTAATCTGTGTGTGTTTTGGTTTGTGAATAAGTGAAAAGAGAATGAAGAATGAAGAAAGATGGCAACACAGAAGCTAAATATGTAATCATATTGGGACTTTGAGGGCAACCTACTACCAAAATTGAATTAAAATGTCAATATTTATTTTGTACAATTAAAATTATAACCAGTATATAGATGGACCATCTTCACATATAATTACATAACATGTTCAAAACCCATGTAAGAAATTCCTTTTAGTATCAAAACCACATAAAAGTTATAACATGAAGTTATACAGATCCAATGGTATTCCCCACAGACAATTGTCAGCCCACAACCATACAGCCCACAACCCCCTCAGTTAGGGAATCCAACGTGTTTCAAAATTATTTCTACAAATTACCTTCTTCAGGGATAGGATACCATTCTTGAATATAAAAAATGTTTTACAGACTAATTAATTGAAATTTTTTTTTTTTTTTATGAAAACCCAACAGTGAAGTACATACAGCACTTACATAATCACATTATATTGCTCTGCATACAAGAGGAATGTTTACTCACACACAGGAAATATAGACACTTCACCATCGGGATCTCCATTCTGGTATACACGGAATGGAAAGCCATATGTCACCAACTGCCATAGCAAAAAGTATATATAGTAGTAGCAAACACTTTTAATCAAAAGGTTTGAATATAATTTATGAGGGTAAGAAAAACATTATATTATAGCAGATCTCTCAGCAGTACATAGAGTCTGTCTTTTAGATTTTAAGATAGATTTCAATATATTTAATGTGCTTCCAAATTATTGATCCAGAGGCATATCAGAGACTATCATTATTGTACCAAAGCAAGCATCCAAAGTTCATTAATAAAAAAAATAGAAAAAAGTCCAGATTCAAAGTATTACTTACAGGTGGCCAGAAGGTAAATCTGCTATGCCATCTCCCATATCATTATTAGCATTGGTATTAGCATTCCCTTAAAGCAAGTCAGTTGTGAGATCAAACCCCAATGACTACAAGCCTCTTATATAGGCAGTGATAGGACCACCAACTATTAAAGAAAAAAGTATTTTGAAATGTAAGCTATGAGGGCATACATATTTACAAAAAAAATAAATTAACTCCTTTCACTTTATAACGGGCCCTGAACACAGTTGGTATCAAAAAGTTTTGAGACTAGCTCTGTTTACAAGATAGTACTTTATCTACATTTGTACACTATCACCCTCAAAATAGTCCCCTTGCACAGCAATACTGCGCTCCCAGAGTTCCTGCTACTTCTTAAATGTGTCCTGGAAGTCTTCCTTTCGAAGCATGTCAAGGATCTTCTGTGATTCACGCTGGATCTCTGCAGTGGTGTCAAAACAGCGACCTTTGAGCCGAATCTTTATCTGTGGGAAGAGGGCAAAGTCTGCAGGAGCCAAATCTGGTGAGTAGGGTGGGTGCGGAAATGAGATCATGTTTCCGGCGTGAAACTCACATTCTAACTTGCTGTCCATGATGAAATAGCAGATGTGGTAACGCATGTAGTCAGAATAGCACCAGTTGCACAGCTCCCGATGTACACAGAATGATGTCTTTTGGCACACTGACTCATGAATGTCGGTGCTCCCTGTGACTGTGCGTGCAGCCTTGTGCTGCCATCTGTTGGCGTGTTACAAAACTAGTCACAAAACTTTTTGATACACCTTGTATATGATAGAGACATTATGGCTTGGTTATGTTAACATAATACATAGCATTACATAGGATGCCTATTTATGTAACTACATATGCTATCTTATTAAACTAAAATACATCATCTAAGATTGTGTTCTCTATTGACTGTGCCCAAATCAACAAAAAACTAAAGGGAAACTCCATCCTCCCTACTACATAACATAAAGAGGCACTCTATCTCTACACGATCAAATATATTACATACAATATATTTTATTACTATGATCACTACTATGACTAAAAATATATCTTATATTAAAAACTAAAATAAAAAGAAATTAAACATTAGTACAAATCAGATATAAAGCTATTCATGTCAAAATCCATGTTAAGTCCCCTGGAATTAGAGTTCTCTTATCATAAATCCACTGTGACTCCCTTCGACGGAGTGTTTTTTTTATTTATTTGAGCCCCTCCAGTGGCTCTGGTATTTTTCTGTTCCCCAAAATGTTATTCCTGGGGGGGCCCTTATTATGGGTCAATCTGAAGTGTTTAGATAGGTGATTTTTTTTATATCCAGTCATGATATTATAAACGTGTTCCTGGATCCTCTTTGCTGACTTTTCGTTCTTCCTATATATTGTAGCCTGCACAGGCACTCAATACAATATACCACCCCTTCTGTGTTACAGGTTATGCAATTTTGAATTGGGTATTCTTTATTGTTACTGCAGATTTAAATGATTTTCTTCTCCTCAGGACTAAAGGAAATTTAAATGATTTTCTTCTCCTCAAATTTGCTATAGTCCTGATGCATCCTTTGCATCTACCACAAGAATAGAAATCTTTTTGGTTGAAAAATGCTGATGTACTATTTCTGTGAGGATCTATAACACTCCTTACTATCCGATCCCTTAAGTTCGAAGCTTGTATATAGAAGTTGCCCTAACTCTCTATCTTTAAGCAGGATAGACCAATATTTCCTTACTTTAGTTTCTAATTTTTGTGTTGCCTACTATAATCTAATAAAATAGCTGATGAGAAGCCATTCTCCTCATTGATTTTAGCCTTGTTCATATTAAGTCCACCTCTATCCACTTTCTTTACTTCTTCGATACGTTCCCTAATAAATGTGTCATTATATCTTATGTACAATAAGCAGGTTAAACAATGCTTTGTATCATAGCCTCCACTCTTCCCCAAAACCATCCATGGGATTTTGCAGAATTAATCCACTATTTTTATGCTCCAGACCACTCAAACAGATGTACAAAATGAGATGTACCAAAGAGATAAACTTAATTGTGCAACGTTTTAGAATAATTAAAACCCCAAAAGCATAAAAACACGCTCACAGTAACCCACACCTCCTCGACACTCTATATGATATGTGGTCACCAAGCTATTGTTTAGTACCCAGCACCGTTCCGCTCTGCCTGGAGCCGACATGCATTCCAATTAGTGGATGTGATGTCATGCATTGAAACCAAGTATTTATTTTAACTTCTTTTTATTGGTTTTAGTACACAAGTACAAAACCTAATGTACAACAGACAACCATCACTACTATACGTATTCAACAGCACAAGCAGTCCACGCGGCTCCCATTGAATATATTATGTTTCCCATACAAGGATAAAACTTTACAGCATAATGTAAGCACATGAAAATAAAAAAACTCCAATACAAGATCCCACCTCGTAGCTTTAAATCACATGAACAGAAGAAATATAGTGGCTCCACAAGTATCTTGGACTCGAGTATTTTGAGTCAGATATAGAAAAATCAAACTCTGTTTTAATGGAAAAATAAATATAATATTTTCCATACTGTAAAACGCACACATTTTGAAGGCAGAATCACTGCCTGTTTTAATTTAATAAAACAAACAAAAAAATCTCAGTTGAATAAGTATATCATAGGGAGAGAGAACAACAACATTCAACAGTAAATACTTTTGTTTTTAACTTCTTAAGCCCCAGACCATTTGGCTGCCTAAAGACCAGAGGACTTTTTACAATTTGGCACTGCACTGCTTTAACTGGTAATTGCGCGGTCATGCAATGCTGTACCCAAACGAAATATGTGTCCTTTTGTTCACACAAATAGAGCTTTCTTTTGATGGTATTTGATTGCCTCTGAAATTTTAATTTTTTGCGCCATAAAAGTCTGAAAATTTTGAAAAAAAAAATGATATTTTCTACTTTTTGTTATAAGAAAAATCCAATAAACTCAATTTTAGTCATACATTTGTCAATGTCAAATGTCAATAAGCATATATTTATTGGTTTGTGCAAAATTTATAGCGTCTACAAACTAGGGTACATTTTCTGGAATTTACACAGCATTTTGGGGGGGTTGAACTGTCCTGGCATTTTATGCACAACATTTAGAAGCTTATGTCACACATCACCCACTCTTCTAAACACTTTAAGACAAAGCCCTTTCTGACACTTTTTGCTTACATGAAAAAAATTTATTTTTGCAAGAAAATTACTTTGAACCCACAAACATTATTTTTTTTTTAAAGTGAAGGCCCTACAGATTAAAATGGTGGGTGTTTCATTATTTTTTTACACACAGTATTTGCGCAGCGATTTTTCAAACGCATTTTTTTTTTAAAAAACACACTTTTTTAATTTTAATGCACTAAAACACACTATATTGCCCAAATGTTTGATGAAATAAAAAAGATGATCTTAGGCCGAGTACATGGATACCAAACACGACATGCTTTAAAATTGCGCACAAATGTGCAGCGGCGACAAACTACATACATTTTTAAAAGCCTTTAAAAGCCTTTACAGGAGAGGTTTACTGAGGAGGTCTACTGCTAAAATTACTGCCCTCGATCTGACCTTTGCAGTGATACCTCACATGCATGGTGCAATTGCTGTTTACATATGATGCCAGACCGACGCTTCTTTTTTTTTTTTTTTTTTTAATCATATATTTTGATTTTTTATTTTATTTTTAAACTGTTCCTTTCATTTTTTTTTTTTTTTTTAATTTTATTGTTATCTCAGGGAATGTAAATATCCCCTATGATAGCAATAGGTAGTGACAGGTATTCTTTTTTGAAAAAATTGCGCTCTATTACACACTAGATCTATCCTCTGCCCTCAAAGCTCAAAGTATCTGACCACACCAAGATCGGTGTGATAAAATGCTTTCCCAATTTCCCAATGGCGCTGTTTACATCCAGCGAAATCTAAGTCATGAAGTGCTCGTAGCTTCTGGTTTCTTAGGCCATAGAGATGATTGGAGCCATTCTGGTCTCTGATCAGCTCTATGGTCAGCTGGCGTAACCACCGGCTGCATTCTCAGGTTCCCTGTTGGAACAGGAGAGCCAGAGAAAACCATGGAAGACGGTGGGGGGGTACATTCCCTCCCACTGCTTGTAAAAGCAGTCTAGAGGCTAATTAGCCATTAGGATTGCTTTTACATGAAAGCCGACCGCTGGCTGAAAGAATGATACCAAGATGATACCTAAACCCGCAGGCATCATTCTGGTATAACCACTCAAAGTCCAGCAACATACCAGTACGTTGCTGGTCCTTGTTGGGCATATATTGTAATCTTTTTTTTCATGCAGCCTGTGGGCTGAATGAAAAAACGAGATTGATCGGTGGATATGCCCACCATTAGAATACCTCCCTTCATCCACCCTCTTCTAATGATGGGCATACATACACCATTTTGTTTTTAACTGTGGTGGTGAAATCACCTCCTACAACGCTGGAGTCACGGCTTTATGTATCGTGGGAGCAAGCTCTGTTGCTGTCAAGATAAATAAATCAGTGCTGCAGCTGAATGGTCTAAGAAATATATGCCGAAGCATGGGGCATCCGCCCCAAAAGTTAGGAGCAAATCGCTCCTCCACCCCTGCTGCTCCCATACTTCGGCATATGGGCTCTTTTTTTTAACGGTGGTGGTGAAATCACCTCCTACAGCGCTGGAGTCATGGCTTTGTGTATCGTGGGAGCAAACGCTGTTGCTGCCAAGATAAATAAATCTGCGCTGCAGCTGAATGGCGTACCTGAAAACAAAAAAATGGTTAACAATAAAACACAATAAAACATTGCAGAATAGAATACAGTAAAAAGAAAAGAGCCGCACAACAGAGAGAGAATAGAGAAATAGAGAACAATAAAACAACAACTATTTTTGTTTTTTTATTATTTATTTTATTTTATTTTTTTTACACTTTTATTTGTAACTGTAACGGTTCGGTTCCAGGTTCGGGTCTCTCAAAATGCGATGGCATCTTGGGAGACCCTGTGAAAGTGTGTCCTAGTCTGTGCAGTGCTGTAGCCTATGCTTATACTTTACCAATGCAAAGACCAGGATTGTCAGGACAGGAGGGACAAAAATAGCGCGTGTCACGCCTATATCCGCTCTTTCTACAGACACAACATTTTCTTTAGGGGGCTCATTGGGTAGGGGTACTAGGGAGGACATACGGAAAATGCCTCTCATGCATCCGGCTTACTGCATTTGGATTGGGAAGGTGAGGTAGAGCACCGTCTGGAAACAGAAGGGTTCTAACGATCTCTTCCTGAAATTTAAAGAAGGATCCAGTCCATCCTGAAACTCTGTATAGCACATGAGCGTTCAGCAAAGCCAATTGAAATAAGTATACAGACACTTTTTTGTACCAGCATCTGGCCTTACGGGCAGTTAGGTACGGCACCAACAACTGGTCATTGAGGTCCACCCCTCCCATATTTTGATTATATTCGTGGACACAGAGGGATTTCTCCACAACACCAGTTGCCGTAGGAATTTGGAACGTCGTATCTGCGTGAAGGGAGGACAGAACGAAAACATTCTTATTATCCCTCTACTTCACAGCGAGCAAATTATTACACTTAAGGCAGGCTCTCTCCCCCAGCCTTAAGACGGGAATCTACAAGCCTCTGGGGTAAGCCCTGGCGATTAGATGTGTAATAATTGTCCACATACAAATGGTACCCCTTTCCGAATAAGGGTGACACCAATTCCCACACAATCTTGCCAGCGCTCCCTATGTAATCTGGGCAGTTCGGCGGCTCTACATGACTATCTCTTCCCTCGTAAACCATAAAACTATATGTATAGCCTGTGGCCCTGTCACAGAGCTTATACATCTTGACCCTGGGAAGATACTGTTTGAAAGACAAGTGGCCAGAAAATGTAATCAGGGACTCATCAACACAGACAACTTGATGGGGAGGCAACAAGGCTCAAAATGAGGGGCCGAATTTTGTAGAGCCAATCGTATCCAGGGTATCCATGAGGGCGACAGAGTTCATTGTTGTTGAAGTGCATGAACCGCAAGATCTGCTCGTATCGTGCCCTGGCTATGGAGGCAGAGAACACGGGCATATGGTAAATTGGGTCAGTGGACCAATATGACCGCAACATACTCATTTTAACTATGCCCATGTCAAGGGATAGGCCCAGAAAGGTCTTAAATTCGGAAACCGTAATTGGTTTCCAATCTCTGGCAAGGGAGGACTGGGGCTTAGCAGTGATTAATTGACCAGCATACAAATTGCTTTGGTCCACAATAGATCTATTGAGATCTTCCGTGAAAAACAGCGAATAAAAATCAAGTGACGTAAAATCAACTGTTTCCACCTGAATTCCGGGTTGGCCAGTGAATGGGGGAAATACAGGTGCTCTCAGAAGTGGTGGGTTCCCAATTAGGATTGGCGAATTCTGCAGGAAGGACACTATGGGCACGACGGGCCTGTCTTTGTCTTCTTGGTGGCAGCGGGACACTACTTGTGCTTGCCACCTCGCCAGCTTTAACTGCACTTATGGGACTCACCACCTCACCACGTGATACTGCAGTGCTGGATTTACGACCAGGGTGTACTAGGCCACTGGTGCTTGCCAGTTCACCAGAAGGATGAGCGGCCCTAGTACTTCTCTGCTCCATACGAGAGCCCTGTGGTTCTTGCACCTCAACAACAGCAGAAGAAGATTGGGGTCTGGTATGCCTGACCTTGGCAGGGACCACATCTCCATCGTCAGAGCTATCTTTTATGGAGCCGCTGTCGTCTACAGGATCATATTCTGAGCCTGAATCTGACTGATGAGTGACTTCACTATCTGTCATGCTCAGAAATGTGTGTCTTCACTAGTGTACCTTCAATTTGCCATTTTTGGGCAAATTACTTTACTGGTACACTAGTGAGACTCACAGGAAAAAAAAGCTCCTAGGCTGTCAGCAACTGTATCAAACACTACCAAAAAAAACTGTTAGCGATCGCAGGAATCAGGCGTGACTCTGCAAACGCTGCAGTTATGTGTTTAGTGTTTTGTAAGTGACAGTGATCGATCGATACTGCACTTGGGTGGGCTGGGCTGGGAGGAGGGGCTAAACACAGGTGCTAGCAGGTACCTGGGCTGATCCTGCAAACACTGCATTTTTGGGAACCCTAAACTGTTGGGGAGGCTAGTATAGATCTAAGCAGATCAGATAGTGATCCGTTCAGATACTATACAACTAAGGGAGCTGTATGCTGCGTGCGAGGGTGTTAGCGAAACTGGCACTAATCTGACACTGCCTGGGGCGACGCAGACCCTATCTGACACTAAAACCTAACTGATATCACCCGCCGGGCGATCAGGGGGTTAAACCTTTATTGGGTTATAAATCAGTAAGAAAATGAAAGAAAATGAAAACTGCTTTTGGTGTCACTGTGACTGGGGGTGCAGGGGTTAACTGGGGGGGGGTTGATTGTGAGGTGATTTATGTGCCTATGTGTTCTAGTGTTAGTGTAGTGTTGGTGCAAACTCGCATTAATGTCTTCTCTCCTCGGGCGCCGGAATGAAAAGGCTGCACGAGGAGAGATGACATCACTTCCTCTGCTTCTGTTTACATTTCAGAAGCAGAGGAAGCTTCACATTCGTCAGGAGCGATCGCGAGGGGGTGGCCATGAATCGGTGGCCTCCTCCTCAGCACGGATCGCTGATGAAACGAAGCCGACCGCCACAGGCACCAGGGGGGCCCCCCACCCACTGGGAGGCAGGGACAAACAGGTACGCCCATATGCCTGCCTGTGCCATTCTGTTGACGTACATCGTCGTGCGGCGGTTGGCAAGTGGTTAAGCAGTACAATAATGGAAATGTGCCAGATCAGACTTTGTTCTTAAACTGAAGCTGTCTAGCATTCAATGGGCAAGGGAAAGAACGATAGTGTAAAGTTATAAATGATGGTGGTACTGCTCAACCTGACCTCGACTTCAAAAACTGAAGATGCTCATCTTCTGGACCTTATAATATACAGTACATATGTAAATCTAGTCACTAAACTGTAATACAAGTCTTTAAAAGTAATCAAAAATATTTTAACATAAAGAAAAAATGCTACTTTCACAGCCTTGCCCAGAATGCAAGCGCCATCAATAAGCATTAAAATGGTCACCTGAGCCGTTTTCAGGCTTGACTTTGACACCAGGGCTTTTTCTGTTAAATCTGTGCTGTTATTTTTAATAAATCTCTAAAAAAAAAAAAGTAAACAGTTCCATGGACCTTTCATTAAAATAATGACTGATCCTGCCATGAAGGTTCTCGTTCAGACACTTCCTTACCCCATCTCGTGATGGTGCTCTTGCATATTGTCATCCTGATACAGGGGCTGTATGGGGAATACAAGTGGGCTATTCAACACACATTATGAAGGCATGGTCTGCTGTTGTCACCATCAGGAAACCTACCCGACGAAATGCCATGCAGTCATTTCTTTATTGCATTCATGTAGTCAAGCTATGCATGCAAAGAGGCTGCAGAAGGTCAGCAGCACTGAAATGCAAACAAGAATGAAATAAAGGTGAAAACAAGAATTTATTTAGAAAAAATAGAAATAGTTTATGATGCGCACTTCCTTACCAAACTGAAGGTCTTTCAGTTAGAGATTACATCTACTTTAAATCTACCAAGACAAGCACACATTCATGGAGCTGAATAAACATTACACATCCACGTGTAAGCATAAATTTAAAGTCTACATTGTATACTCAAACATTGTTATATTCATGCACAAGCACATATAGCCAGGTGCTGAGCTACAGCAATAAGGAGAAGGAGACATTGCCTTTTATTCTTTTCTCCCTTTACTGAGATACTAATGTTATGGTGCACCATTCTCCTCCAGGCCGGCGGGAGGGGGGGACTAAAGCCAAATAAATTCATAGACTTCTATGCAGAGTACTGCGCGTCCTGGGAGTTGTAGACCGAGATTACAGCCATACAATGGGATGAAAAGACTCCGTATACTACAGATCCCAATAGGCACTGTGCAGTAGGTGGAGTGGATGGATGAATTTGATTAAACTGCCTGGGAAAGTTCTTCCTCTTGGCACCGAGAGAGCACCTCTGTCTGTATATTTGACTGCAAGCAGGAGTTCATACCAGCAGAGACCCAAGCCTGAGACTGGATGTGAGGACACCTGGGGCAAGGCAGCACAGAACCTGCACCACCGCTGCAGGGAGACTGTCCACCCACCTTCTGCTTCCCACCTCTGATCACTGGAGGCTTTCAGGGAGAGATTGAGGGACCCCCCTTCTACAGTGAGAGGTCACTGCAGCATCCCAGGAACTGGTGAGAGGTCTAATCGCCCATTGCTGATACTGCTAGCAGGGACTGAGCCACTGAGAGCAGGACATCAAGTGTACCCAGTCCATACCACACCCATACTGCACTCTATACCGCACTTATTCCAAACCTAGACCACATTATATGGAACCTTTACCGCATCTGAACTACATCTACCTTGCACCTGTGTTGAGACTATACCATACCTATACTGCATGCAGGTTAACTGGGACTAACCTTAAGTGCGCCGATACTCTTAACCACTTGCCACCCAAGCCAATTCTGGCATTTCTCTCCTACATGTAAAAATCATAATTTTTTTGCTAGAAAATTACTCAGAACCCCCAAACATTATATATATGTATAAATTATATTTTAGCAGAGACCCGAGGGAATAAAATGGTGGTCGTTGCAATTTTTTATGTCACCTGGTATTCGTGAAGCAATTTTTCGACCGCAATTTTTTGGGAAAAAATACACTTTAATGACTTTTAATGCAAGCAAACACAATAGATAACCCAATTTGTGGTAAAATATAAAAGATGATGTTACGCCAAGTAAATAGATACCAAACATGTCACACTTTAAAATTGCGCACACTTGTGGAATGACGCCAAACTGCAGTACCTAAAAATCTCCATAGGTGACATTTTGCAGAGAAGGTCTAGCACTAGAATTATTGCTCTCACTCTAATGCCCCGTACACACGGTCGGATTTTCCGATGGAAAATGTCCGATCGGAGCGTGTTGTCGGAAATTCCGACCGTGTGTGGGCTCCATCGGACATTTTCCATCGGATTTTCCGACACACAAAGTTGGAGAGCAGGAGATAAAATTTTCCAACAACAAAATCCGTTGTCGGAAATTCCGATCGTGTACACAAATCCGACGGACAAAGTGCCACGCATGCTCAGAATAAATAAAGAGATGAAAGCTATTGGCCACTGCCCCGTTTATATTCCCGACGTACGTGTTTTACGTCACCGCGTTCAGAACGATCGGATTTTCCGACAACTTTGTGCAACCGTGTGTAGACAAAACAAGTTTGAGCCAACATCCGTCGGAAAAAATCCTAGGATTTTGTTGTCGGAATGTCCGAACAAAGTCCGACCGTGTGTACGCCCTATAACAATTGCAGGGATACCTCACATGTGCAGTTTGAATGCCGTTTACATATGCGAGCATGAGAGGATGGGGGCCCTTTCAAAAAAATGTATTTTAGTTGTTTATTTTATTTTTTTATTTTTACACTTTCCCTTAAATTTTTTATTCTTTGATCACTTTTATTCCTAATAGAAGGAATAAAAACATCCCTTGTAATTGGATTAGGGCATGACGGGTCCATGTCCAGCTCTATGGTAAACCAGCGCCTTCGGTGGATTAATTCTCCAGCTCCCTGATCACACGGGAGAGATCAGAGAAGCACCAGAGGGTGGCAGGAGGACGGGGGCATCCCCTCCCGCCGCCTGTAAAAGCAATCAAGCAGCTGAACAGCCGCTAAGATGGCTTTTACACTGTAGATAACAATTTACTACTGCTCACTGCTGCACTTGAGGTAGCCTTGCTAGTATTTATGCTGATCTGAATGCCAAATGTCATCTTGTGCCTAGTCCTTACTGTTAATCACTTTGTATACTAAATTGTGTTATTAGCACTGTTAATCCATTTTATGCTTGCCTAGTTACTAACCATATTGGGTGACAATATATCAAGTTTGGTGCCTGTTTTCTTTGATATAGCGCTACTATTAGGTATTACTTTCAGTGAATTTCTGTAATACTGTATTCTTTTAGATTCAACCTGGTGTGTCAGAGGGGCTGAGGCTCTTGAAAAGGTTGAGGCAAAGAACAGAGGACCCATCCTATCCAACGGATCCTATGGGGATAGCGCTATATACTGTACATATACCTATACACTTACAGACATAATTGCCCATACATGTATAAGCCACATATAGGAGAATGATAAATGGTTTTCAATTTTTTTTACAAATAAATATCTGAAAAGTGTGGCGTGCATTTGTATTCAGCCCCCTTTACTCTGATACCCCTAACTAAAATCTAGTGGAACCAATTGCCTTCAGAAGTCACCTAATTAGTAAATAGAGTCCACCTGTGTGTAATTTAATCTCAGTATAAATACAGCTGTTCTGTGAAGGCCTTGGATGGTTTATTAGAGAACCTTAGTGAAGAAACAGCATCATGAGGGCCAGGGAACACACCAGACAGGTCAGGGATAAAGTTGTAGAGAAGTTTAAAGCACGGTTAGGGTATAAAAAAAATCCCAAGCTTTGAACATCTCACGGAGCACTGTTCAATCCATCATCTGAAAATAGAAAGAGTATGGCAAAACTGCAAACCTACCAAGACATGGCGGTCCACCTAAACTAACAGGTCGGGCACAGAGAGCATTAATCAGAGAAGCAGCCAAGATGCCCATGGTAACTCTGGAGGAGCTGCAGAGGTCCACAGCTCAGGTGGGAGAATCTGTCCACAGGACAACTATTAGTCATGTACTCCACAAATTTGACCTTTATGGAAGAGTGGCAAGAAGAAAGCCATTGTTGAAAAAAGCCGTAAGAAGTCCCGTTTGCAGTTTGCGAGAAGCCATGTGGGGGACAAAGCAAATATGTGGAAGAAGGTGCTCTGGTCAGATGAGAGAAAAATTTATGTGGCGGAAAACTAACACTGCACATCACCCTGAACACGCCATCCCATCCCCCACCGTGAAACATGGTTGTGTCATGTTGTGGGGATGCTTTTCTTCAGCAGGGACAGGGAAGTTGGTCAGAGTTGATGGGAAAATCGATGGATATAAATACAGGGCAATCTTAGAAGAAAACTTGTTAGAGTCTGCAAAAGACTTGAGACTGGGGCGGAGGTTCACCTTCCAGCAGGACAACGACCCTAAACATACAGCCAGAGCTACAATGGAATGATTTACATCAAAGCATATAAATGTGTTAGAATGGCCCATTCAAAGTCCAGACCTAAATCCAATTGAGAATCCATGGCAAGATTTGAAAATTGCTGTTCTAATCTGACAGAGCTTGAGCTATTTTGCAAACAAGAATGGGCAAAAATGTCACTCTTTATATGTGCAAAGCTGGTGGAGACATACCCAAAAAGACTTGCAGCTGTAATTGCAGTGAAAGGTGGTTCTACAAAGTATTGACTGAATAGAAATACACACCACACTTTTCAGGTGTTTATTTGTAATTTGTAATTTTTGAAAACCATTTATCATTTTCCTTCCACTTCACAGTTATGTGCAACGTTGTGTTGGTGTATCATATAAAATCCCAATAAAATACATTTACCTTTTTTGGTTGTAACATGACAAAATTTGGAAAGTTTCAAAGGGTATGAATACTTTTTCAAGGCACTGTATGTCTGATAAGGCTTTTTAAACATGTATAACACTCACAGCCCCTGCAATCCACATGTACAAGAAGAAACCAAAGACCTGCTGCCTGCCCTGTCCCTAGCTACTTATGCTTGCAGCAGAGGTGGGGTACCCATAAAATGTTTTTCAGCCCTTGATGGGCTACCAATAAAGAATACCACGCATAAAGTCTTCAGCAAACAAAGAACTTTCTTTAATATCCTAATTTGCAGTAGAAAATAACAGCTAAAATCTGATTGATCTTATTAGGTTTGTTTATGTCATCAGTTGTGTGCTTCTCCTTTTCCTATTAAATATAGGATGAATGAGGGGGCGTATCCGGATGTGAGCGGCAGCAGACGTGAGATTGAGGAGGTCCAGGAATCCTAAACCTAATCCTTAGCCATCCATGCACATAAACACTCAAAACGAGCTAATATATCTGCCTGCTCGTCCATTTACTCACCCTGCTGCAGCCTGTACCTATATTGTACAAGAGCCATCTGTGTCTGGCTGGGGAAGCACTGATTCTGTACACCACCGGCTGCCGCCATCTTCCCGGCCTACATCATCCTGCTGGAGGGAGCCGTTGCTAGCTTGACAGTGAGGTAAGGGATTCCCCTCACCATCCAGCCTGTCTTCCTGTGTGCCTAGCGGGGTTCAGTGGGCCGCCAAGAATGCCCCTCGCGGCTGCGGCCTGGTCCGGCCTAGTGCAGCCTAGCGAAGCCTGCCAGCCACCGCACTTTCCTACGCCACCGGCCCGCAGAGGAGCATCGTGGCCGGCCTGGCCCGAAATCTGGACCACGGATATTGCTGCCAGCAACTACCTCACCATCCTGCTCAAATTTAGGAAGCTGTCTGTGCGGGCTGACTGCACACCCCGGGGCCTGGCATCCCTCACATCCTCCTGCCTCCATCTCAGCTTCCTGAACTTTCACTGCCTTGTACCTCCGGCTGGCCACCCACAATAGACTACCATCACCTGTGGGTTAGGCGGGGGGGTGGAGGGCTACTGGTGAACACAGGGAATACCACCAACTCTCCATACTGTGACCTCTGGGGGCCCCATACCTCCAACTGCCTGGGTCCACTCCTGGTATCCTCTGACCACTATTCTGGACCCTGGGGGTTCACCTCTGGAGTCTCAGCAGATGTCCTCCTCCTCAAAAAAGGGGGGGAGAAAAAACCCCAAAGCCGCCAAGGTGAACTCGCCACTTCGGCTGCATCTGCCCCTTTCCCCGCAGTCGGATCCCACATTAGTCAATCGAATCCAGGCCTTGCTGGCAGATTTGGAGATGGATCCTGGTGGGGTCCCAGCGGTGGAAGAGCCGACCCCGCAGCCTCTGGACGGCACTGCCGTGATCCTTGCTGCAATTGAGCGAAGTAGGACCTCACTGTTGGTGCGCATAGACCATCTTGCCGAAGAATGTAATCTTATAAGGAATGACCTCGAAAAAATAAGGGGGAGAATGACCGAAACTGAGTCTAGAGTGTCCGCCACAGAAGACCCTTCAGCCACACATGCCACCTCCATTGCTGAATTGCAGTGCACAGTGCAATCCCTTGTCGCAAAGTCGGATGACGCTGAAAACTGCCTCAGGCGTAACAATATCAGAGTCCTGGGCCTGCCTGAGAAGGAAGATGCAGATCGCCCCACTTAATTTGCGGAGGAGTTCTTTAAAAATCTTCTAAGTCTCACAGATGTCCCACCCACCTATGTGGTCGAAAGGGCCCATCGGGTGCCTGTGGGCCGTGCCATTCCAGGGAACCTGCCCAGGCCTTTTCTGGTCCGCTTCCTTAATTACCGGGATGGGGACAGGATCCTCTCCGAAGCCCACAAACATCCTACACTCAAATATGGTAACGCCTCCGTTATTCTCTTCCCTGACTTTTCGACTGACTTGCAGCGAAAGAGAAAAACCTTCAACGATGTTCGTAGATGGCTCAGAGAAAAGAACATAAAATATAGCATGCTCTACCCTAGCCGCCTGCGGGTTCATGAAGGTACAATGCGGTTCTGACAACCCAGCGGATGCTGATGACTGGCTGACCAACTTGCACTGAAGGGCTCTCTCCACAAAGTTATCTGCTGCACGGATTTCACATATCCCTGTCTGCTCTATCCTACCAAACATCCTATAAGCACCAGAGCCACCTCAATGATGCATCATCACGAGCTCCACACTTGACTCCCACGATCTGATTGTTTTAATTGGAAGACCCGGGGTTCTTCACCTATCTATAGGAATTCCCACCCGGTCCTTCTAATCGTAAAGGGATACGTGCCCCCCTAATTTTGCCTACTGTTACAGGTTGCACAAGAGCTGGGATTTCCCCTGGAACTCTGAGCCTCAAGTAGGCGTTTGCTGCAATCAAGTTTGGGGATTGAAACTGCCTTGGCGACAGTTGGGGAAATGTCAGGCAGTAGGGAGTTATATTTAGTTTTAGTTTTAATTGATTACCCAGATTTCTTACATTGTTTTCTTTGCTGGACTATGTTTTTCTCCTTCCTTCTTTTCCCCCCAGAATACCTGGATACCTGTATCGTCTGGACTGCCTCTCCCCCTGGCCTCAGGGCGGGACACTGCTGGGTACGGATCTTCCTAGCCCCTAAGGTGGTAAATTTTCTCTATTTTAAATGGGTACAGACCTGAAGTTGATCTCTTGGAATATCAGAGGTCTGAATGACAAAGTGAAAAGATCTCTGTTGTTTAAGTTTCTGCAGTATCATAAACCTCATGTTTTGTTTCTGCAAGAAACGCACCTTATAGGCAGCAAGATCCTGGCTCTAAAAAGGGCATGGGTTAAACAGGGGTTTCATCCCCTCCTCCTATGCGAGGGGGGTTACCATCCTACTAAGCACGTCCCTACCTTGCTCGGTGGAACAGGTTTTCCTCGATTCTGGGGGTCGCTACGTTATTTTGATTCTTGAAATGTATGCTCAACCCTGGGCAATGGTCTCCGTTTGAGCCCACCGTCCTATATACCATTTTCACAAAACTCACCCCCCTTCAGGTTCCCAAATTATAGTCGGGGGGGGACTTTAATGCCATTTTAGATCTTACCAAAGACACCTCTAACCCCTTTAGATCTGCCTACCCTGATCTGGTGCTATGGGCAGACACTCTTGGTCTTCAAGAGCTTTGGCGGTGGAAGCATCCGGAGGACAGGACTTATTCACATACCTCAGCTACACATAAATCAGGATCACGTATAGATTTGTTGTTTGGGTCTGCTTCGATCCTGTCACATGTTGGGGCAGCCTCCTACCTCCCGGCAGGCCTTTCCGATCACTCCAAAACTTACCAAATATTGGACTGTCAATGAGGGTTCAGCCTCCCATGATGTGGTTTGGGAGGCAGGCAAGGCTCATGTTTGAGGGGAATATGTCTCCTCTATAAAGGCAGTGAGATCCGATTTTGCAGCACAAAACACTCAATTGGAATTCCTAGAATCCAGACTTGCAAGGAAGATCAAATTACAGACCCTGAGAGCATACTGAATGAATTTCATCTCTTTTATAGAAAATTATATGACGACCCAGACCCCACCTCCACTGAGGCTATACTAGATGTGTTGGGGAATTACTTTGCCTACACTCTCTGAAGAGAACAGAAATAATCTAGATAAACCCCTAACACGCCATAAGATAGAAACTGCAATCTACTCCCTACCCAACAACAAATCCCTGGGTTCTGATGGACTCCCCGGGGAATGGTACAAGACACATGTGACTTTACTGGCTCCCAGGCTCACTCAACTTTTTGTGGAGTGCCTGGAGGTCAGAGGGTTGCCAGACAGTATGTATCAGGCACACATTGTTTTGCTACCCAAACCGGGAAAAGACCCCCTCTGCTGCTCATCCTACAGGCCCATCTCTCTACTGAATTATGACCTTAAGATACTACAGGTGCTACCGTCCCTTGTCAACATAGATCAGACCAGTTTTATGCCCGGGAAGTCCACAGACATAAATTTTAGACGAGTCTTCACCCACCTCCAGCTCCCAGCTGAGGAGAATGCCTCTCGGGTCTTGGTGTCTCTCGACACAGAGAAGGCCTTTGACACAGTCAAATGGTCATACATGATGCAGGTTCTCGAGGGTTTCGGCTTTGGCCCAACCTTCCAGAAATGGATCGGTCTACTCTACAAATCCTCCACGGCCAATATTAAACTGAATGGTAAGCTTTCGCCCTCCTTCCCAATTAAGAGGGGGACGAGGCAGGGGTGCCCTCTCCCCCCCGCCCTGTTGATAGAGCCTCTGGCGGAGACCCTGCAGAAGTCAGAGAAGGTGTCTGGGATCTGGGTCGGATCAATAGTTGAGAAATTAGCTCTGTATGCGGATGACTTAATCCTCTTTCTGCGAGATCCTGGCCCCTCACTTTCAGCTGCGCTCCAGATTCTGGACCGCTTTGCTACTCTTTCTGGCCTCCACACCAACTGGAGCAAGTCACTCATTCTTCCCATAGATCCAGGGGCGAAACAGCAGAGTAATTCTAACTTACCTCTACAATGGGCAGATAACATCAGATATTTAGGGATCAATTTCTCTCCCAATACCCAGGATTTCAGTAAGCTCAATCTGTCCCCGGTACTGCAAGGGTATAAATCTAAATTAAAGGCCTGGTCAAATCTCCCACTAACACTTATAGGGAAATTCATTTAATTAAAATGAAAATGCTCCCGGTTCTACCACTACACTAAGGCACTCCCCAGTCTGGATACTTAAAACCCTCTTCCAACAACTAGATTCCCTAATGGCTTCCTTTCTGTGGCAATCACATCCACCCAGATTTAGCAGGAAAATTCTACGCAGGCCTTGGACACAGGGGGGACTTGCTTGCTCTGACTTCCACACGTACTATTTGGCAGCAATGCTCACCCATGCCCACAATTGGCTGGTCTCAGATGATACCAGTGCATCAGTAGTCCTTGAGGCAGCACATCTGGGATCTTATGAGGCCCTTTGCAACGCCCTCTACAGGGGGATAGGGGGCTCACTGATAACCCTAACACAAGCTATGAAAACAGTTGTCAGGGCTTGGCACACAGTCGTAGTTAAGCCTAATCTGGTAAAAGGCATATGGTCCCCTGACACACCACTTTGGTGTAATCCCAAGCTGAAGGAATTTCACTCTTTGCAGGACCCTGGCCTGTGGGCTGGCAAGGACATCAAATACTTGAAGGGTGTTTGCAATGGCTTGGGGTTGTTTACCTTTGACAGACTGAAACACAAGTTCCAACTCCCAAATTCTTTCATTTCAGGTTCCTGCAGTTCCGCCACACCTTTGACTCACAATTCAGATTGGTTCAGCTCCGGGTTGAGCAGGACAATCTCGAAACTCTGCTAAATGATATTAATCTCCGTAAGCCACTATCTCAAATATATCAGGCACTGCTGCCGTCCATTCAGGTCGGATTGGATGGGCTGCGGGACCAGTGGCAGGCGGAGGTGCAGGAGCTGGACAGTGAAGACTGGGAAGACATTTGGGATTACCCATTACAACCACTAGTTGCAACTAGGGACAAGCTAATACAATTCAAAATCCTGCACAGAATATACTACACACCCCAACGCCTTCATCGCATATACCCGACCTCATCGTCAGCTTGTTGGAGATGCTCTGGTGTCCCTGCTGGTTTCCTACATATATTCTGGGATTGCCCACAGGTTCAGGAATATTGGAAAGAGGTAACTCAATTTATCCACAGATTGACTACTATACCTATTCCTCTGACAGTTAGTGTCTGTCTGCTCGGTCTTATGGAACAGTTGGCGTTAGCTAAAGCAACCCGCACCCTAATAGGTATTCTATTATTTTATGCCAGGAAAGCCATAGTACTAAAATGGAAGTCAGCCAACCCCCCCACCTTGTCATCGTGGAAAACATTAATTAACAAAATTATCCCCCTATACAAAGCAACATATTTATCCCGAGGATGCCCCCAAAAATTTGAAAAAGTCTGGCACTTGTGGACAGATTCAGAGTCCACGACAGATGACCAACCTGTTGGAGACCCTGACTAGATGCCCTGGGTGCCTACCTAGCCCTGTTGAGTGTTGGGGTCCAGCCCCCAAGCAAGTGCGTGGTGGAGTCAATCCAGAGGTTGAGTGACTTCACTCGACCCTAGCTATCCTTGCAACTTCTGGCTCTGACGGATAAAAGGGATGAGAGGTACTACAAGAACAGACATATCGTGTCAACATCCTACCATGTTGAAACTGGGCACTAGATATGTTGTTAGTAATTTTAACTGTAGTTAGAATTGTTTAGTTTTGAGATACACCGTGAGTTGTACGCTGTTATGCACATGGCTATGTGCACCAATTGGCCGGGGTATGCCCCAATGGCCCTGTTTTGTACCTTCACAGAAAAACATTTTCAATAAAAAGAATTTTCAAAAAAAAAAAATAAAATATAGGATGAATGAAAAGAAGCCAAACTTATCGGTTGACAATTTATTGAAAACCATACCAAATTTTGTTGTAGTTGCAAAGAATTCTGATGGTGGACCATGACCCCTTTGCTCAACTTTCCCCATGCCAGAAACCTTAATTTAGCACTTCACTCCTGTCCGTGTATAGAGGACCTCCCTGGCACAGTGTATGGCAAATAAGATTATCTGCTATATTTTTAATTTGTCTTTTAGAATTTAACAAGATATCATACAGCATGTTTGTGATTTGTGAGCTTTATATGCCATCAGCTGTTGTCTAAAGAGCTCATCAGGAAGTAATTAGAAGATGGTCTTTGCCCTGAGATCAATATTATGGAAGATGAAAATCGAACCTGTAGTTCAAATGCAGTATTATTTATTCCCTGTCCATATATAGATTGCCATACATTTTTAGTGTGGGCTATGTTCAGGTTGGATGTTGATTGATCTGTGCTTGTATTTGGGTTGTGGGAGATGGCAATATTTCACTACTCTACATTTTTGTCTGTTTTAGGCTGGCCACGCATTAAGAAATTTTCTTTCCTCCAACCACAGGTATTGAATGAGAAGAAGCAGCCCCCCTCCCCAGAAAACAGAGGAAATATTATCCAGACCTAAAGAAGCAACACATTTTATTTCCTTCTAGTTTATAAAACTTGATAGATCATTGAGGAAAAGTGGTCTAAACCAGACCGGAAGTTAATAATCTCTAAAGTGAATGCATGTTACAAAGACTTGTCCCTTTACCTTTGGAATATTTGGTTTCCTTCAGAGACCCAATGAACTGTAAATTTGATATTGATCTTAAAAGAATCTTCTCCCTGGCAGGCACTGCATGTAGACCGGTGGTGGTTTTAATTTCCATAGCTAAAACGCTAAGGGTTTGGTTCGCTGGGTTGCATTCTGAATCTTGAAGAGAAATGGATGGGAAGCACTATTTTTCAAAGACTTTGTCTGTAGTCATCATGTTTCTGAGAACATATTAGTCCAGGTTATTTTATATATGGATGATATCCTTGCCCTGGGAAGCTCAGAGCAAATAGTGAAGAATCATGTGTTTTTGACTTGATAAACCATGAATTATTTCAGATGGATCATCAGGGTGGACAAGATCAGTGACAATGATGACATCTTCATCTAAAATAGAGTCCATGCAGTTCCTGGGACTTTTATCATACACTGTTCTGGTGGCTCCATGGTCTAGGTGGTGCCAAAGGCATTTCCAATTCAACTTTTTTCAGCAGTGTGATGATCTTTCTCAGCTTCAAAGAATTTCAATATCTTTCCCCATTGCTCAATTTTTAAAGGTGGTGGATGAACTCGGGCAACTTGTCTTAAGTTTCTTACTTCAACCTCCTGGTTCAGTCATAGGGGAAAATTATTTTAACCTAAAGCATTCAGAATCTGGTGCCACTGTGCATAGTAGCCAATTAGCTTCTAACTTCAGCCTGTTCAACTAAGCTTTGACAATAAAACCTGGAAGCTGATTGGTTTCAGTGCAGAGCTGCACCAGATTTTGCAAGCTTCAGTTTTAGTAAATCTCCCCCATAGTGACAGCAGATACTAGTCTCCTAGGCTGTGGGTGCTCATTATTTAAGTCATTAGGCCTAAGGACAGGAGGGCTGGGTGCCATCTGCCAGTTTCAATGGGTTAGAGCATTTGACAATCCTGAGGACTCTGGGGTCCTTCCAGCACTTACTTCATAGTCGAGCAATAAAAATCCTATCGGATAACAGTGGCATATGTAGCTCCTCAAGGGGATATAAACTGTTTATTGCTTCTTTACATAGCATCACAAATCTTTCTCTGGGCGGCATGTGAAGTCCTTAATAGCCTCTTGTTTGGCAGGTGCTCAGAACATAATAGTGGACGATCTGAGCAGGAAGTTTTTTGACCACAACGAATAGACTAGCAGGGATTTTAACCATTCCCCACTCTTTCCTAAACTAAAAATGTTTACCAGCACTCCACCTCTATCATGCATGCTGACAAATGAAAAAACATGGGTCAACATGCAGGATGGTGGTGGAGTGCTGTTAGTGAATCCCTGCTGATGTGCCCTGTCATTCTCAAATGCCTTTGGAGTATCCTGCTGCTGTGATCCTCATTGATGGTTTCTTATCCATGAGTGGATGATCCCTAATTCAAACATGCTGTTTTAGACCACCTATAACTTGGGGTCTTCTCAATTGGTAAGAGGTTGTATGTGGTGCTGGTGATCAAAATCTACTCATCACAAGTGGAGGAAACACAGTTTCTTGTTCATACATCATGGGACACAGAGCTCTATTTATCATTCATTGTTGGACACTGGCAACCCTAATTGTAAGGAGAATTCCTCACCTATATAACCCCTCCCATATGGAGAGCACCTCAGTTTTTTTTGCTAGTGTCTAAGGTGTTTGGTCACGATGCAAGATGTGCTAAGAAGAAAACTCTGTTTGATGGTCCCTGAAGGGGCTTAGGAGCTACACAACCGGATCGATACCTCGGGCCAATAAAAATCACCTAAGATGGATGATACCTGGGCCTTGTGGGAGAAGAAACAAGGTTATGCCTGTAATGTCTCTCTTTGAGGACTGGGTTCTGGGATCCAGCACTTTGGGCACGTATTTAAATATGCACAAAGGTTTTCCTGGCAGAGTCTTCTACAGGTCCAGGGAAGAGGCTCCTGTAAGTACGAACCCAAAACCCTGAAGGTTGACACAACGCTACCCACCGTGATGGGTGAAGGTTGGGTCTGGCTGTTCTCAGCAGTATCCTGTGGTGGGGATAAGTTAAGTGAAGACAGTCCTAGGTGAATACCATAAGGATCGTCTTCTTTGAGTAGTTTGCATGTCTTACCTGTTTTCCACCACTAGAGGGAGGAAGAGGCATACCTGGTGTTACTTACATGCTCTCCAGGAAATACAAGCTCAGTGAAGCCACTCTGTCAGCTGCTCACCTCCTTAGCTGCAGGCTTTGCCACATGAATAGAAAAGGGGATCCCAAGAAGGGGTCCCACGTAGTCCCACGGTCATCTCCTTCTCCCCCCTGCACCCCGGCCACCGCCATGTTAGTCCTACATGCGCACGAGCGAAGGGGGCACGCTTTTATGGCAGAAATGGCGGGGTAGGAGGGGGGGCATGGTTGCCAGTGCCATGCACGGCGAATCAATGCGCAGGCGCGAAGCAGTTGTTTAAAAAAAAACCTCAGGGGCAGGGAAAAAAAGAGTACCAAGAAGACACTGTCTGGGTCTGGGGGCTCTAGACGTGCCTGTAGGATAACATTCCCGCCTGAGAGACTGGAGGCAGCCACACAGGATGAGCCATTTCCCCTGTCAGCCTCTTCCTACATTGCAGCCCTACTTAGGTCTTTTCAGGACATTTGTTTGTGTTGCAGTGTGTGGTTTACAGGAGAAGTTAGCTGCTTTAATCACAGTATCTTCACAAAAGAACAGAAATTGGGGTAGTTTCCCTTCCCCTGCTCTAAATCCTCATTCAAGAGGATCAACAATCTGATGATGGAAGATCACCATCAGGGGACAGGGAACAGGTGCAATCTGACAAGGTGGAGATATCAGAAGCCTCACAAGCTCTGAAGTTGTAGCTACAATCTTTTACAGAAGTTCAGGCTGCGTATAACTTACCTTCAGCCTACTCGGCCAAAGCCTCTGTCTCCTCCTTGATTTTTTTCTTAAATTCCCATAAATTTCTTGTACTTTCCCAGTCCATCCATTGCTACTAAGAGGTACCTCCACAAGGTCCTCATGCAGGTGCTTGCTTACAAACCAGCCAAATGCACAACTACTGGGATGAACAGTTCTGTGCACATTGTTGCTAACACACAAGCAACTGATCACATGAGTGCAGGAATGCACGTCAGTGGAGGATAACTTCCTTTTTTTTGTTATCAGTCCACATGTTTGCATAAATACATGAGTTGGATTGTTCAAGATGCATGTGGTAGAACATTTTATTCATATCGAGATACATGTTTTCTGTTTGTAGTGGACTTGCATAGTCGCATGAGGCTGCTTGATCATTTAGGTGCCTGTTTGCGCAGGAATGCCTAAAATCGCATAAATGCCTAAAATCGCATAATTGCCTATAAACGCATAAGTGCCTGTTTGCGTAAACATTTGCCTTTGTATGAGGTTGTTGGGGAAGATGATAGCCTCATTCAAGGCTACCATCATTCAAGGCTCCCCTGTGATAGCAATGAAATTGATAAAAAAAATTAAAAACTAGGAGAAAGTGTAAAGAATAAAATAAAAAAAAGAAAGAAATAATAATTGAAAGAAAATTAAAAATTATAAGCGCCCCGTTCCCACCGGCGCAAAGGCGTACACATACGTAGGTTGCGCACGCATTTGTAAACTGAGTTTGCACCACCCCTGTGAGGTATTGCTGCAAACGTTCTAGTGAGAGCAATAGTTCTAGCTACAGACCTCCTGTGTAACTCTAAACCGGTAACCTGTGAAGGCTTTTGACTGGAAGCGTTGACTATGGAGATTTTTCGGTACTGTAAATTGGCTCTGTTCCACGAGCCTGCACAATATTAAAGCGTGACATGTTAGGTATATATTTACTTAGCATAACATCTTTTATATTTTGCCAAACAATTGAGTATTATATTGTGTTTTTTTACATTGATATTCACTAAAATGCTTTTTCTTTTTAAAAAAATTGTGTTAGAACATTACGGTCCCTTTTTTTTTTTTTTTCTTTCTCCATTTACTTTTTTTTTTTTGTGTTGTGTCTATGTGTGTGTTTTGTGTGATTAGAGCTAATATTACTGTGGGAGTTGAAGAAAGGGAGTAGGAAAATATATATCTTATTTTTCTAAATGGATGAAAGAAAATAAGACAGGGATATCCCTATTAGGGTTTAGGGATATATGGTCTTGGGCGGTGGTGGCGGAACTTGGTGCAGGGGATGTTTTGGGACCATGCCTCCCTTGAGTGTGGGGAGGGTAGGGGAGTGTCTGGGGTCCCGGGGTCCGCCATCACGGGTCTGGAGTATGATCAGGGGTCATCTCTCTCCCTTGTTTGTTTATGATTTTTTTTTTTTGCTTCTCTTTTCAGACTCCTTCAGTGTGTTGGTATATCTTTGTTTTATGTTTTATATATATTATTGTAATGTGGTATTTATATATATATATGTGTGAATGTATTTATGTTTATATATGTGTATATATATGTATATATGTGTATGTGTGTATATATATATATATATATATGTATTTTTTTGTTTTGGCACTCATTGGATGAGATTAATGCTTGTCTTTTCTTTTTTTCTTCCTTTTTTGTTTTTTTTTTGTTATGTAAATTTAAAATTTTTCAATAAAAGATGGAATGATAAAAAAAAAAAAAAAAATTGTGTTTGAAAAACCACTGCGCAAATACTGTATGAAATAACAGCCTCTGCTGTGGGTAACTCCACTTTTGTGGGAGAAAAAAAAATAGCAAATAAAGAAAAAATAATATAGCGTATACAATTGCGACACAAGTCATATTTTAATTGAATGTTATTAAAAATGACCTTTCCTTTTCAATCTGCAGCCGCTGTAATTAACTGAAAATGCAGAACCCCCCCCAGAAATATCATTTTCTGCTTGTGTAATTGTCTCACCAATTTTCCCTGAAGTCTGTGCTAAGATACAAGTCAGATTTTGGGCATTCCCTACAACAAAAATTTCATTTTTGGTGAGATACTCCTAATAGAAACATATCTAAAGGGATGCAGGCCTAGCAGCTTTCCTCATGAGTGCCCTGCAGGTTCACAGCTGATTGATAATTATGAAACCACTCCCATTAGATTTGCTTTCCCATATGGGTGCAGAGAAACACACAGGGATTTCTTCAAAAAAGCAAAAGGTAGGAATCTGCAACAGTTTATTAAAATTCTTCCAATGTACTTATTATCAACCAGTGGGGAATGTTTTTTTCTCAACTAAAGTGGAGTTACACCGATGCATGCGTGGCTCTTCAAGATGGTGGACGTTCCGCAGCCCCTGCACAGCTTCAACAGCAACCGATCGCGGGGGGGTAAGCTACCACGACCCCTCGGACCTCCTAGCCTATCTGACTAGGCCTTAATCCCTGGTCTCGATTTCACAGGGAGACCCGGAGGATTACGTCAGTACCCTGATGGCGGAGGATGGCTCTCAGCAGGCTCTCCCCCCACATATCGCCCTTCTCCTCAGCCTGTTTTAACGCCTGAGATGCTGGATCTTAAACTCCAGACTCTGGCCCAACAGCTCACCAGGGGCATTGCCCCTGAGATTGGGAAGATATCCAGAGAACTCAGGGGTGAGATAGACCTAATGGGCGAGCGCACAGCTACCTTGGAAACTAAGTTTGAAACTTTGCACTATGTTCCGGCTCTAGAAGAGGAGAATGGCTTCCTTAAAAATTCTGTATCCCAGCTCCAGCTCCAGCTGCAGCAAAAGGACCTGGAGAACAGGGAACGGCGCTAAAACCTCAGAACCTCAGAATCCATGGCGTCCCGGAACAAGTGGCTGACAATAACATCAGACCCTACCTCCTGGACACTATTCAACACCCTGGCACCTGACATCGTGGACATAGACTGGCGCCTTGACCGGGCCCACAGGTCCTTGGCCCCCAAACCTCCTGCAGGGGCCAGACCGCGTGACATAGTCATAAGGTTCCACTACTATGAAATCAAAGAGGCGCTCACTTTGGCCACTTGTAACCGATACAGTATTGAATACAAGGGAGACAAAATTCAACTATTCAGCGAGCTCTCCTCAATCACCCTGACCAAACACCGCTAACTACGGTCCATCACCTCTCACTTTCAACTACACGAGGTCCCCTGTTATTGGGGCTTCCCCTTCTGCCTCAATGTCACTAAGGATGGTGTCCAACATGTCCTTCGAGACCTGCAAGAAGGAGATGCCTTTCTCAAGCATCTAGGTCTCCCACCATTGCCTACAGAAGAAGGTCAGGTCACACCAGGTCGGATATGCATGCACTGAATGCCCCCATTACCGGGGAGGAACTAGCCAATACTGTTAAGAGCCTACCAACCACAAATCCCCTGGTCCAGATGGCCTCCCATACTCCTACTACAAGACATTTCTCCCAATTCTATCAACTCATCTAGTATTCTTAACTCTCTTCTTCAGGGCGAGTCCCCCAATCAGCAGTTCTTACACTCTTATATCACAGTTATACCTAAACCGGACAAATCCATCGCTTCCAGATAGCTACAAGCCGATAGCACTTTTAAATTTAGATTATAAGTTATTCACAAAAATTTTCGCTAACCACCTTTCCCAATTTTTGACAAAACTGATCGATAGAGACCAAGTGGGCTTTGTCCCCACTAGACATGCGGGTGACAATACCAGGTGCACTATTGACCTCATGGATATGTTGAATAGAATACGTAGACCTGCTTTGATTCCCAGCCTCGACACCCAAAAGGCATTTGATAGATTGAGTTGGCCCTACATGTTTGCCACCCTCACTAAATTTGGTTTCCATGGTCCCTTCATCTCGGCCCTAAAAACCCTCTACTCCAACCCCTCATCCCAGGTCCAAATGGCTTCTTTCACGTCCCAATCCTTTCCAATGTCTAATGGCACTAGGCAGGGTTGCCCTCTCTCCCCACTTCTTTTCATCCTATGCCTAGAACCCTTAGCAGAGGCTATAAGATCCCATCCTGACATCCGAGGGGTCCCCATGCATCACAGGGAATATAAACTATCTCTATTTGCGGACGATGTACTTTTGACTCTTACCAACCTACATATAGCCCTCCCGTCCCTGCATGCTCTCCTTTCCCAGTTTAGCGCTCTATCTGGATACAAAATTAACGCATTTAAAACAGAAGCCCTACCGCTACATATACCACCTGCAGACTTTCTATCGCTCTAAAACTCGTACCCCTATCGCTGGTGCACCTCATCTCTCAAGTACCTGGGTGTACAAATCATACCATCGTACTCATCCCTATTGTTGTGGAAATTTTTATTAATGTATGTTGTCAGATGCCCCCCAGTGTCTGTTTTGCTGTAATACGCTCATGCAAGGATATTCGCACATACAGATGCTGGTGGAAGACCATTGGATGCGGAAACCTTCCCATGGACACGGCAGATCTATTTGCTCTTTTAAGGATGTTTGTTTATGCCTCACCAGGGAACTAGCCACTCCATGGCAATCGGATTTAGACAGATCTGCGTACATGGGAACCATAGTATAACCATACAAAATTATGCCCCGCTGGGCCATAGTTTAGTATGGCTCGCATCATTGGTAGCAGTGGGAATGTGCACACGATCGTGTTCAGAACCATGTGCTTGCCACATGGTTTTGCACACAACCGTTTGCACACGTCACTACTGAATTTCTATTTGAATATATACATGTGTGTTATTGGTTCTTTTTACAAGTGTCTGATTGGCTGATTCTGAAGCCACCACGCTTTTTTGTTATCCATGTGTTTAGTATAACTAAAGTCAGCCTGGCCATTTCTCTTCATGCTTATACTGAGCTCGAGGTGATACCAACATCTGTTTGTGTTACTTGGAGAGATAAACGAGTGCGCTTTCCCGGAATTATATAAGAGGGCTGTATTTGTGCTTTTAAGTGCAAAGAAATTATATGCTTATAGGGAGAAGGTTAGAATTTCCCTGACATCATGGCGGGCCAGAAAATAAGCCAACAGATCTTCCTAATTCAGCGGACCTCGAGGGGGAAGAGACCTCCAGATCCAGACCAGCAAAGGCCGGCCTATGGTAAGACAACCGTACTTCAAGTTTTTTGAACATTTTTGCTGTTCTGTGTTCAGGATCTTGATTCTCTGTGCGCTGAATGAGGTAAGATCTGCCAGCCAAAGAACCTTATGTTTTTTTGTCGCTTTCTGTATGACGGGACTTTTATTGTAGGTTATATTTTTGTCATTGTCTATTAATTGGGGAAGCACCTATATTTAAATCCTCTATAGGTCCCATTAATACAAACCTAAACTGTATGCTGTGTGTGACTGAGTAGGCTGTGTGTATGAATGAACAGGCTGACTCCATGTGTTAAAATGGCTGCTGCATATGTAATTGACCATGTGAACGGGGAAGGGGCAACCGGTATTGTTGATGGTCCTGTGTATCTATTGACTTTCCAACTTTCAGAACAAAGTTTTGTTTTGTATTTGGGAACAAGACTGTATGTTTAAGGCGTGTTTCATGTTTTATGTAACTTTGGCGTTTTTGGATATATTGTTTAGTTAAATATGCCTATATTTTAGTGTGGGCCCTAATTGATATAGCCTAAAGTGTTTGTCTAGGGATAAGTGTTAATATTGGTGTCTCAATTGTATAGTCAGTTTTTGTAGGGAGAAATCTTGGTTTGTGTTGGTTTTCATTTGTTAATGTCGGCCATTTTGCTGTAGTCCGGATTTCATCCACCATTTTGCCGTGGACCGATTTTCAATGCAACTGCCTTTTTGTTTCTGCTGATTTTAGTCTGGAGCGAAATATAGTCTGTTTTTGTACTGAATTCCATTTCCAGTAGAATCATTTAGTTTTTTTTCCAGTTGTTTTAGAGAAGTTTATGTTTCTAGTGAAGAAGTCTGTTTTTGGCGGGATCAACAAACTGCATTTCATGTGTTGATGGCACCATTTTGTTGTAGCCTGGCTTTGGTCGGCCATTTTCCATTCTTGTAGTCAGCATGTGGCCGTGGCAACTACCATTTTGTGTCCGCTGTGTTTGGGTGGAATTGCTATTTTGGTATATAGAGGCACAGTTTAAGGATTTTGTGCTGTTTGGCCTGTGGGTCATCCTAGAGGGGAAGCTGCTCCAGTTCCTTTGTGTGTGTGTGTGTGTGTGTAGCCATGCAGTCTACTTTGCACTGAATTTACTAGCTTTAACTGAGTTTTTGTACTTTTAGCAGTGTGTGTGTTATTTTTATTTTTAAATGTTTGGGAGTTTCTCAGGAGGCAATTCATTGTTTTGAGGCTTGTATTGTATTGCTTGCAAAGGAGGAGTGGGGCTTTGGTTGATCTCCTAGAGCCATCTTTTTACAGGAGTTTCAGTTTTTGGCTTTTGTTGCGCTGTTGTGTGGTATTTGGGTCTCAAAACTTGTGGTTTGACTTCCCAGGGGATATGTGAGTCAAGGGGGATTCCCTCCCATTTGCAATATGGGGGTTTACTCCACCCTGTCCTGGACAAAAGTTTTTTAAATTGTTGAAATATATATGATGTTAGCCATAGATTTTTTAATGTCTCGATAGACATATTATTGAAGCTATTCAAGGCTTCCCCTCCCCCTTCCTATTCCCGTTCATTGATATTTAAATAAACCAGTTAGATGGGTTTTTAGAGATGAGAAGACAGGATGATCTTTACAAGATATGATGTACAACAAGAAGTTCTTTGGAGGTGTGCAACAGGAAGTTGGTGGGAGGAGCTTTGGGTCTTTTGATTCGTGTTTGGAAGTCTGTTTGATTTTTACATTTAATTCCAGTTGTTTTTGTGAAGTTTTATACTGTAATACAGTTTTGGGTAGAGAGCAAACAGGAGGCATCCACGTTATTGTTGTAATATCTAGGTACAGATAGAATAGTGGAGGATTTCGTGGTGTTTTTGTAGTTGTCGGACAAACACGTTTAGAAGGCTGTATATCGTGAGACCGGTCGGGCCATGTATAATAATTGGAATTCCAGTGCGCGATAGTATTAGCATAAACGCGAGAAGTAGTGCACTAGCAGCCCCGCTCAGGCCTTGTACTATAATCGGGAAGTGGGGGCCAGTTATAGTGATAAAGGCGCAAACAATAACCGCTCCGAAAGTAAAGCACAGGGTTCTCTGGATGCAGAGTTTGAAAAAAAAAAAAAAACGATTCGAATCGTCATGTATTGCAATGGGTCGTCCATACACCCCAGTCAGACAGATGCACAATACATGAAATCTGGGTATGGGGCTAAGGCCATTGGACCCCTTAAAGATTGGCATATATGGTCAGAGGGTACAGTAAGGTGTATTCCTTTGGAAGGTACTTTTTATGTCTGGAGGTACGAGACCCCAAAATAAAATTACCTTGAAAGTAGTTCAGTTGTGGCTTCAGAAATCTGTAATGATGAGTGAGTGGATGGATAGGGATGGGTGAACGGTTCAACCCGAGCATAAGTTCAGGCCGAACTTTCGTTGTTCGGACGTTTGGGGAACAGCCAAACAAATGGGTTCTTCAACTATTTGGTCGCCCCCCCGAACCGACCAGAATGCATTATGGCTTTGAACAGTGCATTGCAAGCCCTGATTGGCTGAAGCAGTGAAAGCTTCAGCCAATCAGGGCACAGAGCACTGTCAGAGTCATGATTGGACACCATTATCATGACTTTATTCAATCATGAATAAATAATGATATTTGAAGCGCTTCACAATGTGCATGAAAATGAATATATAAGAATAAATATAAATAGTCAAATAAATCCAGCGGTGAGTAAAAATTCCTATAAAATCCAGCAATCAAAATAGTGTAAAATTATTAAAAATTAGTGACACCAAATGTGTAAAAAATTCACATAAAAAATCCACATAAAAATAAATATATAGGGATGTATTCAGAAGGTTCAATTATACAGGTGTAGAATCCTGATTGGTATAGAGCTTTTGATCACTAGCAAAGCTGTTTAAAAACACTTGCTTAATTAAGGTGCTCATTGATAGTACCAATGTGTTTTTTGCTTCTATTCACAACCAATGTGGGAATCATAAACAGGCAGATAAGAGAAAAAAAACAATCATTGTGCAATAGTTAGGATACCAAGGTACACAGGCAAACTTCAATCCACTCACGTGTGCCTTATAATGATAAGGCATATGCAGGTTTTACTATAGCAGTCAGCCGCCTTAGACAGGAGCAGATTCAGTGCAGTACACTGTGTGAAACTGCTGATCTGCACAGAGCTTCCTTGGCTCCTCCCACGCGTTACATCACAGTCATGTGACTTTTTCAAGGATCCTTGAAAAAGTCACGTGACTGTGATGTAACGCGTGGGAGGAGCCAAGGAAGCTCTGTGCAGATCAGCAGTTTCACACAGTGTACTGCACTGAATCTGCTCCTGTCTAAGGCGGCTGACTGCTATAGTAAAACCTGCATATGCCTTATCATTATAAGGCACACGTGAGTGGATTGAAGTTTGCCTGTGTACCTTGGTATCCTAACTATTGCACAATGATTGGTTTTTTTCTCTTATCTGCCTGTTTATGATTCCCACATTGGTTGTGAATAGAAGCAAAAAACACATTGGTACTATCAATGAGCACCTTAATTAAGCAAGTGTTTTTAAACAGCTTTGCTAGTGATCAAAAGCTCTATACCAATCAGGATTCTACACCTGTATAATTGAACCTTCTGAATACATCCCTATATATTTATTTTTATGTGGATTTTTTATGTGAATTTTTTACACATTTGGTGTCACTAATTTTTAATAATTTTACACTATTTTGATTGCTGGATTTTATAGGAATTTTTACTCACCGCTGGATTTATTTGACTATTTATATTTATTCTTATATATTCATTTTCATGCACATTGTGAAGCGCTTCAAATATCATTATTTATTCTTTTTAAGTGACTCTGAAAACACTCTCTTTTGATAGCAGCCTCACTTGGTTTTATGTGTAATTATCAGCTATTTAGCATCACAGCGCTTTGTGTTTTATATATATTTATTCAATCATGGCTCATTCCCGCCCCACAGTATTCTTTCAATGGCAGCCATTTTCGGTGTGATTTTGGTGTGGGGAGAAATAGAACAGGGCTCTGTTCAGTGCTATTAGCTAGTTAGTGTGCTATACTGTGCTATTTTGCTTCAATTGTCAGTGCAGAATATTAGTTTAGTGTCAGTCTAGGGATAGTGTGAGTGTAGTGAGGAGGACCATCATTCAGCTTTTCATAGTGTGCAGCTAGAGTAGGGACAGCTCAGATAGTTTCAGTGTAATGTAGTGAGACCGTGTCAGTAATCTTGACATTAGTATATAGCTAGAGTAGGGACAGTTCAGATAGCTTCAGTGTAGTGAGGGTTGAACACCGTCTATTTGATTGCATTACTGCCTGTTGGATAGCAACATGATTTAATATCTTACTTCTGGTATTTCACTTCCTGGTTGACACAGCCAGGTAATCTCAGTTGGAAGGAAATACATCAAAGCTTTATAACCAGAAGAACAATGGCTTGGCTCAAGCCCACCTGCTGTGAGATGTGTGATTGCAAGCTTCAAAGAGCTGTTGAGATTTGAGACAGGGCTAATGGAGCTGCCCCTAGTGGACAATACAGCATGCTTCCTGGAGAATGGGCAGACATTTGAAGGAATACCTCTTGGCAATATCTATTGGATGAAAGGCAAATGGGGGTGGCTACGAGTGGGCATTTATGTTTGAATAAAATATGGCAATTGTTTCTCTAGCTTTGCAATTAATGAGAAAAGGCTTGGGGGACTCAAAAAAGTCAATTGTCATGATAATTGTGTGTAATCACTGTCTTTGTGTTTCTTTTTTCAGAGCCCTTGGAAGAAGTTAAAACTGGTTTGGATACTAATGTCTGTGTTTTGTTTGCAGATTCTTCAAAGTGAGAACAGTGGGTACATTTAGCAGAACAAGGGGTTAGGTTATTGTAAATGCATAATCAATTATCATATGGTACCATGAGGTCATTAATTAGTAATTGTTTGCAAACAATGAAAAAAAAATAAGATAAACAATAGTCAGGCATTAAGGGTTTAAAGAGTTACAAGTGAAGTTACAAATGTTGTGATGAGGTACAGATGTTTTGTTTTTTTATTTCCCATGAACTAATTGTCTTTCAGATGGAAATGAGCACTTACTCTTCTCAGGAGGAAAATCCTTGGATGTCTTTAGTTAAAAGTTAAGTGTTTGTCATTGTTTTATGGTGGTTGTCTTGTCATGTTGTTTTTGTGTGATAATGGCCAGAATTTTATTTTTTTTGTTATTAATTTTTTTAATGTTTTTATATTTTTTGGTATTTGTTTAGTCATCTATTTTATTTTTGTTTTGTTCAGGTGAAAAAATTATTGTTTAGTCCACCTGAAAGAGGGGTAATTGGCTAGTCCGTCAATTAGCAGCTCAATAGAAGGTCATGGGAATATGTCCTCCAGCTAAATACATTTTGTTTATTTAAGAGTTGTTGGTAGGAAGCCATTCTAGCCTCTGAAATTCATTTTTTTTCTCTTTGTTTTATGTTCATTCAGGTGGAAAGCGTTCCAAGAGGTTTAGCCTTTGTCCACCTGAGAGGGGAGTTAGTGCATAGATCTTAAAGATGGATAAATGCATTGTTTTTTAGTGTTTAAACTGAGAATTTTGAGAGTCAACATTGACATTTGTTTTTTTTAAATTTTGATCATACCATGGGGATCCATTTTAGAGTGGGTTCAGCGTAAAGAGGTCTTGGTTGTTTTGATAGTTTGGTCAGAGTTGCAGAAGCCAGGAATACTAAGTTCCTGGGTTCCAAGGAAGGAACTGTAAATAAACGTAGCAAGCGAGCAGATATTATGGATAATAATTTGATTCTACTCTTGTGTTTCACTTCCAGAGTCCTGGTGGAGCGAGATTGGAGAGGTCTCTGGAACATGGATGACAGATGTTCATCTGGTTGGCAGTTTGTCTGTGTCATACCACATCGCAAATTTGTTCTGATAAACATCAGGAGAGAAGGGACAAACGAAAAGATTCAGTTTAATACGTGTTTTTGCTTATGGACAATTTTGGGCTAATGCTGGATCTGAAGGACTGTGCCTATCAACAAGACTTGTAAAAACATTTTTGCCGGAGTCTCTCCTGATGAATGCAAATGTGTTATTAATACATGTGTGATGGGTTGGAGGTTGGGGAATGAATATATACATCCAATCCGTCAGAACCTGAAATGTAAAATATGTTTTTTTTTTGTTGGAGGGAGGAATTGAAAGAAGAAAAGGTTTTTAATGTATGACATGTATTGACGTAACAGAAATAATATGGTGCAGATACCCAGGAGACTGACATTTATACATAATAAGTTGTCGGTTGGCCAGACTAGAGGTTGGCCAGGTAACACATCAATGGGGAAAATTTCCTTGTATGGGGAGATACGCCTGGTTGATGTCTCACCTGAGAGGTTGAAACCCGGCATAGGGAAGGCCAGTGAATACACACAAGGGAACAAACGCTGGCTACCAGGGTACAATATGCCTTCACCACATGGCACTGCAACATCTCACAGTGGTTAATAAAAACCCACTACCCTATATGTGCTGAGTATACACTGAATCAAGTGTGATCATTGTACCAGTGACTTGCTCCCAGAGATGTGCGGACACAGAATGAGATTCATGTAGGACGCGTATGTCTGAGGGGTAACCGGAAGAGGAGGGATGTATTCAGCACTATATTGGGGGAATAGGAGCAGGGATGGATATTGTTAATGGAGTGGACATCGGCCTCCTGAGGAACAAACTCGCAGCCATAGCTTCAGAGAATAAGCGGGGCTTTGTTGCTCAGAGAGATTGGTGACATCCATGATAGCATTCAACAAAGTCACATAAATACCCAGGTTAAAGTGGCTCAAGATTTTGTTAACCATGTTGAGAGGTTGGTAGAGAATGTGATGGTATAGGACAGAAATCTGTCATTGGCTCTGGCATGCACACAGCGACAGGCGGAATTATCAACCAGCATTGAGCTGATTGTACAGTCTCTATATGAGGGACAGAGGCCTGATGAGTTAGCATCACCGCTCAGTAAGACTTTGCCAAAACACATCGCTTACACTAATCCAAAGTGGTGATCAAATGCCTGGATGGGCTGTACTAGTTTGGATTGTGAAAGGTGTTATGCTGTATGATCCCATATACAGAAGTGCAGACTCGGTCTGTATATTTGGTGGCATCAATGGGCTTACTGACTGGGGATTCTATCTTGTTGCATTTGAGGTTAGATTACCCACATGTGATCAGAGAAGATGGAAGCTGGAGGTAGGTTGATACTTCCCTTGGTCCGAAGCATGACCATGATGTCCTTTGTAGGCCAGGTCAATACATGGTGGTGAACGAAAAATGTTGGGAAGATATTTCATTCTGTGTTCGGGATTGAGAGATCATTGCTGGGAAGGAAGCACCTGGGTATTATTTGGGACATAGACGAGTTTGTTTCTTTGTCCTAAAGAATTCTGATGTAACGTTAGTCATGGAACTAGAGGGTTCCCTGAACCTAACCATAGGTAGAGGTGCATGGTATACCCTGGGCATGGTCTCTTAAATCCAGGCACAAGGATGGAATTGTGTGGGTTTTGTCATTGTTGCAGATTTATATGTGTTGTTAGACTTGATATTTATATAGAAGGGTCGCCCAGTTATCTATGCAAGCTGGGGGGACGAAGTGATGGTAGGGTCACTGCGTACAAGTTAGAGACTTTGCTGCCAAAGTCTCTAATGGGTTGATTTATGTCATGGTATAGTGTGATAAAGGTATATTTTAAGCTAGTAATATGGGCAAAAGGCCCTCCTCGAGACTCTATATCTGAAAGCTGGTTGATATGTTGCTCTGAATGTGTGCCGGTGAATGGTGAGTGTATGGACACCCCTTGCCTGTATTATACCCCTTCATGAAGATGTCCGAAAGAAGAAGATACAGAATGGTGACATGGAAGCTGTCACAGAAGAATGATGTTGGTGTGCCACCCAGTAGCAAAGCGGCACGTGTTGGGAAACACAGCACGTTAGGACCGTTATGGACTGTTCCATAGGAGCTGTTTCTACACATGTTGAAAAACACAACACGTTAAGACAGTTAAGGACTGTTCTATAGGTACTGGTTCGTAAACACATGTTGGGGAGAAAACAATTATGGACTGTTCAATAAGAGCCATGTCTGAAGAAGGGTGGTATGCGCCCTTTAGGCGCAAAGCGGCAATTGTTGGATAGCAACATGATTTAATATCTTACTTCTGGTATTTCACTTCCTGGTTGACACAGCCAGGTAACCTAAGGAAACACATCAAAGCTTTATAAACAGAAGAACAATGGCTTGGCTCAAGCCCACCTGCTGTGAGATGTGTGATTGCAAGCTTCAAAGAGCTGTGGAGATTTGACACAGGGCTAATGGAGCTGCCCCTAGTGGACAATACAGCTTGCTTCCTGGAGAATGGGTAGACATTTGAAGGAATACCTCTCGGCAATATCTATTGGATAAAAGGCAAATGGGGGTGGCTACGAGTGGGCGTGTATATTTGAATGAAAGAGTGCACACACAGGCGATTCTTTCTCTATGCCCCTTGCTCTCTCTGCGGATGTTGGTCTGTGCAAGCCTCATGTGGCTCGGCCATCTTGAGGCCTTGCTCTGGGTGCTGGTTTCAGCCTAAACTCCATGCAGCATTGAGCTCTTGCTTTTCAACATCTTGAGATTGAACAGCCAAGGATGTGATAAGTATATTCTTGTATTACATGTTTTATTGTTGTTCTATGTCAGGGGTCTCAAACTGGTGGCCCTCCAGCTGTTGCAAAACTACAAGTCCCATGAGGCATTGCAAGGCTGATAGTTACAAACATGACTCCCACAGGCAGAGGCATGATGGGACTTGTAGTTTTGCAACAGCTGGAGGGCCGCCAGTTTGAGACCCCTGTTCTATGTTGTAGAGATATACTGTTTAGTATATTGTGTTCTGATTGTGAGCTATGTAACATTCTAATACCCTTTTAGTACTTTTATGTTAGTTTCCTAATTCCTTGGGAAATAAATAAGATAGTGTTTTACTAGCAGCACAGTGTGTTTAGTTTCAGTTTTTTTGTATCTACTAAGTGAGTAATTAGAAATGTGTAACAAGCAACATTCTGGAGAAAGGTCTAGTTCGGTTTCTGTGATAGCATGTATCCTGGAACACACCTCATCCCAAAAGGCACGTATTAGCAGGCAGTTCCACCAAATGTGTAGCATGTCTCCCTTTTCGGAGCCACATTTCCAACAGACCTCGGAGGTCTCTGGATACCATGCATGTAGTCTGACCGGGGTGAGGTACCAGTTTGTCAGTACCTTGTATGAGGTTTCCTGGTTACTCGTACTAATGGAACACTTGTGTGCCAGGGTACATGCATTGTCCCATTGGACATCTGTAAAAGATTTTTTGAGTGCAGTTTCCCATTCTTATTTATGCCTGTTCGGTTGTCTGTTTGGGCTAGTCTGTAGCCAGCTGTAAATTAGAGAAGTTGCTTTTTACGCACCTGCTCTCCAGTGATGCATAGTTGTTCAAATATCGTTTGTTCTCTAAGGAAATGCTCTCTGTTAGCAGTGCAAAGAATGTAGTCATGTAGCTGTCTATATTGCCAGTGGGTGAAGTGTTTGGCCTGTAATTCTGTTTGTAGTTGGGCAAAGGTTTTCAGGTTGCCATTCTCTAAACAGTGAGCTACTGTGATTGGGGTTTTACCATCTCTATGTGGGAAGGTCTTTGTGGTGTGGCCTAATGCAAACTCCTTATTATTAATTAGTGGGGTTCCAGTCAAGGATGCGAATCAGGTGTGCTGCATAATAGTAGTGTTTAAAATGTGGTAGGTTGATACCTCCCTCTGCTTTCGTGGTCATCTGTGTTTTTAGGCTGATACGTGGTTTCTTCCCCGCCCAAATAAAGTCTCTTATTTTTTTTTTTTTTTTCAAAAAGTTTTTATTTCGCTTTTCAAACATATAACAGAAGGTATAAAATACAGTGTTGTATACAGATATTTTGGTGTATATAGATATTTTGATGTGTACAGATAGTTTGAAGTACTTGTACATTCACAGATATGAGATACAGTTCGGTACACGGTTATACATATTATACAGATCCCAAAATTGGTAATAATAGAGTAATGTGGTGGAAGCCTGGATGGAACCAATTATTACTATTTATGCGAGTACTAACTTATTTAATATCAATCAAATACCTGTAGGTGTGATGGGAACTCAAACCAGGGAAGGGGTGGGAGGGGGGGGGGGGGGGGCATGAGATGAAAGAGAGAGTGACAGTTTGTGAGGGTATAGTGTCCGGTTGATCATAGACATTGTGCCATATTGCGAAACATTTTGCGAGTAAGATAGCTGGTAGACTTTAGGTTTCATGTGAGACTGCTGATGATCTTGGATTTGTGAGTTGAGTAGCTCACGTAGCGGTCCGGATGGTTAAGGATGATTCAGGGGGACACCTCTTATGGGAGGATTTTTTGTTTCGTAGCTGCTGGTAGGAGTCGTGATAGGAGAAGGAGGATTGGTTCATATTTGCTATTTCTTCTTGAGAAAGAGATGAGAGCATAAAGGTGTGCCATTTAGAGTGGAAGCGGTCTGAGGAGGTTTTCTGTTTGAAGTCTGTGTTAATGCGGTCTTTGATGAGTAGATGTAGAAGCTCTCTTTTGACATGTGCAATGTTAGGGTGGGGTGGAGATATCCAATGTTTTAAGATGGTCCTTCTTGCGATTAGGAGACAGGTTAGGAGCCACCCTTTGTGTGGGGCGTTGACTTTCAAATTTCCTGAGGGGCTTGTGTCGCTGTTGGCGAGTTTTGACCAGGGTAGGAGTAGAGGATCCCAGTAGCCGAATATGAGGAGTAGCGGGTCTTTGGGTAATTTTAATAGGGTCACTTCGAATATGTAGGCAAGAACTTGGTCCCAAAAAGTTGAGATGTATGAGCAGCTCCAGAAGCGGTGAGCTAGGGTAGGTTTCCGGAGGTGGCATAGTGGGCAAAGGGCTTTGCTAGTGTCCGTCTTTGACGATGAAAAGGGCATATAAGCTCTGTGGGATATTTTTAATTGCGTTTCTCTCCAAACTTCATTGGGTGTAAGCTGTTGTACGGAGTTGAGGCCTTGCACGATTTTTTCCACTAGGTTGGAGTCTGGGAAATCTTTAGTCCAGTTTGTTATTGAAGATGTTGAGAGAGGTGGAGATGATTTGAGTAGGAGGGGTTTGTAAATGTCTGAGGTTTTGTATGAGTTGTTTGATATCATTTGGTCTATGATGTTTGTCGGAAACCTTTTCTCTGCTTGTATACATGTCTCCTTTAGGAAGCTGATGCATTGCCCATAATGGAAGGAATGTGAGGTGGGAAGAGCGAAGGATTCGGCGATGTTGGTAAAAGGCAGTGGTCGACCCGTCTGAATGTTGCAAAGGGAGGAGAATTTTGTTAGGCCTTTCCGTTCCCATATTTTGAAAGGTTTGTGGTCTAGTCCCTGTGGGAAGGCCGGGTTTCCTTGAATCGGGAGATGAGATGACACGAAAGGGGATATCTTTAGTATTTTTCTAGCTTCTCTCCAAGCCACCGCTGTGTCTCTCAACAATAGATTATGTTGGTGAGGGGGGGGGACTGACTTCCATCTGCAGTGGAGGAGACCTGCTAGCGAGTAGGGATGGGCCATGTCCGATTCCAGGGAGAAGTTTGAATAGCGGGAGGATTGCGTTATCCAATCTATGCTGGTTCTAAGCAAACATGCTATATTGTACATTCTAATGTGCGGTAAACTGATGCCCCCTTCGCGCCTGGGAAGATATAGTTTTTTTTGAGCAATGCGTGGTCTTTTGTTTCGCCATAGGAATTTGGATAAGGAGGAGTTGAGCAAAGATACATCTTTGTGAAGAAGTAGTAATGGAATAGTTTGTAGTGGGTATAGTAATCTTGCGAAACTGACCATTTTTATTAGGTGGCATCTTCCCAAGAGCGAGAGGGGCAGGTCCATCCAGGCATTTAATTCTTGAGATATTTTCGACAGCAGAGGAGGGTAATTTAAATGATATATCGAGGAGGGAAGCTTTCCTATTTTTATCCCTAAATATGTGATATGGGATTTCGCGACTGGGAAGATAGATTTTTGGGCCCATTGTGGTACAGAGTGTGTGCCTATGGGGAGAATTTCGCTTTTGCTGTAGTTAATGCGTAGGCCGGAGCACAAGCGAAATTCATCAAACACCTTTTTGATGGTTAACATATCAGAGGGGGGGTTGGCCGAAAAAATGAGGACATCATCCGCAAATAGAGAGGTACGTAGGTCATGTGTGCCTATTTTTATGCCATGTAAGGGGGCTGTTAGTGTTAAATATCTAGACAGGGGTTCTAGGGCGATGTTAAAGAGGAGTGGGGATAGAGGACATCCTTGGCGTGTGCCCTTGTGAAGGCGAAATTCTTCTGACATGAGGCCTGCTGCCACTAATTTTGCTGATGGGGCTGTGTACATGGCAGTGATGAGGTGATGGAAAGGGCCAGAGAAACCCATTTCTGACATTGTCATAAAAAGCCAGTCGAAGCTAACATTATCGAAGGCCTTTTCTGCGTCTAATGTGATAATGGCGTGGTTGGTGTTTGGGTGATGGAGTGCGTGTTCTAGGGCCATCATGACTTTACGAATATTGAGGGTGGCGGTTCTACCTTTTACGAAGCCTGATTGAGCGGGGTGTATTAAGGAAGGGATAATATCAGCCAGCCTAGTGGCTATAATTTTGGAGAGAATTTTCACGTCTAGGTTGAGAAGTGATATGGGCCTGTATGAGCCTGGTTCTTGGGGGTCTTTGCCCTTTTTTGATAGTAGTTTTATAAGAGCTTGGTTCCCTGACTGTAAATACGTACCCCCTGACCAGATATTCCGGTATACTTGGAGGAGGGTGGGTTCTAGAAGGGGTTGGAGAGTCTTATAAAATTCGCTAGTGAAGCCGTCCGGGCCAGGGGCTTTGGAGAGAGTCAAGTGGCGGATGGTTGTTGATATTTCAGTGGGGGTTATGGGGGCATTAAGGGTTTCTAGTTGTAGTGTAGAGATCTTGGGTAAGCTTATTTTTCCTAAGAAAGCGCGTGCTTTTTGTGTATCTATGGGATCTGTGGCGTAAAGTGTAGAGTAAAATTGTTGCAAAACTTTGTTAATGGCTTGTGGAGTGGATTGAAGGGTGCCTGTACTGTCGCGGAGTGATGTAATGTGGGTGGGGCGGAAAGGGCCTTTGCACAGTCTGGATAAGAGTTTGCCTGCTTTGTTTCCAAATTTGTGGAAAGAGGCTTCTAAGTGGGCCTGTTTGGTGTGTTCAAGGGTGTTTACCCACGTGTCGAAGTCCCTCTTAGCTGCCTGCCATTCCATTCGGTTGGCTGGGGAGTCTGAGGTATATAGAGCTCGTTGTGCCTGGTGTAGGCGTGAGCTGGCTGCTTTGTATTTAGACAGGGTGTTGCGTTTAAAGGAGGTTGCGTAGGAGATGATACGGCCTCTTAAGTAGGCTTTACCGGCGTCCCAGAATAGATTGGGGTCGTGTATATGGGGGGTATTGTTGGAGGAGTATTCTGTCCATGCATCGGACATGTATTGTTGGAAATCAGTGTTGTTATGGAGGAAAGAAGGAAATCGCCAGATGTTGGGGTGTGGGGGTAGGTTTAGATTGTCGAGAGTTGCTTCTATAGGTGCGTGGTCGGAGATAGTTATGTCATGAATGGTGGTGTTCTGGAGGAAAGGAATTAAGTTGTCGGAGCCAAAGAAGTAGTCAATCCTTGTGAATATCTTGTGAGGGTTGGAGTAGAATGTAAATTCCCTGTCTGTTGGGTGGGAGAGGCGCCAAAGGTCCTGGATATGGATAGAGTCCATGGTGTTTGCGAAGAGGGTAGGGGCTGGAGTGGTGGATCGTGGGTTTGGACTTTTTGATGAGGATCTGTCGTCTATCGGATGAAGGGTGTCATTAAAGTCCCCTCCGATCAGGTGGGGGAGGTGAGTGTTTTCTAGAAGCCAACTGGAGAGCTCGGAGTAGAACTGTTTGTTGGGGCTGTTAGGGGCGTAAACGTTTGTGATTATGAGCTCTTTGGA